>NC_090716.1:517556-882556 GCF_040954835.1 Lepisosteus oculatus
AGTACAGCTGAGACACAGAACAGACAGGACAGATGACAGTACAGCTGAGACACAGAACAGACAGGATAGATGACAGTACAGCTGAGACACAGAGCAGACAGGACAGATGACAGTACACCTGAGACAGAGCAGACAGGACAGATGACAGTACAGCTGAGGCACAGAGCAGATAGGATGGATGAGAGTACAGGTGAGACACAGAGCAGACAGGACAGATGAGACACAGAGCAGACAGGACAGATGACAGTACAGGTGAGACACAGAGCAGACAGGACAGATGACAGTACAGGTGAGACAGCACAGAGCAGACAGGACAGATGACAGGACAGATGAGACACAGAGCAGACAGGGCAGATGACAGTACAGGTGAGACACAGAGCAGACAGGACAGATGACAGTACAGGTGAGACAGCGCAGAGCAGACAGGACAGATGACAGGACAGATGAGACACAGAGCAGACAGGGCAGATGACAGTACAGCTGAGACACAGAGCAGACAGGACAGATGACAGTACAGGTGAGACAGCGCAGAGCAGACAGGATAGATGACAGGTACAGGTGAGACACAGAGCAGACAGGACAGATGACAGTACAGCTGAGACACAGAGCAGACAGGACAGATGACAGTACAGGTGAGACAGCGCAGAGCAGACAGGATAGATGACAGGTACAGGTGAGATAGCGCAGAGCAGACAGGATAGATGACAGGTACAGGTGAGAGCCTCGTAGAGACACAGACGCGCAGGGCAGCAGGCAAGAGGCAGGGGCGCAGTTTCACCTTGACCTGTGATACTATCCTCATTACCTGACCACAGAGCTGCCGGCGAGCCAGGGTCCACTTCTGGGCTGGAGAGAAACTCGAGAGAGACACCCCCCCACAGACACCTCTCACTCCGAGCAGCCCAGTACCCGCTACACCCCAACACCCCAGCACCTGCAGTCTGCTGGAACCCCCCTAACAGGCTCAGGGGTCTCCAAGTCCTCAGACAGGCTCTGTTGAATGCTGATGAGGTAGGACCCCCACTCTGATCATGGGCAGAGACCACTCACACCAAGTGTGAAGTGACTCCTAAACACCAGCTCTCCGACAGTGGTGGGACACCCCCAGACTCTACAGTGACCCCAAAACGCAGTGTGTCACTAACCCTCTCTAACACTACAGCACGGACACCCCCAGACTCTACAGTGACCCTGAAACGCATTGTGTCACTGACCCTCTCTAACCCTACAGCACAGACACCCCCAGACTCTACAGTGACCCCGAAACGCAGTGTGTCATTGACCCTCTCTAACCCTACAGCACAGACACCCCCAGACTCTACAGTGACCCCGAAACGCAGTGTGTCATTGACCCTCTCTAACCCTACAGCATGGACACCCCCACACTCTACAGTGACCCCAAAACGAGTGTGTCACTGACCCTCTCTAACACGACAGCTAACGCCAGCAGCCATATCACCCTGCAACTCACAACTGGCAGCCCACTGGAGCTCAGCAGCCTGGTCAGTACCTGGATGGGAGACCTCCTGGGAAAAACTAAGGCTGCTGCTGGGAGAGGTGTTAGTGGGGCCAGCAGGGGGCGCTCACCCTGTGGTCCATGTGGGTCCTAATGCCCCAGTATAGTGACAGGGACACTATACTGTAAACAGGCACCGTCCTTCGGATGAGACATAAAACAGAGGTCCTGACTCTCTGTGGTCATTAAAAATCCCAGGGCGCTTCTCGAAAAGAGTAGGGGTGTAACCCTGGCGTCCTGGACAAATTTCCCATTGGCCCTTACCAATCATGGCCTCCTAATAATCCCCCTCTATGAATTGGCTTCATTACTCTGCTCTCCTCCCCACTGATCGCTGATGTGTGGTGAGCGTTCTGGCGCACTATGGCTGCCGTCGCATCATACAGGTGGGGCTGCACATTGGTGGTGGTGGAGGGGATCCCCGTTACCTGTAAAGCGCTTTGAGTGGAGTGTCCAGAAAAGCGCTATATAAGTGTAAGCAATTATTATTATTATTATTACAGCACAGACGCCCTCAGACTCTACAGTGACCCCAAAACGAAGTGTGTTACTGACTCTCTCTCCCCTGCAGCACGGACACCCCCAGACTCTCCAGTGACCCCAAAACGCATTGTGTCACTGACCCTCCCTAAGCCTACAGCAAGGACACCCCCAGACTCTCCAGTGACCCCAAAACGCATTGTGTCACTGACCCTCCCTAAGCCTACAGCAAGGACACCCCCAGACTCTCCAGTGACCCCAAAACACAGTGTGTCACTGACCCTCTCTAAGCCTACAGCGCAGACACCCCTAGACTCTACAGTGACCCTGAAGTGCAGTGTGTCATTGACCCTCTCTAACCCTACAGCACAGACACCCCCAGACTCTACAGTGACCCCGAAACGCAGTGTGTCACTGACCCTCTCTAACACTACAGCACAGACACCCCCAGACTCTACAGCGACCCCAAAACGCAGTGTGTCACTGACCCTCTCTAACACTACAGCACAGACACCCCCAGACTCTACAGCGACCCCAAAACGCAGTGTGTCACTGACCCTCTCTAACACTACAGCACAGACACCCCCAGACTCTACAGCGACCCCAAAACGCAGTGTGTCACTGACCCTCTCTAACCCTACAGCATGGACACCCCCACACTCTACAGTGACCCCTGACCTGTCTGCACTACTGAGGCCCCAGTTCCCCTGACCGTCCCTGCAGACCCCCCCACTTCCACAACACAACACAACACGACACAACACGACACAACACGACACAACCTGGCAGAACTAACACAGCCCCTCACAACACAAACCACAGGAATTAACACAACTCCTCGCAACACAACCCAGCAAAACTAACACAGCCCCTCACAACACAACTCAGCAGAACTAACACAACCCCTAACAACACAACCCGCAGGAATTAACACAACCCCTCACAACACAACCCAGCAGAACTAACACAACCCCTCACAACACAACCCCGCAGAATTAGCAGAACCCCTTACAACACAACCTGGCAGAATTAACACAACCCGGCAGAACTAATACAACCCCTTACAACACAACCCGCAGGAATTAACACGAACCCTCACAACACAACCCCGCAGAACTAACATAACCCCTCACAAGACATGCCTTACTCTTCGAACCCTTTCTGGACAGAGTTAAATTTTCACCCAGTTTTTCCAGGATTATTACAAACTGTCCAATCGTATCGCCAGCTCCTAACTCAACCGTCCAATCGCATCGCCAGCTCCTAACTCAACCGTCCAATCCCTTCGCCAGCTCTTAACTCAACCGTCCAATCCCTTCGCCAGCTCTTAACTCAACCGTCCAATCGCATTGCCAGCTCCTAACTACACCGTCCAATCCCCTTCAGCCAATGCAGGCTGATCTCTGGACAAGAATGAAACCCCAGCCGCACATGAACAACAACAACTCTCCTTTTGCCTCTGCCCTACCCAGTCTGTCTCTCTCTCTCTGCCCCACCCAGTCTGTCTCTTTCTCTCTCTCTCTGCCCCACCCAGTCTCTCTCTCTCTCTCTCTCTGCACCACCCAGCCTGTCTCTCTCTCTCTGCCCCACCCAGTCTGTCTCTTTCTCTCTCTCTGCCTCACCCAGTCTGTCTGTCTCTCTCTTTGCCCCACCCAGTCTGTCTGTCTCTCTCTCTGCCCCACCCAGTCTGTCTCTCTCTCTCTGCCCTGCCCAGTCTGTCTCTCTCTCTGCCCAGTCTGTCTGTCTCTCTCTGCCCCACCGAGTCTCTCTCTCTCTCTGTCCCCACCCAGTCTGTCTCTCTCTCTGCCTCACCCAGCCTTTATCTCTCTGCCCCACCCAGTCTGTCTGTCTCTCTCTTTGCCCCACCCAGTCTGTCTGTCTCTCTCTCTGCCCCACCCAGTCTGTCTCTCTCTCTCTGCCCTGCCCAGTCTGTCTCTCTCTCTGCCCAGTCTGTCTGTCTCTCTCTGCCCCACCGAGTCTCTCTCTCTCTCTGTCCCCACCCAGTCTGTCTCTCTCTCTGCCTCAC
Source organism: Lepisosteus oculatus (assembly GCF_040954835.1). NCBI lineage: Eukaryota > Metazoa > Chordata > Actinopteri > Semionotiformes > Lepisosteidae > Lepisosteus > Lepisosteus oculatus. The sequence continues at coordinate 521,579 of NC_090716.1, forward strand.
CCAGCCTTTATCTCTCTGCCCCACCCAGTCTGTCTGTCTCTCTCTCTCTGCCCCACTCAGCCTGTCTGTCTCTCTCTCTGCCTCACCCAGTCTGGTACCTCTTCTCAGGGGGGGTGTCGTGGCTTGTTGGCGCCCCCTGCAGGTCAGGGATGTTGGCGAAGTCGTCCTGCTCAGAGAGACCCAGAACCAGAGAGAGAACCACCATTCTCCCTTCACTGAGAGAGAGGAGAGAGGAGAGAGGAGAGAGGAGAGGACAGAGGAGAGGGAGTGGGGGAGACAGGGAGGAGAGGAAGAGAGAAAGGAGGTGAGAGGGGGAAAGACAGGAGAAAGGGTGAGGATTGCCCGAGCAGAGCAGGAGCCCCATGAAGCAGAGCTGTCATCTCAGCCCCTGTCTGGCTCTCGGCTGCCTCTCAGCATTAACATTTCATTAAGCTCCATTAACGAGATCTGGACTAATTGTTTCTATTTGAGTCTCATTACATTTCTGTCTCGAGGTGATCGCTCTTCCAGCTTTCTGGGTCAGCTCTCTCATCCAGGACTGATCACTCTCTCATTCTCCCACTCTCTCATCCAGGACTGATCACTCTCTCATTCTCCCACTCTCTCATCCAGGACTGATCACTCTCTCATTCTCCCACTCTCTCATCCAGGACTGATCACTCTCTCATTCTCTCACTCTCTCATCCAGGACTGATCACTCTCTCATTCTCCCACTCTCTCATCCAGGACTGATCACTCTCTCATCCAGGACTGATCACTCTCTCATTCTCCCACTCTCTCATCCAGGACTGATCACTCTCTCATTCTCTCACTCTCTCATCCAGGACTGATCACTCTCTCATTCTCTCACTCTCTCATCCAGGACTGATCACTCTCTCATTCTCCCACTCTCTCATCCAGGACTGATCACTCTCTCATTCTCTCACTCTCATCCAGGACTGATCACTCTCTCATTCTCCCACTCTCTCATCCAGGACTGATCACTCTCTCATTCTCTCACTCTCTCATCCAGGACTGATCACTCTCTCATCCAGGACTGATCACTCTCTCATTCTCCCACTCTCTCATCCAGGACTGATCACTCTCTCATTCTCCCACTCTCTCATCCAGGACTGATCACTCTCTCATTCTCTCACTCTCTCATCCAGGACTGATGACTCTCTCATCCAGGACTGATCACTCTCTCATTCTCCCACTCTCTCATCCAGGACTGATCACTCTCTCATTCTCCCACTCTCTCATCCAAGACTGATCACTCTCTCATCCAGGACTGATCACTCTCTCATTCTCCCACTCTCTCATCCAGGACTGATCACTCTCTCATCCAGGACTGATCACTCTCTCATTCTCTCACTCTCTCATCCAGGACTGATCACTCTCTCATTCTCTCACTCTCATCCAGGACTGATCACTCTCTCATTCTCTCACTCTCTCATCCAGGACTGATCACTCTCTCATCCAGGACTGATCACTCTCTCATTCTCCCACTCTCTCATCCAGGACTGATCACTCTCTCATCCAGGACTGATCACTCTCTCATTCTCCCACTCTCTCATCCAGGACTGATCACTCTCTAATTCTCTCACTCTCTCATCCAGGACTGATCACTCTCTCATCCAGGACTGATCACTCTCTCATTCTCCCACTCTCTCATCCAGGACTGATCACTCTCTCATCCAGGACTGATCACTCTCTCATTCTCTCACTCTCTCATCCAGGACTGATCACTCTCTCATTCTCCCACTCTCTCATCCAAGACTGATCACTCTCTCATTCTCTCACTCTCTCATCCAGGACTGATCACTCTCTCATTCTCTCACTCTCTCATCCAGGACTGATCACTCTCTCATCCAGGACTGATCACTCTCTCATTCTCCCACTCTCTCATCCAGGACTGATCACTCTCTCATTCTCCCACTCTCTCATCCAGGACTGATCACTCTCTCATCCAGGACTGATCACTCTCTCATCCAGGACTGATCACTCTCTCATTCTCTCACCTCTCTCTCATCCCTCCATCACTGGTCTCCCCTCTCTCTGTGCTGTAATTTGCGATCTCTCCATCCTGTTTCTTATCTCTATCTCCTTTGCTCTCCCTCAGTCTGTCTATTTATCCTCAGATCAATGATGCTGTGGACAGACAATCAATGCAGTGTGGAGAGGAGGGTGCTGCTTAACATCCTTCTCCTCAAAGAGCACTTCACACTGACACACACAGCACTTCACACTGACACACACTGACACACACAGCACTCACACTGACACACACTGACACACACAGCACTCACACTGACACACACCGCACTCACACTGACACACACTGACACACACAGCACTTCACACTGACACACACAGCACTTCACACTGACACACACTGACACACACAGCACTCACACTGAAACACACAGCACTTCACACTGACACACAGCACTCACACTGACACACACAGCACTCACACTGACACACAGCACTTCACACTGACACACACTGACACACACAGCACTCACACTGACACACACAGCACTTCACACTGACACACACTGACACACACAGCACTCACACTGACACACACTGACACACACAGCACTTCACACTGACACACAGCACTCACACTCACACACAGCACGCACACTGACACACACAGCACTCACACTGACACACACAGCACTTCACACTGACACACACTGACACACACAGCACTTCAACCTGACACACACTGACACACACAGCACTCACACTGACACACAGCACTTCACACTGACACACACTGACACACACAGCACTTCACACTGACACACACTGACACACAGCACTCACACTGAAACACAGCACTCACACTGACACACACTGACACACACAGCACTCACACTGACACACAGCACTTCACACTGACACACAGCACTCACACTGACACACACAGCACTCACACTGACACACACAGCACTCACACTGACACACAGCACTTCACACTGACACACACTGACACACACAGCACTCACACTGACACACACAGCACTCACACTGACACACTGACACACACAGCACGCACACTGACACACACAGCACTCACACTGACACGCACAGCACTCACACTGACACACACAGCACTTCACACTGACACACACTCACACAGCACTCACACTGACACACACAGCACGCACACTGACACACAGCACTCACACTGACACACACACTGACACACATAGCACTCAAACTGACACACACAGCACGCACACTGACACACACAGCACTTCACACTGACACACACTGACACACACAGCACTTCACACTGACACACACTGACACACACAGCACTCACACTGACACACACTGACACACACAGCACTCACACTGACACACAGCACTCACACTGACACACACTGACACACACAGCACTCACACTGACACACAGCACTCACACTGACACACACTGACACACACAGCACTCACACTGACACACACTGACACACACAGCACTTCACACTGACACACACTCACACAGCACTCACACTGACACACACAGCACGCACACTGACACACAGCACTCACACTGACACACACACTGACACACATAGCACTCAAACTGACACACACAGCACGCACACTGACACACACAGCACTTCACACTGACACACACTGACACACACAGCACTTCACACTGACACACTCACACTGACACACTCACACTGACACACACTGACACACACAGCACTCACACTGACACACAGCACTCACACTGACACACACTGACACACACAGCACTCACACTGACACACAGCACTCACACTGACACACACTGACACACACAGCACTCACACTGACACACACTGACACACACAGCACTCACACTGACACACAGCACTCACACTGACACACACTGACACACACAGCACTCACACTGACACACAGCACTCACACTGACACACACTGACACACACAGCACTCACACTGACACACACTGACACACACAGCACTCACACTGACACACAGCACTCACACTGACACACACAGCACTCACACTGAGACACACTGACACACACTGACACACAGCACTTCACACTGACACACACTGACACACACAGCACTCACACTGACACACAGCACTTCACACTGACACACACAGCACTCACACTGAGACACACTGACACACACTGACACACAGCACTTCACACTGACACACACTGACACACACTGACATACACTGACACACACAGCACTCACACTGACACACAGCACTTCATACTGACACACACAGCACTCACACTGACACACACAGCACTCACACTGACACACTGACACACACAGCACGCACACTGACACACACAGCACTCACACTGACACGCACAGCACTCACACTGACACACACAGCACTTCACACTGACACACACTCACACAGCACTCACACTGACACACACAGCACGCACACTGACACACAGCACTCACACTGACACACAGCACTTCACACTGACACACACAGCACTCACACTGACACACACTGACACACACAGCACTCACACTGACACACACAGCACTCACACTGACACACAGCACTTCACACTGACACACACAGCACTCACACTGACACACACTGACACACACAGCACTCACACTGACACACAGCACTCACACTGACACACACTGACACACACAGCACTCACACTGACACACACTGACACACAGAACTTCACACTGACACACACAGCACTCACACTGACACACACTGACACACACAGCACTTCACACTGACACACACTGACACACAGCACTCACACTGACACACACAGCACTTCACACTGACACACACTGACACACACAGCACTCACACTGACACACACAGCACTTCACACTGACACACACTGACACACACAGCACTCACACTGACACACACAGCACTCACACTGACACACACAGCACTTCACACTGACACACACAGCACTCACACTGACACACACAGCACTCACACTGACACACACTGACACACTCACACATCAAAACTAAATTCAGCATCAGCAGACAGGCGCAAAGAAAAAAGACTGAGGGGAACAGAGGCAGAGAGCGAGAAGAGTGACTGCACCGCGTTCCAAAATCATTTCCCATCACACAGTACAGACACCGAGTACACAGACACTACAGAGACAGGAGAGCAACAGTATAGAGACAGTACCACACAGACAGGAGAGCTACAGTATAGAGACAGTACCACACAGACAGCAGAGTTACAGTATAGAGACAGTAACACACAGACAGGAGAGCTACAGTATAGAGACAGTAACACACAGACAGGAGAGTTACAGTATAGAGACAGTAACACACAGACAGGAGAGCAACAGTACAGAGACAGTACCACACAGACAGGAGAGCAACAGTATAGAGACAGTACCACACAGACAGCAGAGTTACAGTATAGAGACAGTAACACACAGACAGGAGAGCTACAGTATAGAGACAGTAACACACAGACAGGAGAGCTACAGTATAGAGACAGTACCACACAGACAGCAGAGTTACAGTATAGAGACAGTACCACACAGACAGCAGAGTTACAGTATAGAGACAGTAACACACAGACAGGAGAGCTACAGTATAGAGACAGTACCACACAGACAGGAGAGTTACAGTATAGAGACAGTAACACACAGACAGGAGAGCTACAGTATAGAGACAGTACCACACAGTAAGGAGAGCAACAGTATAGAGACAGTACCACACAGACCGGAGAGCAACAGTACAGAGACAGTACCACACAGACAGGAGAGCAACAGTATAGAGACAGTACCACACAGACAGGAGAGCTACAGTATAGAGACAGTACCACACAGACAGCAGAGTTACAGTATAGAGACAGTAACACACAGACAGGAGAGCTACAGTATAGAGACAGTACCACACAGACAGGAGAGTTACAGTATAGAGACAGTAACACACAGACAGGAGAGCTACAGTATAGAGACAGTACCACACAGTAAGGAGAGCAACAGTATAGAGACAGTACCACACAGACCGGAGAGCAACAGTACAGAGACAGTACCACACAGACAGGAGAGCAACAGTATAGAGACAGTACCACACAGACAGGAGAGCTACAGTATAGAGACAGTACCACACAGACAGGAGAGCAACAGTATAGAGATAGTACCACACAGACAGGAGAGCTACAGTACAGAGACAGTACCACACAGACAGGAGAGCAACAGTATAGAGACAGTACCACACAGACAGGAGAGCTACAGTACAGAGACAGTACCACACAGACAGGAGAGCAACAGTATAGAGACAGTACCACACAGTAAGGAGAGCAACAGTACAGAGACAGTACCACACAGACAGGAGAGCTACAGTATAGAGACAGTACCACACAGACAGGAGAGCTACAGTACAGAGACAGTACCACACAGACAGGAGAGCTACAGTACAGAGACAGTACCACACAGACAGCAGAGTTACAGTATAGAGACAGTACCACACAGACAGGAGAGCAACAGTACAGAGACAGTACCACACAGACAGGAGAGCAACAGTACAGAGACAGTACCACACAGACAGGAGAGCTACAGTATAGAGACAGTACCACACAGACAGGAGAGTTACAGTACAGAGACAGTACCACACAGACAGGAGAGCTACAGTATAGAGACAGTACCACACAGACAGGAGAGCAACAGTACAGAGACAGTACCACACAGACAGGAGAGTTACAGTACAGAGACAGTACCACACAGACAGGAGAGTTACAGTACAGAGACAGTACCACACAGACAGGAGAGCTACAGTATAGAGACAGTACCACACAGACAGGAGAGCAACAGTACAGAGACAGTACCACACAGACAGGAGAGTTACAGTACAGAGACAGTACCACACAGACAGGAGAGTTACAGTACAGAGACAGTACCACACAGACAGGAGAGTTACAGTATAGAGACAGTACCACACAGACAGGAGAGCAACAGTACAGAGACAGTACCACACAGACAGGAGAGCTACAGTATAGAGACAGTACCACACAGACAGGAGAGCTACAGTACAGAGACAGTAACACACAGACAGGAGAGCTACAGTATAGAGACAGTACCACACAGACAGGAGAGCAACAGTACAGAGACAGTACCACACAGACAGGAGAGTTACAGTATAGAGACAGTACCACACAGACAGGAGAGCTACAGTACAGAGACAGTACCACACAGACAGGAGAGTTACAGTATAGAGACAGTACCACACAGACAGGAGAGTTACAGTATAGAGACAGTACCACACAGACAGGAGAGTTACAGTATAGAGACAGTACCACACAGACAGGAGTTACAGTATAGAGACAGTACCACACAGACAGGAGAGCAACAGTATAGAGACAGTACCACACAGACAGGAGTTACAGTATAGAGACAGTAACACACAGACAGGAGAGTTACAGTATAGAGACAGTACCACACAGACAGGAGAGCAAGAGTACAGGACAGAGACAGGTGAGATACAGGCAGAGACAGGTGGGGTACAGGACAGGGACAGTACTACAGAAGAGACAGGTGGGCGACAGGACAGAGACAGGTGCGGTACAGGACAGGGACAGTACTACAGAAGAGACAGGTGGGCGACAGGACAGAGACAGGTGCGGTACAGGACAGGGACAGTACTACAGGAGAGACAGGTGGGTTACAGGACAGAGACCGGTGGGGTACAGGACAGAGACAGGTGAGATACAGGACAGAGACAGGTGGGGTACAGGACAGAGACCGGTGGGGTACAGGACAGGGACAGGTGGGGTACAGGACAGGGACAGTACTACAGGAGAGACAGGTGGGGTACAGGACAGGGACAGGTGGGGTACAGGACAGAGACAGGTGGGGTACAAGACAGAGACAGGTGAGATACAGGACAGAGACAGGTGGGGTACAGGACAGAGACAGGTGAGATACAGGACAGAGACCGGTGGGGTACAGGACAGAGACCGGTGGGGTACAGGACAGAGACAGGTGGGGTACAGGACAGAGACAGTACTACAGGAGAGACGAGGACGAGCCCACAGCCCCAAGCACAAGCGGAAGAGAAAGTCAGAAACTCACAGGAACGACTTGACGTCCAGACCCCTGCTCCTGATCTGCCCCATCATGTGGTCCCAGCTGCCCGGGTTCGAGCGCGAGCGCCCCCCCCCTGCGCCCCGGTACCGCGAGGCTCCCCCGGGCCCCCCCCCGGCGCCCCGCACGCCCCGCGCCCCCCGCGGCCCGGCTCCGGGGTGGGGGTGCAGCTGGCCCAGGCTCTGGGAGGTGGGGGGCAGCTCGTTGAGCCCCGAGGACGAGGGCTGCGTGAGAGGCTGCTGCAGGCTCTGCTGTCTCACCAGCGTGCGCGGCCGGGGGCAGCCAGCGGGGGGCGCCCCTGCCGACGGGATGTGGTCCAGCGTGGAGGCCGAGGAGAGGGAGGGGTCCCCGAAACTGGCCAGGGGGGGGGAGGAGGAGGAGGCAGGACGGGGAGGGGGGGAGAGAAGGGGGGCGCAGAGCAGGAAGGAGGGGAGGGAGGGGGGCAGGGGGAGGCGGCGGGCGCAGAGGAGGAGGGGGGGCGGGGCGGGGGGCGAGGCGGGGAGGAGGAGGAGGAGGAGAGAGAGAGAGAGCAGAGTCAGCCCCAGCAGGCAGCCCCGGCGGGCAGGAGGCTGCTGCAGGGGGCGCGGGGTGCTCGGCCGGCGCTGCCCGCGCGCCTGGGGGTGCAGGGGGGCGCCCGGCTCGCTGTGCGCCCTGTCGCGGACGTGTCTGAGCCCCATCGCGGTGCTGCTGGCGCCGGCTGTGTGTCTGAGCGAGTGTGGCCCCCCTCCTCTCCGGCTCTAGACCGGCTCCGCTCCCCCGGGGCCCGGCTGCAGCCGGCTCCTCCCCCAGCCCCCCCGCTGCCGCCGCCTCCGGCACAGCTCTGCACAACACTGCACAACACTACACAACACTACACAGCTCTGCACAACACTGCACAACACTACACAACACTACACAGCTCTGCACAACACTACACAGCTCTGCACAGTACAACACTACACAGCTCTGCACAGTACAACACTACACAGCTCTGCACAGCTCTGCACAACTCTGCTCAGCTCTGCACAATACAACACTACACAGCTCTGCACAGTACAACACTACACAGCTCTGTACAGCTCTGCACAACTCTGCACAGTACAACACTACACAGCTCTGCACAACTCGACACTATACAGCTCTGCACAACTCGACACAGCTCTGCACAACTCGACACTATACAGCTCTGCACAACTCTGCACAGTACAACACTACATAGCTCTGCACAGTACAACACTACACAGCTCTGTACAGTACAACACTACACAGCTCTGCACAACTCAACACAGCTCTGCACAGTACAACACTACATAGCTCTGCACAATACAACACTACACAGCTCTGCACAACTTGACACAGCTCTGCACAATACATAACTATACAGCTCTGCAAATCTCTACACAAAAGTACACAGCTCTACGCAACTTTACACAACTCTACACAGCTCTCCACAATATAACACTATACAGCCCAGCACAACTCTAGACAAAAGTACACAGCTCTGCACAACAGTACACAACAGTTCACATCTCTGCACAGTTCTGCACAGCTCTGCACAACAGTACACAACAGTTCACAGCTTTTGCACAGCTCTGCACCACAGTACACAACAGTACACAGCTCTGCACAGCTGTACACAACTCTACACAGCTCTGCACAGCTCTACACAGCTCTGCACAACAGTACACAACACTACACACCTCTGCACAACATTACACAACTCTACACAGCTCTGCACAATACAACACTGTACAGCTCTACACAACTCTACACAGCTCTGCACAACTCTACCCATCTCTACACAACTCTACACAGCTCTGCACAACTCTACCCATCTCTACAAAATTCTACACTGCTCTGCACAGCTATACACAGCTCTTTCCAACACTACACAACTCTACACAGCTCTACACAATAGTACACAACTCTACACAGCTCTGGACAATACAACACTACACTCTCCACTCCTCTCCCTCTCTCCACTCCCTCTCTCTCCACTCCTCTCCCTTTCTCCACTCCTCTCCCTCTCTCTCCACTCCTGTCCCTCTCCCTCTCTCTCCACTCCTCTCCCTCTCTCTCCACTCCTCTCCCTCTCTCCCCTCCCTCTCTCCACTCCTCTCCCTCTCTCCCCTCCCTCTCTCCACTCCTCTCCCTCCCTCTCCACTCCTCTCCCTCTCTCTCCACTCCTGTCCCTCTCCCTCTCTCTCCACTCCTCTCCCTCTCTCTCCACTCCTCTCCCTCTCTCCCCTCCCTCTCTCCACTCCTCTCCCTCTCTCCCCTCCCTCTCTCCACTCCTCTCCCTCCCTCTCCACTCCTCTCCCTCTCTCTCCACTCCTCTCCCTCTCTCCACTCCTCTCCCTCTCTCCGCCCTCCTCTCCCTCTCTCCCCTCCCTCTCTCCCTCTCTCTCCACTCCTCTCCCTCTCCCTCCACTCCTCTCCCTCTCTCTCCACTCCTCTCCCTCCACTCCTCTCCCTCTCCCCTCCCTCTCTCCACTCCTCTCCCTCTCTCCACTCCTCTCCCTCTCTCCTCTCCCTCTCTCCACTCCTCTCCCTCTCTCCACTCCTCTCCCTCTCTCCACTCCTCTCCCTCTCTCTCCCCTCCTCTTCCTCTCTCCACTCCTCTCCCTCTCTCTCTTCCTCTCCCTCTCTCCCCCCTCCTCTCCCTCTCTCTCCTCCTCTCCCTGTCTCCCTCTACCTGTCTCGCACACTGAAACTACACCAGTACGTCTGTAGAGCAGCGGCCAACTACTGCTCACTGCTTTGTCCACTGCACTGTCCACTGCTCTGTGCACTGCACTGTCCACTGCACTGTCAACTGGCACCGTCCACTGGCACCGTCCACTGGCACTGCCCACTGCTCTGTCCACTAGCACTGTCCTCTGGCACTGCTCACTGGCACCGTCCACTGACACTACTCACTGCACTGTCCACTGACACTACTCACTGCACTGTCCACTGGCACTGTCAACTGGCACCGTCCACTGGCACTGCTCACTGGCACTGTCCACTGCTCTGTCCACTAGCACTGTCCACTGGCATTGTCCACTGGCATTGTCCACTGGCACTGCCATGGAGATGGAAGGAGGGCTGGTGCTCCCTCACATCACAGATATTTCAGTTTCATTTGGCAAGAGGAGGAGCAGGAGAGAGGAAGGAGACTCTGCTCTTGCTCTGAAGATCTAAAATTACACCCAGCCCTGGAGAGCAGGGGGACCGGGAGAGGACAGGAGGAAGGACAGGGGCAGAAACAGGTCCTGAGAGAGCAAAATCGCTTGATTAATCTGCTCCATTAACTCTGTCCTAATTACTAACTAATCACCCCGTAATAACGGCACAATTACTGCTCAATTACAGACTCGCTGTAATGCAATTAGTGTGGCAACACTGCAGTATGTCAGTCTGAGAGTGTGGCTCTGTCACAGGTCTGAGAGAGGCGCTGAAGTGTGTCTGCATCCTGACACACACACCTCACATGTTACTGACACACTGACACACAACACACTGACACACACAACTCGTGTGTTACTGACCACTGACAAACAGCACACTGACGCACACCTCGTGTGTTACTGACACACAACACACTGACACACACGCCTTGTGTGTTATTGACACATTGACACACATTGTGTGTTACTGACACACTGACACACAGATACACACACCTTGTGTGTTATTGACACAATGACACACAACACACTGACACACACCTCATGTGTTACAGAAACACAGACACACAGACCTCATGTGTTACTGACTCACAACACAGACACACACACCTCGTGTGTTACTGACTTACAACACACACACCTTGTGTGTTACTGACACACTCACCACGTGTTACTGACACATTGACACAGAACACACTGACACACACACCTCGTGTGTTACAAACACACTGAGATGCAACACACTGACACACACACCTCGTGTGTTATTGACACACTGACACAACACACTGACACACACATCTCGTGTGTTACTGACACACTGACACACAACACAGACACACACCTTGTGTGTTACACACTGACACGCAACACACTGACACACACACCTCGTGTGTTACTGACACACTGACACAACACACTGACACACACATCTCGTGTGTTACTGACACACTGACACACAACACACTGACACACACACCTCATGTGTTACTGACACACTGACACACACACCTCGTGTGTTACTGACACACTGACACACAACACACTGACATGCACACCTCATGTGTTACTGACACACTGACACACAACACACTGATATACACATCTTGTGTGTTACTGACACACTGACACACAACACACTGACATACACATCTTGTGTGTTACTGACACACTGACAAGGAACACACTGACACACACCTCCTGTGTTACTGACACACTGACACACAACACACTGACACACTCACACCATGTGTTACTGACACACTGACACACAACACACTGACACACTCACACCATGTGTTACTGACACACTGACACACAACACACTGACACACTGACACACTCACACCATGTGTTACTGACACACTGACACACAACACACTGACACACACCCCGTGTGTTACTGACAGACTGACACACTGACACAGACCCCCCTCTCACTATGTGTGTTACTGACACACTGACACACAACACACTGACACACACACCTCGTGTGTTACTGACACACTGACACACAACACACTGACACACACACCTCGTGTGTTACTGACACACTGACACACAACACACTGACACACACACCCCGTGCGTTACTGACACACTGACACAGACCCCCCTCTCACTATGTGTGTTACTGACACACTGACACACAACACACTGACACACACACCCCGTGTGTTACTGAGACACTGACACACAACACACTGACACACACACCTCACATGTTACTGACACACTGACACACAACACACTGACACACACAACTCGTGTGTTACTGACCACTGACAAACAGCACACTGACGCACACCTCGTGTGTTACTGACACACAACACACTGACACACACGCCTTGTGTGTTATTGACACATTGACACACATTGTGTGTTACTGACACACTGACACACAGATACACACACCTTGTGTGTTATTGACACAATGACACACAACACACTGACACACACCTCATGTGTTACAGAAACACAGACACACAGACCTCATGTGTTACTGACTCACAACACAGACACACACACCTCGTGTGTTACTGACTTACAACACACACACCTTGTGTGTTACTGACACACTCACCACGTGTTACTGACACATTGACACAGAACACACTGACACACACACCTCGTGTGTTACAAACACACTGAGATGCAACACACTGACACACACACCTCGTGTGTTATTGACACACTGACACAACACACTGACACACACATCTCGTGTGTTACTGACACACTGACACACAACACAGACACACACCTTGTGTGTTACACACTGACACGCAACACACTGACACACACACCTCGTGTGTTACTGACACACTGACACAACACACTGACACACACATCTCGTGTGTTACTGACACACTGACACACAACACACTGACACACACACCTCATGTGTTACTGACACACTGACACACACACCTCGTGTGTTACTGACACACTGACACACAACACACTGACATGCACACCTCATGTGTTACTGACACACTGACACACAACACACTGATATACACATCTTGTGTGTTACTGACACACTGACACACAACACACTGACATACACATCTTGTGTGTTACTGACACACTGACAAGGAACACACTGACACACACCTCCTGTGTTACTGACACACTGACACACAACACACTGACACACTCACACCATGTGTTACTGACACACTGACACACAACACACTGACACACTCACACCATGTGTTACTGACACACTGACACACAACACACTGACACACTGACACACTCACACCATGTGTTACTGACACACTGACACACAACACACTGACACACACCCCGTGTGTTACTGACAGACTGACACACTGACACAGACCCCCCTCTCACTATGTGTGTTACTGACACACTGACACACAACACACTGACACACACACCTCGTGTGTTACTGACACACTGACACACAACACACTGACACACACACCTCGTGTGTTACTGACACACTGACACACTGACACACACACCCCGTGCGTTACTGACACACTGACACAGACCCCCCTCTCACTATGTGTGTTACTGACACACTGACACACAACACACTGACACACACACCCCGTGTGTTACTGAGACACTGACACACACACCCCGTGCGTTACTGACACACTGACACAGACCCCCCTCTCACTATGTGTGTTACTGACACACTGACACACAACACACTGACACACACACCCCGTGTGTTACTGACACACTGACACACACCCCACTGACACACACACCCCGTGCGTTACTGACACACTGACACAGACCCCCTCACTCTGTGTGTCACTCACTTGCTGGGCCTCAGGGTGCCGGAGTGCAGGTGGCTCTGCACAGTCTGCCATCTCCCCATCTTCCCTCCACCTGACGTCACACTCTTCGAGCTGTCGCTGCGCCGCGGCCCCCCCTCCCCGTCCCCCCCCAGCGCCCCCCGCTGCCCCCCCGGCACCGACCCACTGAGAGGGGGAGAGAGGGAGGGGGGCGGGGGGCAGCGAGAGAGAGAGAGAAGGAGGTCAGCAGTTTCCAGAGTCGGACAGTCAGAGCACAGACAGCACAGCACGGGGGCAGAGCATGCTGGGAGAACAAGCCGACCAGAGGCATTCCCATGATGCTCCGAACAGCAGCAGGAAGAGGAACCGTGTCGCTGTATAGCTGTAACGCTGGGGGTGAGAGTCAGCAGCCGGCCTGTGTGCTGGTCTTGTGTTGTGGTCTTGTTGAGGTTGTGCAGCTGGTATGTTGGTCGTGTTGGTTGTGCTGTGGTTATGTTGAGGTTGTGTAGTTGTTGTGCTGGTTATCTTGAGGTTGTTTTGGTCTTGTGTTGTTGTCTAGGTGAAGTTGTGTTAGTCTTGTGTTGGTTATGATGAGGTTGTGTAGTTGTGCTGGTCTTGTTTTGGTCATGTTGGGGTTGTGTAGAGATTGTGTTGGTCTTGTTGAGGTTGTGTAGTGGGTGTGCTGGTCTTGTTTTGGTCATGTTGAGGTTGTGTAGAGATTGTGTTGGTCTTGTTGAGGTTGTGTAGATGGTGTGCTGGTCTTGTGTTTTTCATGTTGGGGTTGTGTAGTGTTGTGTTGGTCTTGTTGACGTTGTGTAGTTGTTAAGCCAGTCTTGTGTTGGTCATGTTGAGGTTGTGTTGGTCTTGTTGACGTTGTGTAGTTGTTAAGCCAGTCTTGTGCTGGTCATGTTGAGGTTGTGTAGTTGTTGTGTTGGTCTTGTGTTGTGGTCATGTTGAGATCATGTTGGCTTCCAAAAAAAATTCATATCCAAACACAAAATTTAGAAACACTACATCACCCAAACAGCCAGGTGGCCCCGAGGATAGCACACAGACTCCACACTGAGGGTGATGCAGGCTAGAATGTCTATCTATCAGGCAGCAGTGCTAACTACCAAGCCACCATTGTACTAAAGGTGGTATTGAGAAAGTTCACCCACTGATACTCAACATCCTTTCTGAGTTTCATCAGAAAAGTGTGGAGAGATGCCTGTGCATTGGGAGTGTGACTGCACTGTCACACCTGGAGCAGATCAGACTGCTGAGCACTGGGAGTCTAACTGA
Organism: Lepisosteus oculatus; assembly: GCF_040954835.1. Classification (NCBI taxonomy): domain Eukaryota; kingdom Metazoa; phylum Chordata; class Actinopteri; order Semionotiformes; family Lepisosteidae; genus Lepisosteus; species Lepisosteus oculatus. Next base: position 537,365 of record NC_090716.1, read on the forward strand.
CAGCACTGTCACACCTGGAGCGGATATGACTGCTGTCCACTGGGAGTCTGACTGCACTGTCACACCTGGAGTGGATCAGACTGCTTCACACTGGGAGTCTCACTGAACTGTCACACCTGGAGTGGATCAGACTGCTGCGCACTGGGAGTCTGACAGCACAGTCACACCTGGAGTAGATCAGACTGCTGTGCACTGGGAGTCTGACTGGCTGCACTGTCACACCTGGAGCGGATCAGACTGCTGTACAGAGGGAGTCTGACTGACTGCACTGTCACACCTGGAGCGGATCAGACTGCTGTACAGAGGGAGTCTGACTGACTGCACTGTCACACCTGAAGTGGATCAGACTGCTGTGCACTGGGAGTCTGACTGACTGCACTGTCACACCTGGAGCGGATCAGACTGCTGCGCACTGGGAGTCTGACTGACTGCACTGTCACACCTGAAGTGGATCAGACTGCTGTGCACTGGGAGTCTGACTGACAGCACTGTCACTCCTGGAGTGGATCAGACTGCTGCGCACTGGGAGTCTGACTGACTGCACTGTCACACCTGAAGTGGATCAGACTGCTGCGCACTGGGAGTCTGACTGACTGCACTGTCACACCTGAAGTGGATCAGACTGCTGTGCACTGGGAGTCTGACTGACTGCACTGTCACACCTGGAGCAGATCAGACTGCTGTACAGAGGGAGTCTGACTGACTGCACTGTCACACCTGGAGTGAATCAGACTGCTGCGCACTGGGAGTCTGACTGACAGCACTGTCACACCTGGAGCGGATCAGACTGCTGTGCACTGGGAGTCTGACTGGCTGCACTGTCACACCTGGAGCGGATCAGACTGCTGTACAGAGGGAGTCTGACTGACTGCACTGTCACACCTGGAGCGGATCAGACTGCTGTACAGAGGGAGTCTGACTGACTGCACTGTCACACCTGAAGTGGATCAGACTGCTGTGCACTGGGAGTCTGACTGACTGCACTGTCACACCTGGAGTGGATCAGACTGCTGTGCACTGGGAGTCTGACTGGCTGCACTGTCACACCTGGAGCAGATCAGACTGCTGTACAGAGGGAGTGTGCTCTGCCGGTTTCCTGCCTGCTGCCTGGCGTGTGCAATCTACTCCTCCACCCACAGCGTTACACCAGAACCACGACATTTTCACAACAATGGGGACAACAACAGCAAGAACAGCAACAGAGAGAAATCAAACAGGAGAGGCGTCATTTTCAGGCTGGAGCACTGCCAGACCGAGAGTGAAGCGGAGCTCAGCGAGACCGACACAGTGCCACACAGCAGACCCCTCGCCCACTCACAACGGGCAACCCTCTGTGGCGCACTGAGGGGGGGCGAGCGGGCGCTAATTGCTTAACGAGGGAGTTAATTGAGGGGTGACTGGTTAGTTTAGTGTCGGTGATGCAGGGTCGTGCGGGGGTGGTGTGCGTGCCGGGGAAGGGGAGGGGGGTGTGGGGGGAGGAGGGTTAACGAGGGTTGTCCGTCTCCATGGTTTTGCACCCCATGGGCTGGAGGGGAAAGGTCAGAGTTCGGGGGGGGATGGGGTCAGTGAGAAAGTGGGGTTGTGGGGACAGTGAGAGCTAGGCAGGGCTGTAGGGAAGATGGGGCAAAGTGGGGGTGCTTGGGGGTGTTTGGGGGTGTTGGGTCACAGAGGCTGTGTCCTGGTATACAGGCCCGGGTGAGGGTGTTGTGTCAGCTGTACTCTTCTGGTGTGAAGGAACTGGGGTCACACAGTGTCAGCAGCAGCTCGGACACAGATGGACACTGTCTACAGCGCATCTGCTTCAGCACAGCACCTGCCAGACAGAGAGTAGTGCTGGAGCTGCTGGCCCTCACTGGACTGACTGGACACACTGCTGTCTCTCAGTACTGACTGGACACACTGCTGGTCCTCACTGGACTGACTGGACACACTGCTGGTCCCCACTGGACTGACTGGACACACTGCTGTCTCTCAGTGTACTGACTGGACACACTGCTGGTCCTCACTGGAATGACTGGACACACTGCTGTCTCTCAGTGTACTGACTGGACACACTGCTGGCCCTCACTGGACTGACTGGACACACTGCTGGTCCCCACTGGACTGACTGGACACACTGCTGGTCCTCACTGGACTGACTGGACACACTGCTGTCTCTCAGTGTACTGACTGGACACACTGCTGGTTCTCACTGGACTGACTGGACACACTGCTGTCTCTCAGTGTACTGACTGGACACACTGCTGGTCCTCACTGGACTGACTGGACACACTGCTGGTCCTCACTGGACTGACTGGACACACTGCTGTCTCTCAGTGTACTGACTGGACACACTGCTGGCCCTCACTGTCCTGACTGGACACACTGCTGTCTCTCAGTATACTGACTGGACACACTGCTGTCTCTCAGTGTACTGACTGGACACACTGCTGTCTCTCAGTGTACTGACTGGACACACTGCTGGCCCTCACTGTCCTGACTGGACACACTGCTGGCCCTCACTGGACTGACTGGACACACTGCTGTCTCTCACAGGACTGAACTACTGTCCTATTGGACACACTGCTGTCTCTCAGTATACTGACTGGACACACTGCTGGCCCTCACTGTCCTGAACTACTGTACTGACTGGACACATCTGCTTGTGTATCTGTGTTTATGTGAGTGTTTTGGTTTCAGTTGATGCACTTGTCTGAAAATCTGCAGCCTGAACTCTGCTGGTCCTCACTGGACTGACTGGACACACTGCTGGCCCTCACTGGACTGACTGGACACACTGCTGTCTCTCAGTATACTGACTGGACACACTGCTGGCCCTCACTGGACTGACTGGACACACTGCTGTCTCTCACTGGACTGACTGGACACACTGCTGTCTCTCAGTATACTGACTGGACACACTACTGGCCCTCACTGTCCTGACTGGACACACTGCTGGTCCTCACTGGACTGACCGGGCACACTGCTGTCTCTCAGTGTACTGACTGGACACACTGCTGGCCCTCACTGGACTGACTGGACACACTGCTGGCCCTCACTGTGCAGAGTGGACACGCAGCTGTCCCTCACTATGCAGAGTGGACACACAGCTGTCCTTCACTGTGCAGAGTGGACACACGGCTGTCCCTCCCTGTCCCGGCTGTGTCCTGTGGCTCCCTCAGAAGCTGTGTGTCCGTGTGGGGCTCGGTGTCTGTATGGCAGGCCAGCCTGTGCGCCACACCGCGCTCCTCAGTGATTCGGGGGCGCAGGGGTCTGGGGGTGAGGGACAGCGCGGTGCCCCCCCTTCGGTACAGCCCTGCGCAGCGAGACGTCTCTTACCAGCACACCACCCAGACTCACTTGAGCGTGAGGCGCGGATCTCCGTATGGGGCATAGGGAGACATGTTAAGAACAAACTCCTTGGGGGGGTAGGAGCTCCATTTCTGCTGCACTGTGCTGTCATTGTTATTCCAAAAGTCTCTGTCTAGATCACTGCGCCAGAGAGAGAGACACGTCAGAGCAACACACCAATCACAGCGGCCCGGGGGCGGGGCCGGCCCCGCGCAGGGAGGGGCTTCAGCCAGCCGGGGGGGGTCGGCCACGGAGGTTATACAGAAAGGGGTGTGGCTTTAGGGGGTGGGCGTGGAAGGGAAGGGGGCGGGGTTGTCTAATGAGGGGCAGCAGCTCTCTTGGCCCAATAACGGAGCGGAGTCTCTGGGCTGGGGGAGTGGCAGGTCTGCAAAGTATGGGATGGTCCTGTGGCGGATGGGAGGGGCTTGAACTGGGGGAGGGGCTTGTACCAGAAGAGGGGGTGGCTGTGTCGAGGCAGGGGCGGGGTGAATGAAGAAGCCCCTCCCAGTCAGGTGGGGTGGTGACCCCCATTCTCACAACAGGGACCAGAGAGAGAAAGAAGCAGCAGAGACAGACTGAGGAGGGGGAAGAATCCCACCCCCTTGTAGCAGAGCTGTGTGTCTCTATCTTGTGCTGGGGGTAAAAAACAATTAGACCCCAGCTGAGGGGGCGTGCAGGGGTGGGGTAGTTTCTGAAGAACAGAAGAGTAAATCCCAGACACACACACAGAGCAGATCACAGCAGCGCCTGTTGAGGAAGGAGAAAGGATGGAGTGACATCACAGCAGACAGGAAACGACCACACCAGAGGAGGAAAAGCAGTTGAACAACATGTAAACACCAGGAGAGCACCGGGCGGCAGCACAGAAACACCGTGACGACCAGGAGCGAGAGAGAGAGAGACAGAGAGAGAGAGAGAGGGGGAGAGAGGAAGGACAGGGCAGTGAACCGGAGGTCCAGCAGAATCCTGGGCTGAGGCAGGCCGGAGCGGGCCAGACGCGGCGCTGTGTTTGGGAGGGAAGGAGAATGAACAGATTAGAGAGGGAGGGAGGGAGAGAGGGAGAGAGGGAGAGGACGAGAGAGCCCACAGGACATCCATCCACGACACAAGAAACCAGAACCAGAACCGGGACCATGCCGACAGCACACCTGGCACTCTGCCCTGGTTACTTCATCACCCCGGGGTGGGGTCTGAGCTGCAGCTTGTGCGACATCACAGGGTCCCTGCTGCAGCCCAGAGAGGCCAGAGAGGCACCCTGCTGGTTCATAATGACACCCTGCTGGTCATAATGGCACCCTGCTGGTTCATAATGACACCCTGCTGGTTCATAATGACACCCTGCTGGTCATAATGGCACACTGGTGGTTTATAATGACACCCTGCTGGTGTATAATGACACCCTGCTGGTTTATAATGACACCCTGCTGGTGTATAATGACACACTACTGATTCATAATGACACACTGGTGGTGTATAATGACACACTACAGATTCATAATGACACACTGGTGGTGTATAATGACACACTACTGATTCATAATGACACACTGCAGGTTTATAATGGCACACTGCTGGTTCATAATGACACACTGCAGGTTTATAATGACACACTGCTGGTTCATAATGACAACCTGCTGGTGTATAATGACACCCTGCTGGTTCATAATGACACACTGCTGGTGTATAATGACACACTGCTGATTCATAATGACACACTACTCATTCAAAATGACACACTGCAGGTTTATAATGACACCCTGCTGGTTCATAATGACAACCTGCTGGTATATAATGACACCCTGCTGGTTCATAATGACAACCTGCTGGTGTATAATGACACACTACTGATTCATAATGACACACTACTCATTCAAAATGACACCCTGCTGGTTCATAATGACACCCTGCTGGTGTATAATGACACACTACTGATTCATAATGACACACTACTGATTCATAATGACACACTGCTGGTGTATAATGACACCCTGCTAGTTCATAATGACACACTACTGATTCATAATGACACACTGCTGGTGTATAATGACACACTACTGATTCATAATGACACACTACTCATTCAAAATGACACACTGCAGGTTTATAATGACACACTGCTGGTGTATAATGACACACTGCAGGTGTATAATGACACACTGCTGGTTCATAATGACACACTACTCATTCATAATGACACACTACTCATTCATAATGACACACTGCTGGTGTATAATGACACACTGCTGGTGTATAATGACACACTGCTGGTCATAATGACAACCTGCTGGTTTATAATGACACCCTACTAGTTTATAATGACACCCTGCTGGTCATAGAGGCACACTACTGATTCATAATGACACACTGTGGGTGTATAATGACACCCTGCTGGTGTGCTGTTGTGTACCATCACTGCTGGTTTGTATCAGCTTACTGGTGCCGTTCAGAGTGAGGCTCTGACTCTGGTGCTGACTGGCCACTGGCCTGCAGGCTGGACAGGAAGGACAGGTCCTTGGCCAGTGCAGTCACTACTGATCTTCTGATGGAGATATTGGGGCGCACTATTCTCCTATCACCTATGCTCTAATGAAAAGACTTCGGGGTGCCATTCTTGTTTGCTCTGTGAAGTGTGGAGCAGTTGTGATAAGCTGGAGGTGCGATCTCACGTTAATGAGGTCAAGTGTCCCCAGACTTGGTGGGGGGTCTCTCTCATTTGCCTGTATGTTTTGGGGCACCCACACCCCATCCCCCTCTACAGCACCTACTTGATGGCTTTCTTCTCCCCACGGCCACGAGTGGAGTCTGGGGTCCCTGCTGTCTCCAAGCTGGGCTTATATCTCTTCCCCTGAGAGAGAGGAGAGAGGAGGGAGAGAGAGAAGTAATAAATTGAGTATTAAAGTATTGGCTACAACTAGTAACCAGATACATTCCTGGGCTCAAAGAACTGTACTACAGCGACACACTGAAGGATCTGAATCTCTTTAGTCATGAAAATAAAGGATAAAAGATCAAACTGACACAAGTATTCAAAAACCTAAGACACCAACAAAGTCAGGCTAGTGGACTCAAGCTCAACAGTGAAACAAGGACACTGGTTGAACCTACATGGCATTTAAAACTGAGAAAAAGAGTCACTTCTTTACACAAAGGCTATAGGAGTGTGGAACAAGACTCTATGAGACAAATACATACCGACTCAAATTCAAATTCAATTAGCTTTAGTGACATGACTTATGAATTATAGTGTTCCTGAAGCAGATACAATTAACACAATTAAAGACATTTATATTGCAAACATCATCAGGTATTTACATACTGTACAACACATAGGCTTTCTTCTGGAAAACCATAACTCTCGTCTTGTCCAGATTGACTGTCAACACCCAGGTCTGACAGTACTGCTCCAGCAGTGCCAGGTTCTGCTGCAGCCCCTGTTCTGGGTCCAGATGGGCTGGCAGTGCCCAGGTCTGACAGTACTGCTCTAGCAGTGCCAGGTTCTGTTGCAGCCCCTGTTCTGTGGGCGACAGCAGGAACTTGATTTCTGTGTCGTGTAGTGTGAGACCAAGAGCTGCAGACTGCTCCAAAATTCCTGCTAATTCCTGTATAATAATACAGTGAGCCTGTCTCTCAATAATGATAATACAGTGTGTGATCTCCTGTCCCAGCCTGAGGAACAGTGAGCCTGTCTCTCAATAATAATAATACAGTGTGTGATCTCCTGTCCCAGCCTGAGGAACAGACAGTGAGCCTGTCTCTCAATAATAATATTACAGTGTGTGATCTCCTGTCCCAGCCTGAGGAACAGACAGTGAGCCTGTCTCTCAATAATAATATTAGTGTGTGATCTCCTGTCCCAGCCTGAGGAACAGACAGTGAGCCTGTCTCTCAATAATAATAATACAGTGTGTGATCTCCTGTCCCAGCCTGAGGAACAGACAGTGAGCCTGTCTCTCAATAATAATAATAGTGTGTGATCTCCTTTCCCAGCCTGAGGAACAGACAGTGAGCCTGTCTCTCAATAATAATAATACAGTGTGAATTACATTATATATTATATAATGTTCCATATGTTTGTATGTAAATATATTATGATGTGTCTGTATTGTAAATGTCTGTAGATTTTATGTTAAATGTATATGCTTATTCATTGGTCATGCCAATAAAGCATCTTGAATTGAATTGAGAAGGGAGGAGGGAGGAGAGAGTGTTGTTAAGGGAAAGGAAAAGGTTATGGCTGAGTAAGTTTAAAACACACGCGGACACACTCAGACTGACACACTGACGTCACATTCATACTGATACAGACACAAACCCACTGAGCCACACACTGACACACACAGAAACTCACAGACACACAGACACGCACACAAACCCACTGAGACACACATGCCGACACACAAACCCACTGAGATACACACAAACCCACTGAGCCACACATTGACACTCAAACCCACTGACACACAGAAACTCACAGACACACACACAAACTCACTGAGAAACACATGCATACTGAAAGATATTTATAGACACACTGAAGGACAATTTACACACACTGAAAGATATTCACACATACACTTAAAAATATTCATACACACTGAAAGATATCCACACACACTGACACACTGAAAGATATCCACACACACACTGAAAGATATCCAGACACACTGACACACACTGAAAGATATCACACACACACTGACACACACTGAAAGATATCCACACCCACAGACACACTAAAAGATATCACACACACACTGAAAGATATCCACACACACATAGACACACTTAAAAATATCCACACAGACTGACACACTGAAAGATATCCACACACACAGACACAATGAAAGATATCACACACACACTGACACACACAGAGATGCAGCAGTCAGAGAATCAGTGAGTAAAGATTTCTCAAGTGCTGTTTCTGACAGGAGCAGCTCATCTATAATTTAAAACATCATAAAATCTTTAGGAACAGAGAAGGAGAGGAGGGAGAGAGAGGGAGGAGAGGAGAGTCAAACAGAGCCAGACACTGTCCATTCACTGAGGACAGAGCCAGACACTGTCCATTCACTGGAGACAGAGCCAGGACACACTGTCCATTCACTGTAGACAGAGCCAGGACACACTGTCCATTCATTGGGGACAGAGACAGGACACACTGTCCATTCACTGGGGACAGAGCCAGGACACACTGTCCATTCACTGGAGACAGAGCCAGGAAACACTGTCCATTCATTGGGGACAGAGCCAGGACACACTGTCCATTCACTGGGGACAGAGACAGGATGCACTGTCCATTCACTGGAGACAGAGCACCAGGACACACTGTCCATTCACTGGAGACAGAGCACCAGGACACACTGTCCATTCACTGGAGACACAGCGGACAGAGCACTGTCCAGAGGTGCTCCTGGAGCGCTCCAGAGTGCTGATGACAGCGCCCTGCAGGTCCCCCTCTCCTGCTCCTGTCTAATTCACTGAACCTCTCAGCAGGGCTCAGCTCAGACAGTCTCGGACTCCGCAGGGAGCTGGCAGGAGGCGAGCAGCCCTGAGCCCCGACCCCTTTCTCTCTCACAGCTGTGTTTGTTTGTTCTGAATTACAGACTCAAGCCTCTCATCCTCTTTTCAGATTATGGAGATCTTTGGTTAATTAGCTAAGTGAGCTTAATTGGGATTGCTGAGAGACATCAGTGTGAGTATATTTCTCTCCTTCTGTGTCAGTGTGTGTCTCAGTGTCTGTATGTATGTCAGTGTGTGCGTCTCAGTGTCTCTGCGTGCGTGTGTATGTGTCAGTATATCAATATATGTCTCAGTGTCTCCATGTGTCAGTGTGTGTGTCAGTATATCAATATATGTCTCAGTGTCTGTGTGTGTCTCAGTTTGTCAGTGTGTGTGTCTCAGTCTCTCTATGTGTCAGTATATCAATTTATGTCTGTGTCAGTGTGTGTGTCTCAGTGTATCATTATGTATGTCAGTGTGTGTATGTGTCAGTATATCAATGTATGTCTCAGTGTCAGTGTGTGTATCAGTATGTCAGTGTGTGTCTCAGCGTATCAATATATGTCTCAATGTGCGTCACTGTGCGTATCAGTATGTCAGTGTGTGTCAGTGCATCAGTAGGTGTCAGTGTGTGTATCAGTGTATCAATGTGTATGTCAGTATATCAGCGTGTGTATCAGTGTGTGTATCAGTGCATCAGTAGGTGTCAGTGTGTGTATCAGTGTATCAATGTGTATGTCAGTATATCAGTGTGTGTGTCAGTGTATCAGTGGATCAATGTGTGTGTCAGTATGTGTATCAGCGTGTGTGTAAGCGTGTGTGTCTGTGTATGTCAGTGTGTTGCCGGTGATTAAGTTGTGTGCAGAGAGAGGAGTGTGTTGCTTCTGCTTGACAGGTGTGTGTGATCCAGCTGACTCACACCCCAGCGACACAGCCTCTCTCTTCATCTTCCTTCCTCATCTCTGTCTGTAAAAGTGTCTGATTGATTTCATCTCCCTCATTAATACATTAAGTTCATCAGACTCATCTCTCTCCTTTCAATTATAATTAATAATTAATAACATTCCTCACATTTATACAGCACTCTTCTGAACACTCCACTCAGAGCTCTTTACAGGTCATGGGGATCCCCTCCACCCCCACCAGTGTGCAGCCCCCCCTGGATGATGCTCCAGTCCTCTCACACACACCAGCTCTCAGTGGGGAGGAGAATGTGACCAGGACACTGGGGTTACACCCCTACTCTTCTCGAGAGACGCCCTGGGATTTTTAATGACCACAGAGAGTCAGGACCTCGGTTTTACATCTCAACCGAAGGACGAGATACAGTATAGTGTCCTATATTGGGGCATTAGGACCCACACAGACCGCAGGGTGAGCGCCCCCTGCTGGCCCCACTAACACCTCTTCCAGCAGCAGCCTCAGCTTTCCCAGGAGTCTCCCGTCCAGGTACTGACCAGGCTCACACCTGCTGAGCTCCAGGGTGATAGAGCTGCTGGTACAGTTCATCAGACTCCTCTCTCCCTCTCCTTCCAGTTCATCAGACTCCTCTCTCCCTCCTCTCTCTCCTTCCAGTTCATCAGACTCCTCTCTCCCTCCTCTCTCTCTCTCCTTCCAGTTCATCAGACTCCTGTCTCCTTCTCGGACAGAGTCCAACTATCTTGAGATAACATTACTTAATTGCAGTCCAATCCTTTATCAAATCGTTGGATCAAAAGATTAAAAGTAAAACAGTCCATAGCAAACAGTACCTTCAAAGATATTTACCATGCGTATACTATGTATTTACTGTGGTTTACCTCATTCTTCACCATGCTTTACCAACCATCTTATTATAGTGATTTCACCATGCTTTTACCATGCTGAACCAAGTGTCTGACGTGTCCTACTATCATTGTGCTTTGTCACAGTCACTCTATCATACTTCTTCACGCTGTCATTGTGTTGTGTTACACTGTCTCTGTGTGCCCGTGTACAGTGTCTATGTGCCAGTGTGCAGTACAGTATCTGTGTATCAGTGTACAGTACAGTCTGTGTGCCAGTGTGCAATACAGTGTGTGTGTATAAGTGTTCAGTTTCTGTGTGCCAGTGTGCAGTACAGTATCTGTGTATCAGTGTACAGTACAGTCTGTGTGCCAGTATCTGTGTATCAGTGTATACTATAGTCTGTGTGCCCGTGTACAGTATCGCTGTGCCAGTGTGCAGGACAGTGTCGGTGTGCCAGTGTAGGACAGTATCAGTGTGCCAGTGTGCAGGACAGTGTCGGTGTGCCAGTGTGCAGGACAGTATCAGTGTGCCAGTGTGCAGTACAGTGTCGGTGTGCCAGTGTAGGACAGTATCAGTGTGCCAGTGTGCAGTACAGTGTCGGTGTGCCAGTGTGCAGGACAGTATCAGTGTGCCAGTGTGCAGTACAGTGTCGGTGTGCCAGTGTGCAGGACAGTATCAGTGTGCCAGTGTGCAGGACAGTGTCGGTGTGCCAGTGTACAGTACCATGTCGGTGTGCCAGTGTGCAGGACAGTGTCGGTGTGCCAGTGTGCAGGACAGTGTTGGTGTGCCAGTGTGCAGTACAGTGTTGGTGTGCCAGTGTGCAGGACAGTGTCGGTGTGCCAGTGTGCAGTACAGTGTCGGTGTGCCAGTGTGCAGGACAGTGTTGGTGTGCCAGTGTAGGACAGTATCAGTGTGCCAGTGTGCAGGACAGTGTCGGTGTGCCAGTGTACAGTACAGTATCAGTGTACCAATGTGCAGGACAGTGTTGGTGTGCCAGTGTTCAGTTCAGTATCGCTGTGCCCAGGCCTCAGTGTTCAGTCAGAGGGTTGAGTGCCCATGCCGGCTGTGGTCATGCTTTCTCTTTCCCATGCATCTCCCAGGGATCGGCCTGGATTCCCATGCTGGCACAGTGCACTGCCATGCTGATCTCTACTGATACCGTGGTAAAACATGGTGAACCTTTAAAAGGGATTTACGGTCTTGCTGTCCCTCTGAGGGTCCCGACGACTCCTGAAACAGTCCACAAACACGGTCACAATCCCGGAGTCCCCCAGGCGCTGATTACTCGGGGGAGGAGAGAGCGGGCTCCTGTGGAAGAGGCTCCAGTGTCTGCTGGTATTACAGCTGGTGCTCTGTGTTCACCCTACTGCTCCCGTTACTCTCCTAGGAGTTTCAGAGCTCCTATTACTGCTCCCCTTACTGTGAGCTCCTATTACTGCTCCTATTACTGTGAGCTCCTATTACAGCTCCTATAACTGAGAGCTCCTATTACTGCTCCTATTACTGTGCGCTCCTATTACAGCTCCTGTTACTGTGAGCTCCTGTTACTGTGAGCTCCTATTACTGCTCCTATTACTGCTCCTATTACTGTGAGCTCCTATTACTGCTCCCATTACTGTGAGCTCCTATTACAGCTCCCGTTACTGCTAGAGCTCCTATTACTGTGAGCTCCTATTACTGCTCCTACTACTGTGAGCTCCTATTACTGCTCCTATACCTGTGAGCTCCTATTACTGCTCCTATTACTGTGAGCTCCTATTACTGCTCCTATTACTGTGAGCTCCTATTACTGCTCCTATTACTGCTCCTATTACTGTGAGCTCTTATTACTGTGAGCTCCTATAACTGCTCCTATTACTGTGAGCTCCTATTACTGCTCCTATTACTGTGAGCTCCTATTACTGCTCCTATACCTGTGAGCTCCTATTACTGCTCCTACTACTGTGAGCTCCTATTACTGCTCCTATTACTGTGAGCTCCTATTACTGCTCCTATTACTGTGAGCTCCTATTACTGCTCCTATTACTGTGAGCTTCTATTACTGCTCCTATTACTGCTCCTATTACTGTGAGCTCCTATTACAGCTCCTATTACTGTGAGCTCCTATTACTGCTCCTATTACTGTGAGCTCCTATTACAGCTCCTATTACTGTGAGCTCCTATTACTGCTCCCCTTACTGCTCCTATTACTGTGAGCTCCTATTACTGCTCCTATTACTGTGAGCTCCTGTTACTGCTCCTATTACTGCGAGCTCCTATTACTGCGAGCTCCTATTACTGCTCCTATTACTGTGAGCTCCTATTACTGCTCCTATTACTGTGAGCTCCTATTACAGCTCCCGTTACTGCTAGAGCTCCTATTACTATTCCTATTACTGTGAGCTCCTATTACTGTGAGCTCCTATTACTGTGAGCTCCTATTACTGCTCCCATTACTGTGAGCTCCTGTTACTGCTCCTATTACTGTGAGCTCCTATTACTGCTCCTATTACTGTGAGCTCCTATTACTGCTCCTATTACTGTGAGCTCCTATTACTGTGAGCTCCTATTACAGTGAGCTCCTATTACTGCTCCCGTTACTGCTAGAGCTCCTATTACAGCTCCTATTACTGTGAGCTCCTATTACTGCTCCTACTACTGTGAGCTCCTATTACTGCTCCTATACCTGTGTGAGCCCCTATTATTACTATTATAAAATATTATCAATGATAATAATTCCTCACACTTATATAGCGCCTTTCTGGCCCCTCCACTCAGAGCTCTTCACAGGTAATGGGGACCCCTCCACCCCGACCAGTGTGCAGCCCCCCCTGGATGATGCTCCAGTCCTCTCACACACACCAGCTCTCAGTGGGGAGGAGAGCAGAGTGATGAACCAGTTCAGAGAGGGGGTTATTAGGAGGCCATGACTGGTAAAGACCAGGGGGAATGTGACCAGGACACTGGGGTTACACCCCTACTCTTCTCGAGAGACGCCCTGGGATTTTTAATGACCACAGAGAGTCAGGACCTCGGTTTTACGTCTCATCTGAAGGACTGAAGTGTCCCCGTCACTATACTGGGGCATTAGGACCACCCCTGCTGGCCCCACTAACACCTCTTCCAGCAGCAGCCTCAGCTTTCCCAGGAGTCTCCCATCCAGGTATGGACCAGGCTCACACCTGCTGAGCTCAGGGTGACAGAGCTGCTGGATAAATAGCTAAAAGCTACTACTGTCCTCTTCCTCCTCCCAGTGTTACCAGAGCTCCTGTGCTGCACAGCGCTGGGGCTGTGGAGGCTTTCTGAAGGTGTGGTGCTGCTCCTCTCACTCACCAGCTTGCGTTGGCACCAGCTGCAGATCCCACACAGGGCTACCAGCCACACAGCGCACACTGTGACCGCTAGGGAGACCAGGAGCACACTGAGAGACAAGGAGCCTGGAGACAGAGGCACAGAAACATTGTTAGAGCACAGAAACACCCACCATTAGATCACTGATGCACTATTAGAGCACAGACACGCCGTTAGAGCACAGACACGCAGTTAGAGAGGAGACACGCCGTTAGAGCACAGACACGCCGTTAGAGAAGAGACACTCCGTTAGAGAAGAGACACGCCGTTAGAGAAGAGACACGCCGTTAGAGCACAGACACGCCGTTAGAGCACAGACACGCCGTTAGAGCACAGACACGCCGTTAGAGAAGAGACACGCCGTTAGAGAAGAGACACGCTGTTAGAGCACAGACACACCGTTAGAGCACAGACACGCAGTTAGAGAGGAGACACGCCGTTAGAGAAGAGACACGCCGTTAGAGAAGAGACACGCCGTTAGAGAAGAGACACGCTGTTAGAGCACAGACACGCAGTTAGAGAGGAGACACGCCGTTAGAGAAGAGACACGCCGTTAGAGCACAGACACGCCGTTAGAGAGGAGACACGCCGTTAGAGCACAGACACGCCGTTAGAGAGGAGACACGCCGTTAGAGAAGAGACACGCTGTTAGAGCACAGACACGCAGTTAGAGAGGAGACACGCCGTTAGAGAGGAGACACGCCGTTAGAGCACAGACACGCCGTTAGAGCACAGACACGCCGTTAGAGAGGAGACACGCCGTTAGAGCACAGACACGCCGTTAGAGCACAGACACGCCGTTAGAGAGGAGACACGCCGTTAGAGAAGAGACACGCTGTTAGAGCACAGACACGCAGTTAGAGAGGAGACACGCCGTTAGAGAGGAGACACCCCGTTAGAGCACAGACACGCCGTTAGAGAAGAGACACGCCGTTAGAGGAGAGACACGCCGTTAGAGAGGAGACACGCCGTTAGAGAGGAGACACGCCGTTAGAGCACAGACACGCCGTTAGAGGAGAGACACGCCGTTAGTGAAGAGACACGCCGTTAGAGCACAGACACGCCGTTAGAGAGGAGACATGCCGTTAGAGAAGAGACACGCTGTTAGAGAAGAGACACGCCGTTAGAGAGGAGACACGCCGTTAGAGAAGAGACACGCCGTTAGAGAAGAGACACGCTGTTAGAGCACAGACACGCCGTTAGAGAAGAGACACGCCGTTAGAGAGGAGACACGCCGTTAGAGAGGAGACACGCCATTAGAGAGGAGACACGCCATTAGAGAAGAGACACGCCATTAGAGAAGAGACACGCCGTTAGAGAAGAGACACGCTGTTAGAGCACAGACACGCCGTTAGAGAAGAGACACGCTGTTAGAGAAGAGACACGCTGTTAGAGCACAGACACGCAGTTAGAGAAGAGACACGCCGTTAGAGAAGAGACACGCCGTTAGAGAAGAGACACGCCGTTAGAGCACAGACACGCCGTTAGAGAAGAGACACGCCGTTAGAGAAGAGACACGCCGTTAGAGAAGAGACACGCTGTTAGAGAAGAGACACGCCGTTAGAGCACAGACACGCCGTTAGAGAGGAGACACGCCGTTAGAGAAGAGACACGCCGTTAGAGAAGAGACACGCCGTTAGAGAAGAGACACGCCGTTAGAGCACAGACACGCCGTTAGAGCACAGACACGCCGTTAGAGAGGAGACACGCCGTTAGAGAGGAGACACGCCGTTAGAGAGGAGACACGCCGTTAGAGAAGAGACACGCTGTTAGAGAAGAGACACGCTGTTAGAGCACAGACACGCAGTTAGAGAGGAGACACGCCGTTAGAGAGGAGACACGCCGTTAGAGCACAGACACGCCGTTAGAGAAGAGACACGCCGTTAGAGCACAGACACGCCGTTAGAGGAGAGACACGCCGTTAGTGAAGAGACACGCCGTTAGAGAGGAGACACGCCGTTAGAGAGGAGACACGCCGTTAGAGCACAGACACGCCGTTAGAGAAGAGACACGCTGTTAGAGCACAGACACGCCGTTAGAGAAGAGACACGCCGTTAGAGAGGAGACACGCCGTTAGAGAAGAGACACGCCGTTAGAGAAGAGACACGCTGTTAGAGAAGAGACACGCCGTTAGAGAGGAGACACGCCGTTAGAGAGGAGACACGCCGTTAGAGAGGAGACACGCCATTAGAGAAGAGACACGCCGTTAGAGAAGAGACACGCCGTTAGAGCACAGACACGCCGTTAGAGGAGAGACACGCCGTTAGTGAAGAGACACGCCGTTAGAGAGGAGACACGCCGTTAGAGCACAGACACGCCGTTAGAGAAGAGACACGCCGTTAGAGCACAGACACGCCGTTAGAGGAGAGACACGCCGTTAGTGAAGAGACACGCCGTTAGAGAGGAGACACGCCGTTAGAGAGGAGACACGCCGTTAGAGCACAGACACGCTGTTAGAGAAGAGACACGCTGTTAGAGCACAGACACGCAGTTAGAGAAGAGACACGCCGTTAGAGAAGAGACACGCCGTTAGAGAAGAGACACGCCGTTAGAGAAGAGACACGCCGTTAGAGCACAGACACGCCGTTAGAGAAGAGACACGCCGTTAGAGAAGAGACACGCCGTTAGAGAAGAGACACGCCGTTAGAGAAGAGACACGCCGTTAGAGCACAGACACGCCGTTAGAGCACAGACACGCCGTTAGAGAGGAGACACGCCGTTAGAGAAGAGACACGCCGTTAGAGAAGAGACACGCCGTTAGAGAAGAGACACGCCGTTAGAGCACAGACACGCCGTTAGAGCACAGACACGCCGTTAGAGAGGAGACACGCCGTTAGAGAGGAGACACGCCGTTAGAGAAGAGACACGCTGTTAGAGAAGAGACACGCTGTTAGAGCACAGACACGCAGTTAGAGAGGAGACACGCCGTTAGAGAGGAGACACGCCGTTAGAGCACAGACACGCCGTTAGAGAAGAGACACGCCGTTAGAGCACAGACACGCCGTTAGAGGAGAGACACGCCGTTAGTGAAGAGACACGCCGTTAGAGAGGAGACACGCCGTTAGAGCACAGACACGCCGTTAGAGAAGAGACACGCCGTTAGAGCACAGACACGCCGTTAGAGAAGAGACACGCCGTTAGAGAGGAGACACGCCGTTAGAGAAGAGACACGCCGTTAGAGAGGAGACACGCCGTTAGAGAAGAGACACGCCGTTAGAGAAGAGACACGCCGTTAGAGAAGAGACACGCCGTTAGAGCACAGACACGCCGTTAGAGAAGAGACACGCCGTTAGAGAAGAGACACGCTGTTAGAGCACAGACACGCAGTTAGAGAAGAGACACGCCGTTAGAGAAGAGACACGCCGTTAGAGAAGAGACACGCTGTTAGAGCACAGACACGCAGTTAGAGAAGAGACACGCCGTTAGAGAAGAGACACGCCGTTAGAGAAGAGACACGCCGTTAGAGAAGAGACACGCCGTTAGAGCACAGACACGCCGTTAGAGAGGAGACACGCCATTAGAGAGGAGACACGCCGTTAGAGAAGAGACACGCTGTTAGAGAAGAGACACGCTGTTAGAGCACAGACACGCAGTTAGAGAGGAGACACGCCGTTAGAGAGGAGACACGCCAATAGAGCACAGACACGTCGTTAGAGCACAGACACGCCGTTAGAGAGGAGACACGCCGTTAGAGCACAGACACGCCGTTAGAGAAGAGACACGCTGTTAGAGCACAGACACACCGTTAGAGCACAGACACGCCGTTAGAGAAGAGACACGCCGATAGAGCACGGACTTTATGTTTATGTTTAAAAAGTGAAAGAAAGCCTTATACTAAAAGATTTAGTTTAGAAATTTCTAGATTTTACATTTTTACAAATTTCCCTGGGAGCTGAAACTCTGCATTTGTCAGAGAATTTCTTCACTAATCCCCATTATACTTAATTAGTACTAATTAGTGTGTAATTAGTACAAACTGCCTCTTTCATGTTTTCCATCCTGTTCCACTCCTCCCCACCTCCACCTCTCCATCTTTCCACACCCTCTCTCTCTGAAACACACACCCCTCTTTTTGAAACACACACACCCCACTCTCTCTGAAACACACACACCCCTCTCTCTCTGAAACACACACACCCCTCTCTGATTCACACACACTCCTCTCTCTGAAACACACACACACCCCTCTCTCTCTGAAACACACACCCCCCCTCTCTGAAACACACACACTCCTCTCTCTGAAACACACACACTCCTCTCTCTGAAACACACACTCCTCTCTCTGAAACACACACTCCTCTCTCTGAAACACACACACTCCTCTCTCTGTAACACACACGATTCAGTTCAATTCAAGGTGCTTTATTGGCATGATCGATGGGTACAATCAGTGTTGCCAAAACCAAGCAAATACAGTTAACATAAAACAAAAACTCTAGACATTTACAGTAAAGACACAATCATAAAATATTTACATATAGACATATGGAGCATTATTGGGAGACAGGCTCACTGTTCCTCCAGCTGGGACAGGAGATCACACACTGTATTATTATTATTGAGAGACAGGCTCACTGTTCCTCAGGCTGGGACAGGAGATCACACACTGTATTATTATTATTGAGAGACAGGCTCACTGTCTGTTCCTCAGGCTGGGACAGGAGATCACACACTGTATTATTATTATTGAGAGACAGGCTCACTGTCTGTTCCTCAGGCTGGGACAGGAGATCACACACTGTATTATTATTATTGAGAGACAGGCTCACTGTTCCTCAGGCTGGGACAGGAGATCACACACTGTATTATTATTATTGAGAGACAGGCTCACTGTCTGTTCCTCAGGCTGGGACAGGAGATCACACACTGTATTATTATTATTGAGAGACAGGCTCACTGTTCCTCAGGCTGTGACAGGAGATCACACACCGTATTATTATTTTAGAGAGACAGGCTCACTGTCTGTTCCTCAGGCTGGGACAGGAGATCACACACTGTATTATTATTATAGAGAGACAGGCTCACTGTTTCTCACGCTGGGACAGGAGATCACACACTGTATTATTATTATTGAGAGACAGGCTCTCTGTTCCTCAGGCTGGGACAGGAGATCACACACTGTATTATTATTATTGAGAGACAGACTCCTGTCTGTTCCTCAGGCTGTGACAGGAGATCACACACTGTATTATTATTATTGAGAGACAGGCTCACTGTTCCTCAGGCTGGGACAGGAGATCACACAGTATTATTATTGAGAGACAGGCTCACTGTCTGTTCCTCAGTCTGGGACAGGAGATCACACAGTATTATTATTATTATTGAGAGACAGGCTCACTGTCTGTTCCTCAGGCTGTGACAGGAGATCACACACTGTATTACTATTATTGAGAGACAGGCTCACTGTCTGTTCCTCAGGCTGTGACAGGAGATCACACACTGTATTATTATTATTGAGAGACAGGCTCACTGTTCCTCAGGCTGGGACAGGAGATCACACACTGTATTATTATTATTGAGAGACAGGCTCACTGTTCCTCAGGCTGGGACAGGAGATCACACACTGTATTATTATTATTATTGAGAGACAGGCTCACTGTCTGTTCCTCAGGCTGGGACAGGAGATCACACACTGTATTATTATTATTGAGAGACAGGCTCACTGTCTGTTCCTCAGGCTGGGACAGGAGATCACACACTGTATTATTATTATTGAGAGACAGGCTCACTGTTCCTCAGGCTGGGACAGGAGATCACACACTGTATTATTATTATTGAGAGACAGGCTCACTGTTCCTCAGGCTGGGACAGGAGATCACACAGTATTATTATTATTGAGAGACAGGCTCACTGTCTGTTCCTCAGGCTGGGACAGGAGATCACACAGTATTATTATTATTGAGAGACAGGCTCACTGTCTGTTCCTCAGGCTGGGACAGGAGATCACACACTGTATTATTATTATTGAGAGACAGGCTCACTGTTCCTCAGGCTGGGACAGGAGATCACACACTGTATTATTATTATTGAGAGACAGGCTCACTGTTCCTCAGGCTGGGACAGGAGATCACACACTGTATTATTATTATTGAGAGACAGGCTCACTGTCTGTTCCTCAGGCTGTGACAGGAGATCACACACTGTATTATTATTATTGAGAGACAGGCTCACTGTTCCTCAGGCTGGGACAGGAGATCACACACTGTATTATTATTATTGAGAGACAGGCTCACTGTCTGTTCCTCAGGCTGGGACAGGAGATCACACACTGTATTATTATTGTTGTGAGACAGGCTCACTGTCTGTTCCTCAGGCTGGGACAGGAGATCACACACTGTATTATTATTATTATTGAGAGACAGGCTCACTGTTCCTCAGGCTGGGACAGGAGATCACACACTGTATTATTATTATTATTGAGAGACAGGCTCACTGTTCCTCAGGCTGGGACAGGAGATCACATACTCCTGAGTTCCCTCCACCCTCCCCCAGAAGGATTCAGACCTGGTGTGATTCTAGCAGGTGTGGGAACACACACCATCTCTCTCTGAAACACACACACCCTCTCTCTCTGAAACACACACACACACACACACACACACACAAACACCATCTCTCTGAAACACACTGTGACACTCCCACACTCACTCTCACTGTGACACTCCCACACTCACTGTGACACTCTCACACTGACTCTCACTGTGACACTCCCACACTCACTCTCACTGTGACACTCCCACACTCACTCTCACTGTGACACTCCCACACTCACTCGCACTGTGACACTCTCACACTGACTCTCACTGTGACACTCCCACACTCACTCTCACTGTGACACTCTCACACTGACTCTCACTGTGACACTCCCACACTCACTCTCACTGTGACACTCTCACACTCACTCTCACTGTGACACTCTCACACTGACTCTCACTGTGACACTCCCACACTGACTCTCACTGTGACACTCCCACACTCACTCTCACTGTGACACTCTCACACTGACTCTCACTGTGACACTCCCACACTCACTCTCACTGTGACACTCCCACACTCACTCTCACTGTGACACTCTCACACTGACTCTCACTGTGACACTCCCACACTCACTCTCACTGTGACACTCCCACACTCACTCTCACTGTGACACTCCCACACTCACTCTCACTGTGACACTCCCACACTCACTCTCACTGTGACACTCCCACACTCACTCTCACTGTGACACTCCCACACTCACTCTCACTGTGACAGTAGCCCCACTGCTCCCACACTCAGCCAGTCGCAGACCCTGGCCTTCAGCTCTGTAGACGGGGCGGGGGGCGGGGCTGTGTGATGGACAGGGGTGGGGGGCGGAGCTGTGTGATGGACAGGGGCGGGGCAGTGTGATGGACAGGGGTGGGGCAGTGTGATGGACAGGGGTGGGGGGCGGAGCTGTGTGATGGACAGGGGGCTGTGTGATGGACAGGGGCGGAGCCATGTGATGGACAGGGGCGGGGCAGTGTGATGGACAGGGGGCTGTGTGATGGACAGGGGCGGAGCCGTGTGATGGACAGGGGCGGGGCTGTGTGATGGACAGGGGCGGAGCCGTGTGATGGACAGGGGCGGGGCTGTGTGATGGACAGGGGCGGGGCTGTGTGATGGACAGGGGCGGAGCCGTGTGATGGACAGGGGGAGGGAGGGATGAGCTGTTTCTCCTACAGCAGTTCTTGAGCAGCAATCAATCATGATCAGTTCAAGGACAGCATGACCTGTATGTACCTATAGCACACATGATGCCTGGAACATGACGGAGCCTCTCTCCCCCTCTGCCCCCCTCTCTCTCGTGATAGTCATAATAATAATAATAACTTACACACTGTCCCTCTCTCTCCTCTGCCCTCCTCTCTCTCCCTCGCTCTGCTTCTCTGCTCCTGTTTCCTGTCCAGTTTCAATGTCCAGGCTATGGTCACTGAGCCTGTCCTCTCTGGGCAGTCAGGTCTGCCTGTGTCCAGTCTCTCTGTCCAGGCTGCGGTCACTGAGCCTGTCCTCTCTGGGCAGCCAGGTCTGCCTGTGTCCAGTCTCTCTGTACAAGCTGTGGTCACTGAGCCTGTCCTCTCTGGGCAGCCAGGTCTGCCTGTGTCCAGTCTCTCTGTACAAGCTGTGGTCACTGAGCCTGTCCTCTCTGGGCAGCCAGGTCTGCCTGTGTCCAGTCTCTCTGTACAAGCTGTGGTCACTGAGCCTGTCCTCTTACGTGTGTCTGAGTGACAAGGCTGTAAGAGCCCGAGTGGATCAGACAGCTGTGGAGGTGGATCAGGGCTGTGCTGTGTGTGTCCCTCTCCTCTCATTGCTGACGCACAGTCACGATGCTCGAGCAGCATCAGAGAGTGTGAATTCGCTCATCACACTCTTGCTGCTAAATATAGACCCCAGCGCCCCTGCGCACTGCACTGCCTGCTGTACAGCACCTGGGCACCAGGGCAAGAGGGCACCAGGGCACCAGGGCAACAAGACAGCCGGGCACCAGGGCAACAAGACAGCAGGACAGAAGGGCACAAGGGCAACAAGACAGCCGGGCACCAGGGCAAGAGGGCACCAGGGCAACAAGACAGCAGGACACCAGGGCAACAAGACAGCAGGGCACCAGGGCAAGAGGGCACCAGGGCAACAAGACAGCCGGGCACCAGGGCAACAAGACAGCAGGACACCAGGGCAACAAGACAGCAGGACACCAGGGCAAGAGGGCACCAGGGCAACAAGACAGCAGGGCACCAGGGCAACAAGACAGAAGGACAGAAGGGCACCAGGGCAAGAGGGCACCAGAGCACCAGGGCACCAGGGCAACAAGACAGCAGGGCACCAGGGCAAGAGGGCACCAGGGCAACAAGACAGCAGGGCACCAGGGCAAGAGGGCACCAGGGCACCAGGGCAACAAGACAGCAGGACAGAAGGGCACCAGGGCAAGAGGGCACCTGAGCACCAGGGCACCAGGGCAACAAGACAGCAGGACACCAGGGCAAGAGGGCACCAGGACAACAAGACAGCAGGACAGAAGGGCACCAGGGCAAGAGGGCACCAGGGCAGCATGGCACCAGGGCACCAGGGCACCAGGGCAACAAGACAGCAGGACAGAAGGGCACCAGGGCAAGAGGGCACCAGGGCAGCATGGCACCAGGGCACCAGGGCAACAAGACAGCAGGACAGAAGGACACCAGGACAAGAGGACAGTGGGACAGGAGAGAGGAACAGGACAGGAGGACAGTGGGACACCAGGACAGGACAGGACAGCAGGAATGCCTGACTCCCGGGGAGAGCAGCACACTGGCACGGCCCCCAATCTGGCTTCCAGGCTGGCTCTGATCCTTATTAATGCTCTGGCTTTTACAGGCAGGTGAGAAAGGATCACAGAAACAGAGAGACACTTGTCCAGCTGGCCTCCCAGGGCTGGTGGCACCGAGACCGTTCCACTACTCTCCCACTCTCCTCCCTCCTCCAGCACCGGGCCTGAGTCGGAGTGGGAGCGAGGTTGGGAGAGAGTGACAGCCTGGGGCACAGACAGCACCTCCCCTCTCCTTTTACACCAATCGCCTCTTTCACTGCAATCACCTGGAGAAGACAGCTCAGGGCTTGACGAGGCAGGGTGAGGGGGGAGAGGAGGAGAGAGGAGAGATGGGAGGAGGGAGAGAGAGGAAGGGACAGAGCAGAAGAGAGAGGAGGAGAGAGAGGAAGGGAGAGAGGGCGATGACATGAACACAGAGGGAAAGGGGAGTTAGGGAACAAGAATGGTACAATCACTACTGCTGGATTCAGGCTTAGATTCCAAAGGACTTTACTGGGACACAGGTAACCCTGAGGTTCAACCTGTCAACCCCTTGTGCGACACACAGTGAGGATCGACACACAGGTACCCCTGGGGTTCACCCTGTCACAACCTGAGGGACACACAGAGAGGATCGGCACACAGGTACCCCTGGGGTTCACCCTGTCACAGCCTGAGGGACACACAGGTACCCCTGGGGTTCACCCTGTCACAGCCTGAGGGACACACAGTGAGGATCGGCACACAGGTACCCCTGGGGTTCACCCTGTCACAGCCTGAGGGACACACAGTGAGGATCGGCACACAGGTACCCCTGGGGTTCACCCTGTCACAGCCTGAGGGACACACAGAGAGGATCGGCACACAGGTACCCCTGGGGTTCACCCTGTCACAGCCTGAGGGACACACAGTAAGGATCGGCACACAGGTACCCCTGGGGTTCACCCTGTCACAGCCTGAGGGACACACAGAGAGGATCGGCACACAGGTACCCCTGGGGTTCACCCTGTCACAGCCTGAGGGACACACAGTAAGGATCGGCACACAGGTACCCCTGGGGTTCACCCTGTCACAGCCTGAGGGACACACAGAGAGGATCGGCACACAGGTACCCCTGGGGTTCACCCTGTCACAGCCTGAGGGACACACGGACAGGATCGTGGGTCTCTCTCCCACTTTCTGGATGTATTGAGCACCAGACTGGTGAAATTGGATACCCGATACAGATACACACACACGGGCACGATGACACACACATGGGCACACACACACACGGGCACACACATGGGCATGATGACACACATGCACACGGGCACGATGACACACTGGCACAAACACACACAGGCACGATGACACACACGGGCATGATGACACACTGGCACAAACACACGGGCATGATGACACACACGGGCATGATGACACACTGGCACAAACACACATAGGCACGATGACACACACACAGGCACACGCACACTGGCACAAACACACACGGGCCTGATGACACACACACGGGCACAAAGACACACACACATGGGCATGATGACACACACACATGGGCATGATAAGATACACACAGACACACAGACACATGGGCACAATAAGACAGAGACAGCATGAGCACCACAGAGCCACTACAAGCACACAGTACTCACACTGTTACACTACAAGCACACTGTTACACTACAAGCACACAGCACTCACACTGTTACACTACAAGCACACTGTTACACTAAAAGCACACTGTTACACTAAAAGCACACAGTACTCACACTGTTACACTACAAGCACACTGTTACACTACAAGCACACCGTACTCACACTGTTACACTACAAGCACACTGTTACACTACAAGCACACAGCACTCACACTGTTACACTACAAGCACACTGTTACACTAAAACCACACAGTACTCACACTGTTACACTACAAGCACACTGTTACACTACAAGCACACAGCACTCACACTGTTACACTACAAGCACACTGTTACACTAAAAGCACACAGTACTCACACTGTTATACTACAAGCACACTGTTACACTACAAGCACACCGTACTCACACTGTTACACTACAGCCACACTGTTACACTAAAAGCACACAGTACTCACACTGTTACACTACAAGCACACTGTTACACTACAAGCACACCGTACTCACACTGTTACACTACAGCCACACTTTTACACTACAAGCACACAGTACTCACACTGTTACACTACAAGCACACTGTTACACTACAAGCACACCGTACTCACACTGTTACACTACAGCCACACTGTTACACTAAAAGCACACAGTACTCACACTGTTACACTACAGCCACACTTTTACACTACAAGCACACAGTACTCACACTGTTATACTACAAGCACACTGTTACACTACAAGCACACAGCACTCACACTGTTACACTACAGCCACACTGTTACACTACAAGCACACAGTACTCACACTGTTACACTACAAGCACACTGTTACACTACAAGCACACAGTACTCATACTGTTACACTACAAGCACGCTGTTACACTACAAGCACACAGTACTCACACTGTTATACTACAAGCACACTGTTACACTACAAGCACACAGCACTCACACTGTTACACTAAAAGCACACAGCACTCACACTGTTACACAACAGCCACACTGTTACACTAAAAGCACACAGCACTCACACTGTTACACTACAGCCACACTGTTACACTACAAGCACACAGTACTCACACTGTTACACTACAAGCACACTGTTACACTACAAGCACACAGTACTCATACTGTTACACTACAAGCACGCTGTTACACTACAAGCACACAGTACTCACACTGTTATACTACAAGCACACTGTTACACTACAAGCACACAGCACTCACACTGTTACACTAAAAGCACACAGCACTCACACTGTTACACAACAGCCACACTGTTACACTAAAAGCACACAGCACTCACACTGTTACACTACAGCCACACTGTTACACTACAAGCACACAGTACTCACACTGTTACACTACAAGCACACTGTTACACTACAAGCACACAGTACTCACACTGTTACACTACAGCCACACTGTTACACTACAAGCACACAGTACTCACACTGTTACACTACAAGCACGCTGTTACACTACAAGCACACAGCACTCACACTGTTACACTACAGCCACACTGTTACACTACAAGCACACAGTACTCACACTGTTACACTACAAGCACACTGTTACACTAAAAGCACACAGTACTCACACTGTTACACTACAGCCACACTGTTACACTACAAGCACACAGTACTCACACTGTTATACTACAAGCACGCTGTTACACTACAAGCACACAGTACTCACACTGTTACACTACAGCCACACTGTTACACTAAAAGCACACAGCACTCACACTGTTACACTACAGCCACACTGTTACACTAAAAGCACACAGCACTCACACTGTTACACTACAGCCACACTGTTACACTAAAAGCACACAGCACTCACACTGTTACACTACAGCCACACTGTTACACTACAAGCACACAGCACTCACACTGTTACACTACAGCCACACTGTTACACTACAAGCACACTGTTACACTAAAAGCACACAGTACTCACACTGTTACACTACAAGCACACTGTTACACTACAAGCACACCGTACTCACACTGTTACACTACAAGCACACTGTTACACTACAAGCACACAGCACTCACACTGTTACACTACAAGCACACTGTTACACTAAAACCACACAGTACTCACACTGTTACACTACAAGCACACTGTTACACTACAAGCACACAGCACTCACACTGTTACACTACAAGCACACTGTTACACTAAAAGCACACAGTACTCACACTGTTATACTACAAGCACACTGTTACACTACAAGCACACCGTACTCACACTGTTACACTACAGCCACACTGTTACACTAAAAGCACACAGTACTCACACTGTTACACTACAAGCACACTGTTACACTACAAGCACACCGTACTCACACTGTTACACTACAGCCACACTTTTACACTACAAGCACACAGTACTCACACTGTTACACTACAAGCACACTGTTACACTACAAGCACACCGTACTCACACTGTTACACTACAGCCACACTGTTACACTAAAAGCACACAGTACTCACACTGTTACACTACAGCCACACTTTTACACTACAAGCACACAGTACTCACACTGTTATACTACAAGCACACTGTTACACTACAAGCACACAGCACTCACACTGTTACACTACAGCCACACTGTTACACTACAAGCACACAGTACTCACACTGTTACACTACAAGCACACTGTTACACTACAAGCACACAGTACTCATACTGTTACACTACAAGCACGCTGTTACACTACAAGCACACAGTACTCACACTGTTATACTACAAGCACACTGTTACACTACAAGCACACAGCACTCACACTGTTACACTAAAAGCACACAGCACTCACACTGTTACACTACAGCCACACTGTTACACTAAAAGCACACAGCACTCACACTGTTACACTACAGCCACACTGTTACACTACAAGCACACAGTACTCACACTGTTACACTACAAGCACACTGTTACACTACAAGCACACAGTACTCACACTGTTACACTACAGCCACACTGTTACACTACAAGCACACAGTACTCACACTGTTACACTACAAGCACGCTGTTACACTACAAGCACACAGCACTCACACTGTTACACTACAGCCACACTGTTACACTACAAGCACACAGTACTCACACTGTTACACTACAAGCACACTGTTACACTAAAAGCACACAGTACTCACACTGTTACACTACAGCCACACTGTTACACTACAAGCACACAGTACTCACACTGTTATACTACAAGCACGCTGTTACACTACAAGCACACAGTACTCACACTGTTACACTACAGCCACACTGTTACACTAAAAGCACACAGCACTCACACTGTTACACTACAGCCACACTGTTACACTAAAAGCACACAGCACTCACACTGTTACACTACAGCCACACTGTTACACTAAAAGCACACAGCACTCACACTGTTACACTACAGCCACACTGTTACACTACAAGCACACAGCACTCACACTGTTACACTACAGCCACACTGTTACACTAAAAGCACACCGTACTCACACTGTTACACTACAGCCACACTTTTACACTACAAGCACACAGTACTCACACTGTTATACTACAGCCACAGTTACACTACAAGCACACAGTACTCACACTGTTATACTACAGCCACAGTTACACTACAAGCACACAGCATTCACACTGTTAAACTATGACAGCTACTGAAACAATACAGTCCTCAACTCCGTCTCTCTCTACAGTGACAGGACTGTCCTCAGCTCCGTCTCTCTGTACAGTGACAGGACTGTCCTCAGCTCCGTCTCTCTCTACAGTGACAGGACTGTCCTCAGCTCCGTCTCTCTCTACAGTGACAGGACTGTCCTCAGCTCTGATACCCTCTAGAATCTCCCACTGTAGTCTTCTCAGTACAGTCCCTGTGAGCTCTGTTGCTGAGCCACTCAGATTCTCTGATATTCTCAGTACAGAGACTGATGACATATGGCTACACATAGACTCCCATGAATTATTCAGTACACTGATTTATAAATACGCTGAAGCTGTCTCTCTCTGTTTAGCCCCCTCGTCGTGTGTCTGTTTACCCCATCCTCCCGATCTGTGTCACCTCTCCTCCCAATGTGCTCCTCAGGTCTCTCCTGCTCCTCACACTCTGCTCGTCACAGCTCCTCGTGGTCTTCCTGACTCTTCTCCATTCTCTCTGTCCCTAAATTTCCCTCTCTCTCCTACCCTCGCCCTCGCCCTGTAGCAGAGAGACAGCAGCACAGTGACTTACACACACACTGGCGCTCTGACACACTCGGACACAGTGATACACACACACACTGGCGCTCTGACACACTCAGACACAGTGACATACATACACTGGCACTCTGACACACTCAGACACGGTGACATACACACACACTGGCGCTCTGACACACTCAGACACAGTGACATACACACACACTGGCGCTCTGACACACTCAGACACAGTGACATACACACACACTGGCGCTCTGACACACTCAGACACAGTGATACACACACACACTGGCTCTCTGACACACTCAGACACAGTGATACACACACACACTGATACACAGACACTAGCACACACACACTTCCTGGGGCTTGGTGTTTGCTGTAGAAGGTGTGTTCAGAGAGCCCAGGATGTTTACCAGCGTCACACAGTTACATCCTGAAAGCAGCTTCTAGGATCGAGCAAACACATGGGCACTATTCTTCAAGCAGCACAGTGATCACGAGTCATCCTCATCGTCAGAAACATTCGTCATCACTGCAGCTTTAAGTCCCGGTGTGTGTCAGAGTGTGTATCAGTGAGTGTGTCAGTACATCAGTGTGTAACAGTGAGTGTGTCAGTACATCAGTGTGTGTCTGCGTGTGTACCAGTGAGTGTCAGTACATCAGTGTGTAACAGTGAGTGTGTCAGTACATCAGTGTGTGTCAGAGTGTGTACCAGTGAGTGTGTCAGTACATCAGTGTGTGTCAGTGTGTACCAGTGAGTGTGTCAGTACATCAGTGTGTGTCAGTGTACCAGTGAGAGTGTCAGTACATCAGTGTGTGTCAGAGTGTGTACCAGTGAGTGTGTCAGTACATCAGTGTGTGTCAGAGTGTGTACCAGTGTGTCAGTACATCAGTGTGTGTCAGAGTGTGTATCAGTGAGTGTGTCAGTACATCAGTGTGTGTCAGAGTGTGTATCAGTGAGTGTGTCAGTACATCAGTGTGTAACAGTGAGTGTGTCAGTACGTCAGTGTGTGTCAGAGTGTGTATCAGTGAGTGTGTCAGTACATCAGTGTGTAACAGTGAGTGTGTCAGTACATCAGTGTGTGTCAGTGTACCAGTGAGTGTGTCAGTACATCAGTGTGTGTCTGCGTGTGTACCAGTGAGTGTCAGTACATCAGTGTGTAACGGTGAGTGTGTCAGTATATCAGTGTGTGTCAGAGTGTGTACCAGTGAGTGTGTCAGTATATCAGTGTGTGTCAGAGTGTGTACCAGTGAGTGTGTCAGTACACCAGTGTGTGTCAGTGTACCAGTGAGTGTGTCAGTACATCAGTGTGTGTCAGAGTGTGTACCAGTGAGTGTGTCAGTATATCAGTGTGTGTCAGAGTGTGTACCAGTGAGTGTGTCAGTATATCAGTGTGTGTCAGAGTGTGTACCAGTGAGTGTGTCAGTACACCAGTGTGTGTCAGTGTACCAGTGAGTGTGTCAGTACATCAGTGTGTGTATCAGTGAGTGTGTCAGTACATCAGTGTGTGTCAGAGTGTGTATCAGTGAGTGTGTCAGTACATCAGTGTGTGTCAGTGTGTGTATCAGTGAGTGTGTCAGTACATCAGTGTGTGTCAGTGTACCAGTGAGTGTGTCAGTACATCACTGTGTGTCAGAGTGTGTACCAGTGAGTGTCAGTATATCAGTGTGTGCCAGAGTGTGTACCAGTGAGTGTGTCAGTACATCAGTGTGTGTCAGAGTGTGTACCAGTGAGTGTGTCAGTACATCAGTGTGTGTCAGAGTGTGTACCAGTGAGTGTGTCAGTGTACCAGTGTGTCAGAACATCAGTGTGTGTCAGTGTACCAGTGAGTGTGTCAGTACATCAGTGTGTCAGAGTGTGTACCAGTGAGTGTGTCAGTATATCAGTGTGTGTCAGTGTACCAGTGAGTGTGTCAGAACATCAGTGTGTGTCAGTGTACCAGTGAGTGTGTCAGTACATCAGTGTGTCAGAGTGTGTACCAGTGAGTGTGTCAGTACATCAGTGTGTCAGAGTGTGTACCAGTGAGTGTGTCAGTACATCAGTGTGTCTCAGAGTGTGTACCAGTGAGAGTGTCAGTACATCAGTGTGTGTCAGAGTGTGTACCAGTGAGAGTGTCAGTACATCAGTGTGTGTCAGAGTGTGTACCAGTGAGTGTGTCAGTATATCAGTGTGTCAGTGTACCAGTGAGTGTGTCAGTCGATCAGTGTGTCAGAGTGTGTACCAGTAAGTGTGTCAGTACATCAGTGTGTCAGAGTGTGTACCAGTAAGTGTGTCAGTACATCAGTGTGTCAGAGTGTGTACCAGTGAGTGTGTCAGTACATCAGTGTGTCTCAGAGTGTGTACCAGTGAGAGTGTCAGTACATCAGTGTGTGTCAGAGTGTGTACCAGTGAGTGTGTCAGTATATCAGTGTGTCAGTGTACCAGTGAGTGTGTCAGTCGATCAGTGTGTCAGAGTGTGTACCAGTAAGTGTGTCAGTACATCAGTGTGTCAGAGTGTGTACCAGTGAGAGTGTCAGTACATCAGTGTGTGTCAGAGTGTGTACCAGTAAGTGTGTCAGTACATCAGTGTGTCAGAGTGTGTACCAGTGAGTGTGTCAGTACATCAGTGTGTGTCAGAGTGTGTACCAGTGAGTGTGTCAGTACATCAGTGTGTGTCAGAGTGTGTACCAGTGAGTGTGTCAGTACATCAGTGTGTCAGAGTGTGTACCAGTGAGTGTGTCAGTACATCAGTGTGTGTCAGAGTGTGTACCGGTGAGTGTGTCAGTATATCAGTGTGTGTCAGAGTGTGTACCAGTGAGTGTGTCAGTACATCAGTGTGTGTCAGTGTACCAGTGAGTGTGTCAGTATATCAGTGTGTGTCAGTGTACCAGTGAGTGTGTCAGTAAATCAGTGTGTGTCAGAGTGTGTACCAGTGAGTGTGTCAGTGTACCAGTGAGTGTGTCAGTACATCAGTGTGTCAGAGTGTGTACCAGTGTGTCAGTACATCAGTGTGTCAGAGTGTGTACCAGTGAGTGTGTCAGTATATCAGTGTGTGTCAGAGTGTGTACCAGTGAGTGTGTCAGTATATCAGTGTGTCAGAGTGTGTATCAGTGAGTGTGTCAGTACATCAGTGTGTGTCAGTGTACCAGTGAGTGTGTCAGTATATCAGTGTGTGTCAGAGTGTGTACCAGTGAGTGTGTCAGTATATCAGTGTGTGTCAGAGTGTGTACCAGTGAGTGTGTCAGTACATCAGTGTGTCAGAGTGTGTACCAGTGAGTGTGTCAGTATATCAGTGTGTGTCAGAGTGTGTACCAGTGAGTGTGTCAGTACATCAGTGTGTCAGAGTGTGTACCAGTGAGTGTGTCAGTACATCAGTGTGTGTCAGAGTGTGTACCGGTGAGTGTGTCAGTATATCAGTGTGTGTCAGAGTGTGTACCAGTGAGTGTGTCAGTACATCAGTGTGTGTCAGTGTACCAGTGAGTGTGTCAGTATATCAGTGTGTGTCAGTGTACCAGTGAGTGTGTCAGTAAATCAGTGTGTGTCAGAGTGTGTACCAGTGAGTGTGTCAGTGTACCAGTGAGTGTGTCAGTACATCAGTGTGTCAGAGTGTGTACCAGTGTGTCAGTACATCAGTGTGTCAGAGTGTGTACCAGTGAGTGTGTCAGTATATCAGTGTGTGTCAGAGTGTGTACCAGTGAGTGTGTCAGTATATCAGTGTGTCAGAGTGTGTATCAGTGAGTGTGTCAGTACATCAGTGTGTGTCAGTGTACCAGTGAGTGTGTCAGTATATCAGTGTGTGTCAGAGTGTGTACCAGTGAGTGTGTCAGTATATCAGTGTGTGTCAGAGTGTGTACCAGTGAGTGTGTCAGTACATCAGTGTGTCAGAGTGTGTACCAGTGAGTGTGTCAGTATATCAGTGTGTGTCAGAGTGTGTACCAGTGAGAGTGTCAGTACATCAGTGTGTGTCAGTGTACCAGTGAGTGTGTCAGTACATCAGTGTGTCAGAGTGTGTACCAGTGAGTGTGTCAGTATATCAGTGTGTATCAGAGTGTGTACCAGTGAGAGTGTCAGTACATCAGTGTGTGTCAGTGTACCAGTGAGTGTGTCAGTACATCAGTGTGTCAGAGTGTGTACCAGTGAGTGTGTCAGTATATCAGTGTGTGTCAGAGTGTGTACCAGTGAGAGTGTCAGTACATCAGTGTCAGAATGTGTACCAGTAAGTGTGTCAGCTGATTAGTGTGTCAGAGTGTCAGTATACTGTATCAGTGTCTGTCAGTGCAGTGTGTAACAGTGTACAGTCTGTACATTGCATCAGTCAGTGTGCATGCTGTATTGTATATCTGTGTGGAGAGTGTGTGTGTCTGTCAGTGTGTGCACGCTGTGTATGTGAGCAGTGTGCCTGTCAGTACAGTGCATCTGTCAGTGTGTGTGTGCAGTGTGAGTGCATACCTGTGGAGTGTGTGTCCACTGTGCACTGTGTGTGTTCAGCGTGCACTGTGCAGTATGCATGGGAAGTGTGTAGTGTGCGCAGTGTGCAGTAGGTGTGCACAGTGTGCAGTATGTGCAGTGTGCAGTAGGTGTGCGCAGTGTGCAGTAGGTGTGTGCAGTATGTGCAGTGTGCAGTAGGTGTGCAGTAGGTGTGTGCAGTGTGCAGTAGGTGTGCGCAGTGTGCAGTATGTGCAGTGTGCAGTAGGTGTGCAGTAGGTGTGTGCAGTGTGCAGTAGGTGTGTGCAGTGTGCAGTATGTGCAGTGTGCAGTAGGTGTGCGCAGTGTGCAGTAGGTGTGCAGTATGTGCAGTAGGTGTGTGCAGTGTGCAGTAGGTGTGCAGTATGTGCAGTAGGTGTGTGCAGTGTGCAGTAGGTGTGTGCAGTGTGCAGTAGGTGCAGTGTGCAGTAGGTGTGCGCAGTGTGCAGTAGGTGTGCAGTATGTGCAGTAGGTGTGTGCAGTGTGCAGTAGGTGTGTGCGGTGTGCAGTAGGTGTGCGCAGTGTGCAGTAGGTGTGCAGTATGTGCAGTAGGTGTGCGCAGTGTGCAGTATGTGCAGTGTGCAGTAGGTGTGCGCAGTGTGCAGTAGGTGTGTGCAGTGTGCAGTAGGTGTGCGCAGTGTGCAGTATGTGCAGTGTGCAGTAGGTGTGCGCAGTGTGCAGTAGGTGTGTGCAGTGTGCAGTATGTGCAGTGTGCAGTATGTGCAGTGTGCAGTAGGTGTGCGCAGTGTGCAGTATGTGCAGTGTGCAGTATGTGCAGTGTGCAGTAGGTGTGCGCAGTGTGCAGTGTGCAGTAGGTGTGTGCAGTGTGCAGTAGGTGTGCGCAGTGTGCGCAGGTGTGCGCAGTGTGCAGTAGGTGTGTGCAGTATGTGCAGTGTGCAGTATGTGCAGTGTGCAGTAGGTGTGCGCAGTGTGCAGTATGTGCAGTGTGCAGTATGTGCAGTGTGCAGTAGGTGTGCGCAGTGTGCAGTATGTGCAGTGTGCAGTGTGCAGTAGGTGTGTGCAGTGTGCAGTAGGTGTGCGCAGTGTGCGCAGGTGTGCGCAGTGTGCAGTAGGTGTGTGCAGTATGTGCAGTGTGCAGTATGTGCAGTGTGCAGTAGGTGTGCGCAGTGTGCAGTATGTGCAGTGTGCAGTATGTGCAGTGTGCAGTAGGTGTGCGCAGTGTGCAGTATGTGCAGTGTGCAGTGTGCAGTAGGTGTGTGCAGTGTGCAGTAGGTGTGCGCAGTGTGCAGTAGGTGTGCGCGGTGTGCAGTAGGTGTGTGCAGTATGTGCAGTAGGTGTGCGCAGTGTGCAGTAGGTGTGCGCAGTGTGCAGTAGGTGTGCGCGGTGTGCAGTAGGTGTGTGCAGTATGTGCAGTAGGTGTGTGCAGTATGTGCAGTAGGTGTGCGCAGTGTGCAGTGTGCAGTGTGCAGTAGGTGTGTGCAGTGTGCAGTAGGTGTGCGCAGTGTGCGCAGGTGTGCGCAGTGTGCAGTAGGTGTGTGCAGTATGTGCAGTGTGCAGTATGTGCAGTGTGCAGTAGGTGTGCGCAGTGTGCAGTATGTGCAGTGTGCAGTATGTGCAGTGTGCAGTAGGTGTGCGCAGTGTGCAGTATGTGCAGTGTGCAGTGTGCAGTAGGTGTGTGCAGTGTGCAGTAGGTGTGCGCAGTGTGCAGTAGGTGTGCGCGGTGTGCAGTAGGTGTGTGCAGTATGTGCAGTAGGTGTGCGCAGTGTGCAGTAGGTGTGCGCAGTGTGCAGTAGGTGTGCGCGGTGTGCAGTAGGTGTGTGCAGTATGTGCAGTAGGTGTGTGCAGTATGTGCAGTAGGTGTGCGCAGTGTGCAGTAGGTGTGCGCGGTGTGGACACAAGCTGGCAGGGGAAGGGACTCCAGTCACAGCTGTGTTGACAGAGATTTCCAGGTCCTGACACTGGATGAGCTCCTGAGAGAAACCATAGTCCAGTCAGGGCGCGGCCAGTCCTGTCTGGTCCAACTGACCCCAACAACATCCACACCACTCACACTTTCACCAGCTTTCTCATGAAGGGTGCTGTACAAGGAACCAGACCTCCTCGGTCTCGAAAGCAGGAGATAAAGAGGAGGCTTGACTCCAGTCAACACAGGGGGAGATCCGAGGAGGAGCAGACTGGATTAACCCACAGAACCATTTCACGCTTGCTTAGGACGGGACCCAGAAACTTTACTGCATACAGAGAGCTGACAGTGTCTGGAATAGGACAGGTGCCTTAGGCCAAATTTCTATTTTATTTAAAGAAATGTCTGGATGAAATTTGAAGTGAGCTCTGCTACTGAACTGCCTAACCAGCAAGATGGGTGGAAGAGCCTTTCGTCTGCCTCTCTAAACTGAAACTGGACTGACTTGGTCCCTGAAAACAGTGCCCTGACAGCCTCGCCCTCTCTCCCTCAGTCACTCTTGCTCTCCTCCTGGGTTCCACTTCCTCTCTCTCCGAAGCTCAGACTCACACAGCTCTCTGGAGACGCGCTGAGAATCCAGCTCAGCCTTGCCAGAAGGAAAAAATTCTGTTTCATCTCCTCTTGTTTGAAGGAAGAGCTGAAACAGAATGAGAGCAGCTGGGATTGTCAGTCTACTAGTCTTCTTGCCTGCCTGACTGTGAGTCTGTCTGTCTCTGAGTGCTCCTGTCTGTCTGAGCTTGCCAGTCTATAAGTCTGTCTGTGACTGCCCTCTTGACTCTGACTGCCCTCCTGTCTGTGAGTCTGTCTGTGACTCTGCCCTCTTGTCTGTGAGTCTGTCTGTGACTCTGCCCTCTTGACTCTGACTGCCCTCCTGTCTGTGAGTCTGTCCTCCTGTCTGTGACTCTGACTTCCTGTCTGTGACTCTGACTT
Source organism: Lepisosteus oculatus (assembly GCF_040954835.1). Lineage (NCBI taxonomy): Eukaryota > Metazoa > Chordata > Actinopteri > Semionotiformes > Lepisosteidae > Lepisosteus > Lepisosteus oculatus. Next base: position 573,756 of record NC_090716.1, read on the forward strand.
CCTGTCTGTGACTCTGCCCTCCTGTCTGTGACTCTGCCCTCCTGTCTGTGAGTCTGTCTCTGACTCTGTCCTCCTGTCTCTGACTCGGCCCTCCTGTTTGCTGATGTTATTTAGCTTTTCTCTCTAGTATTCAGTACCAGAGGTCAGGGACACACTGTTCCCTTGCAATTCTAGAATACAGCCCGCTCCTACCCACGAGTTACCCTGGTAATCTCCTCTGTGCCTTTTCTCCGGCTGTAATCCGATTAGGAGTAACAAGGCGCCTATTTCACCTCCTCCTGTGAGGATTACAGCACACAACAGGAGAGAAGCAAACCAAGGTGAGAAAGCTTCAGAAAGCATGAAACATAATAGTAATACCTAATTACCCTTTCACTCAGCTCAGATCTATAACCTCACATTACCACAGAGAGCTGTAGATAGTGTAGACACTCAGTCCAGCTCCTCTGTAACTTCACACTAACACTCCCTCATCAGAGCTGGAGATACTGTAGAGACACTCAGTCCAGCTCCTCTGTAACTTCACACTAACACTCCCTCATCAGAGCTGTAGATACTGTAGAGACACTCAGTCCAGCTCCTCTGTAACTTCACACACTCCCTCATCAGAGCTGTAGATACTGTAGACACTCAGTCCAGCTCCTCTGTAACTTCACACTAACACTCCCTCATCAGAGCTGGAGATACTGTAGACACTCAGTCCAGCTCCTCTGTAACTTCACACTAACACTCCCTCATCAGAGCTGGAGATACTGTAGAGACACTCAGTCCAGCTCCTCTGTAACTTCACATTAACAATCCCTCATCAGAGCTGGAGATACTGTAGACACTCAGTCCAGCTCCTCTGTAACTTCACACTAACACTCCCTCATCAGAGCTGTAGATACTGTAGACACTCAGTCCAGCTCATCTGTAACTTCACACTAACACTCCCTCATCAGAGCTGGAGATACTGTAGAGACACTCAGTCCAGCTCATCTGTAACTTCACACTAACACTCCCTCATCAGAGCTGTAGATACTGTAGACACTCAGTCCAGCTCATCTGTAACTTCACACTAACACTCCCTCATCAGAGCTGTAGATACTGTAGACACTCAGTCCAGCTCATCTGTAACTTCACACTAACACTCCCTCATCAGAGCTGTAGATAATGTAGTGACACTCAGTCCAGCTCATCTGTAACTTCACACTAACACTCCCTCATCAGAGCTGTAGATAATGTAGTGACACTCAGTCCAGCTCCTCTGTAACTTCACACTAACACTCCCTCATCAGAGCTGTAGATACTGTAGAGACACTCAGTCCAGCTCCTCTGTAACTTCACACTAACACTCCCTCATCAGAGCTGTAGATACTGTAGAGACACTCAGTCCAGCTCCTCTGTAACTTCACACTAACACTCCCTCATCAGAGCTGTAGATACTGTAGACACTCAGTCCAGCTCCTCTGTAACTTCACACTAACACTCCCTCATCAGAGCTGGAGATACTGTAGACACTCAGTCCAGCTCCTCTGTAACTTCACACTAACACTTCCTGAACAGAGCTGTAGATACTGTAGACACTCAGTCCAGCTCCTCTGTAACTTCACATTAACAATCCCTCATCAGAGCTGGAGATACTGTAGACACTCAGTCCAGCTCCTCTGTAACTTCACACTAACACTCCCTCATCAGAGCTGGAGATACTGTAGACACTCAGTCCAGCTCATCTGTAACTTCACACTAACACTCCCTCATCAGAGCTGGAGATACTGTAGAGACACTCAGTCCAGCTCATCTGTAACTTCACACTAACACTCCCTCATCAGAGCTGTAGATACTGTAGACACTCAGTCCAGCTCATCTGTAACTTCACACTAACACTCCCTCATCAGAGCTGTAGATACTGTAGACACTCAGTCCAGCTCATCTGTAACTTCACACTAACACTCCCTCATCAGAGCTGTAGATAATGTAGTGACACTCAGTCCAGCTCATCTGTAACTTCACACTAACACTCCCTCATCAGAGCTGTAGATAATGTAGTGACACTCAGTCCAGCTCATCTGTAACTTCACACTAACACTCCCTCATCAGAGCTGTAGATACTGTAGACACTCAGTCCAGCTCCTCTGTAACTTCACACTAACACTCCCTCATCAGAGCTGTAGATACTGTAGAGACACTCAGTCCAGCTCCTCTGTAACTTCACACTAACACTCCCTCATCAGAGCTGTAGATACTGTAGAGACACTCAGTCCAGCTCCTCTGTAACTTCACACTAACACTCCCTCATCAGAGCTGTAGATACTGTAGACACTCAGTCCAGCTCCTCTGTAACTTCACACTAACACTCCCTCATCAGAGCTGGAGATACTGTAGACACTCAGTCCAGCTCCTCTGTAACTTCACACTAACACTTCCTCATCAGAGCTGTAGATACTGTAGACACTCAGTCCAGCTCCTCTGTAACTTCACACTAACACTCCCTCATCAGAGCTGGAGATACTGTAGACACTCAGTCCAGCTCCTCTGTAACTTCACACTAACACTCCCTCATCAGAGCTGTAGATACTGTAGACACTCAGTCCAGCTCCTCTGTAACTTCACACTAACAGTCCCTCATCAGAGCTGGAGATACTGTAGACAAACTTAGATGCTCAGATATCCTGCACAGCTACGCTCAAAGTCTCTGCAGCAGTTCTGGGAGAGAAGAGCTTTGTTTAAACTGCAGTCTTTCGAAACACCTGTGAATAGTCAGAGTTTATTGACAGAAGGCTAACAAGTGTGAGTACATGAACTCTCACTGCCCACAGGGAAAGCTTGTTCACACCTATAGCAATGAGTGAGACTGCAGTCTCTCATTCTCTCATCTGTCATCTTCACAAGAACAGGGAACTGAAGTTGTTGCGGCTCTATACATACTGTACTGTATCTCCTCCCACTCTCCCCTGCTCTCACACTTCAAGGCAATTCAAAGAGCTTTATTCTCATGAACGAAGAATTACAGTGTTGCCAAAGCAGTAACAATGAGAAACATTTAGGACGCTAACATATTATTATGTGATTGTCAGAGGCTCCCTCTCTGTTCCGCGTGTTGTGACAGGAGATTACAGTGGGCTGCAGCTCTGGTGAGCTCCCTCCTACGGCAGGATTGGGACCTGTTGTTATTCTGGCAGGTGTGGGAATTCTGGGATGAAATCTATTTAAGGGAAGAATGTTTGTCTAATTTGAGAGTATTTCTCACAGTGCTGTGGTCACCTAGCCTGTCCTCTCTGGGCAGTCAGGTCTGCCTGTGTCCAGTCTCTCTGGCCAGGCTGTGGTCACTGAGCCTGTCCTCTCTGGGCAGTCAGGTCTGCCTGTGTCCAGTCTCTCTGTCCAGGCTATGGTCACTGAGCCTGTCCTCTCTGGGCAGCCTGGTCTGCCTGTGTCCAGTCTCTATGTCCAGGCTGTGGTCACTGAGCCTGTCCTCTCTGGGCAGCCTGGTCTGCCTGTGTCCAGTCTCTATGTCCAGGCTACGGTCACTGAGCCTGTCCTCTCTGGGCAGCCTGGTCTGCCTGTATCCAGTCTATGTCCAGGCTGTGGTCACTGAGTCCGTCCTCTGTGGGCAGCCAGGTCTCCCTGTGTCCAGTCTGCCGAGTCCTGAGTCCAGCCCTCACCCTCTCTGCGGCTCTCCCTCTCTTCTGGAGACTGACGGAAGCCGGAATGTGGGACAGACGGCTCTCTGCCGCTCAGGCTCCCTCGCTATTCTGTTTGCAGTTTCTATTGTTCTTTACTCATCCAGAAGAGATTTGTGTTTTATTCCTCCCTGGACAGAGTCAGTGTGAAGCAGCTATGCTACACTGAGCAGAGAGAGGGAGAGAGGGAGAGAGGGAGAGAGGGAGAGACAGTGACAGAGGGAGAGACAGAGGGAGAGACAGAGGGAGAGGGAGGGAGAGGGAGAGGCAGTTCTGTCACTCACAGAACAGGGGCTGCAGCAGAGCCTGGCACTGCTGGAGCAGTACTGTCAGACCTGGGCACTGACAGTCAATCTGGACAAGACCAGAGTTATGGTTTTCCAGAAGAAAGCCAGACCTCAGGGAAACAGGTACAAATTCACACTGAACAACAACACATTGGAGCACACATCCAGCTACATATATCTCGGTCTCACCATCAGCTCTTCTGGGAGTTTTGACCTGGCAGTGAAGGCACTGAGAGAGAAGGCACTCAGGGCTTTCTACACAATAAGAAGGTGGCTCTTCAACATCAACCCACCAACAAGAATCTGGCTCCAAATATTTGAAAGTGTAATCCAACCCATTGCCCTATACAGTATGGCAGTGAAGTGTGGGGTCCCCTCACAGACCAGGATTACACTCAATGGGACAAACACCCCACAGAAACTCTGCACATGGAGATCTGTAGAAACATCCTGCGTGTGCAGAGAAAAACACCTAACAACGGGTGCAGGGCCGAATTAGTTCAGTACCCACTATTGATAAACATACAGAAGAGAGTATTAAAGTATTGGCTACACCTAAAAAACAGCGACCAAAATTCCTACCACCACAAAGCCCTGCTGAGCCCAGAGCTGAGCCCAAAACAGAGCCCCCTGAACCAGCTGGTCCTGAGGCTCACTGACCTGAGCCACACCGACACTAACCAGCATCAGGACAGCACTGCTAGAGCACCACAACCCAGACCCAAGCACATCACAGCACAGATCAAACAGCAATATCTCACACACTGGGACACACACACAAACACAACATAAACTGGAATGCTACAGAACCCTAAACAGACGATACACACTAGCTGAATATTTGACCAAAATAAGAAACAACAAACAGAAACAGACCCTGACGAAGTACAGGCTCAGTGACCACAGCCTGGCCATAGAAACTGGGCGACACAGGCAGACCTGGCTGCCCAGAGAGGACAGGCTGTGCTCCCACTGCCAGCGGGGAGAAATAGAGACAGAGGTGCACTTCCTACTGCACTGTGACAGATACTCTGGGATTAGAGAAACATTCTTCCCTAAACTCAGAAATATAGTCCCAGAGTTCCCACACCTGCCAAAACCACAACAGGTCCCAATCCTACTGGGAGAGGGAGGAGGGAACTCAGTTGAACTGGCAGCCCAGTATGTGATCTCCTGTCACAGCCTGAGGAACAGTGAGTCTGTCTCACAATAATGCTCAATATGTTTACAGTATATGTTAATTATTTTATGATATGTCTTTGTTGTAAATGTCTGTAATATGTCTGTAGATTTTATTTTACTTTTTTTTGTTTTGTTTTGTGTTCATTTTATTATTTTATTTGCTTTGGCAACACTGATTGTACCCATCGGTCATGCTAATAAAGCACCTTGAATTGAATTGAAATTAAGGGGAGAGGGGGAGAGAGAGAGAGGAGAGAGGGAGAGGGGGAAATGGGGAGAGAGGGAGAGAGAGAGGGAGAGGCAGGGGAGGATAAAGAGGGTGTCCAGGAGGAATGAAAGGAGGGAGAGAGGGAGAGAGAGAGGGAGAGGCAGGGAAGGAGAAAGAGGGTGTCCAGGAGGAATGAAAGGAGGGAGAGAGGGAGAGAGAGAGGGAGAGGCAGGGAAGGAGAAAGAGGGTGTCCAGGAGGAATGAAAGGAGGGAGAGAGGGAGAGAGAGAGGGAGAGGCAGGGAAGGAGAAAGAGGGTGTCCAGGAGGAATGAAAGGAGGGAGAGAGGGAGAGAGAGAGGGAGAGGCAGGGAAGGAGAAAGAGGGTGTCCAGGAGGAATGAAAGGAGGGAGAGAGGGAGAGAGAGAGGGAGAGGCAGGGAAGGAGAAAGAGGGTGTCCAGGAGGAATGAAAGGAGGGAGAGAGGGAGAGAGAGAGAGGAGAGGCAGGGAAGGAGAAAGAGGGTGTCCAGGAGGAATGAAAGGAGGGAGAGAGGGAGAGAGAGAGGGAGAGGCAGGGAAGGAGAAAGAGGGTGTCCAGGAGGAGGGAAAGGAGGGAGAGAGGGAGAGAACAGAGCAGCAGTCTGCTCTGTCAGCAGGGCTCAGTGTTCAGAACTCATCCACGTCTGAAAGAATTACTCCTGCTCCTCCCATCTTCCCTTCTCCTCTCGCTCTGTCAGCCCCCCAGCCTCCCTCTCTCCTTCCCCAGTCCCTCTCTCCCTCTCTCCTTCCCCAGTCCCTCTCTCCCTCTCTCCTTCCCCAGTCCCTCTCTCCATCTCTCCTTCCCGTCCCTGTCTCTCCCTCTCTCCTTCCCCAGTCCCTCTCTCCCTCTCTCCTTCCCCAGTCCCTCTCTCCCTCTCTCCTTCCCGTCCCTGTCTCTCCCTCTCTCCTTCCCCAGTCCCTCTCTCCCTCTCTCCTTCCCCAGTCCCTCTCTCCCTCTCTCCTTCCCCAGTCCCTCTCTCCCTCTCTCCTTCCCGTCCCTGTCTCTCCCTCTCTCCTTCCCCAGTCCCTCTCTCCCTGTCTCTCCCTCTCTCCTTCCCCAGTCCCTGTCTCTCCCTCTCTCCTTCCCCAGTCCCTGTCTCCCTGTCTCTCCTTCCCCAGTCCCTCTCTCCCTCTCTCCTTCCCCAGTCCCTGTCTCCCTGTCTCTCCTTCCCCAGTCCCTCTCTCCCTCTCTCCTTCCCCAGTCCCTGTCTCTCCCCGTCTCTGCCTCTCTCCTTCCCCAGTCCCTCTCTCCCTGTCTCTCCCTCTCTCTCCTTCCCCAGTCCCTCTCTCCCTGTCTCTCCCTCTCTCTCCTTCCCCAGTCCCTCTCTCCCTGTCTCTCCCTCTCTCCCTGTCTCTCCCTCTCTCCCTGTCTCTCCCTCTCTCCCTGTCTCTCCCTCTCTCCGTCCCCAGTCCCTGTTGCTCAGCTCAGAGTCCTCTCCCCCTTGCCTGTGCCTGCTCTGTATCCCTCGTCAGTGCCAGCAGCCCCCTGCACGGATTCTCCTCCACCTGACCTTGACAAGCAGACTCCTGTCTCTCTCTCCTCCCACTCTCCTCTCCGCTGCTGGCGGACCTGAGAGAGCAGGAGAGGAGGGAGAGGAAGGGAGGCAGCGATGAGCAGCAGGCTATTTCCAGCGAGGGAGAGCGAGCCAGCGAGCCGGCGAGCTGGAGTGAGAGTGCCCAGGGCATGAATTACTCTGTGTGTGTGTGTTTAATCACATCACTCATCTCTGACAGAACAGCACTGATGCCTTCAACCAGCACTGGGACTGTAGCTCCTATTGTAACAGGAGTCCTTTTACAGTAGGAGCTACAGTCCCAGTACAGTAGGACAGTCCTGTTACAGTAGGGGCTACAGTCCCAGTACAGTAGGACAGTCCTGTTACAGTAGGAGCTACAGTCCCAGTACAGTAGGACAGTCCCGTTACAGTAGGAGCTACAGTCCCAGTACAGTAGAACAGTCCTGTTACAGTAGGAGCTACAGTCCCAGTGCAGCAGGACAGTCCAGTTACAGTAGGAGCTACAGTCCCAGTACAGTAGAACAGTCCTGTTACAGTAGGGGCTACAGTCCAGTACAGTAGAACAGTCTTGTTACAGTAGGGGCTACAGTCCCAGTGCAGTAGGACAGTCCAGTTACAGTAGGGGCTACAGTCCCAGTGCAGTAGGACAGTCCTGTTACAATAGGGGCTACAGTCCCAGTACAGTAGGACAGTCCTGTTACAGTAGGGGCTACAGTCCCAGTATAGTAGAACAGTCCTGTTACAGTAGGGGCTACAGTCCCAGTGCAGTAGGACAGTCCTGTTACAGTAGGAGCTACAGTCCCAGTACAGTAGGACAGTCCTGTTACAGTAGGGGCTACAGTCCCAGTATAGTAGAACAGTCCTGTTACAGTAGGGGCTACAGTCCCAGTGCAGTAGGACAGTCCTGTTACAGTAGGAGCTACAGTCCCAGTACAGTAGGACAGTCCTGTTACAGTAGGAGCTACAGTCCCAGTACAGTAGGACAGTCCTGTTACAGTAGGGGCTACAGTCCCAGTATAGTAGAACAGTCCTGTTACAGTAGGGGCTACAGTCCCAGTGCAGTAGGACAGTCCAGTTACAGTAGGGGCTACAGTCCCAGTACAGTAGGACAGTCCTGTTACAGTAGGAGCTACAGTCCCAGTACAGTAGGACAGTCCTGTTACAGTAGGGGCTACAGTCCCAGTGCAGTAGGATAGTCCTGTTACAATAGGAGCTACAGTCCCATCAAGCTCCAGGACCTGGGACTGAACACCTCCCTCTGTAACTGGATCCTGGACTTCTTGACAGAACGTCCGCAGGTGGTGAGGGTGGGCACCAACATATCCTCTACCCTGACTCTAAACATTGGAGCCCCCCAAGGCTGTGTGCTTAGCCCTGTCCTCTACTTCTTATTTACCCATGACTGTGTCACCAGGCATCACTCAAACTCCATCATTCAGCTTGCGGACGGTACAACAGTCATCGGCCTGATCACAGATGGTGAGGAGTCTGTGTACATGCAGCATGGTGCCAGGAGAACAGCCTCTCTCTGAACATCAGTAACACTAAGAGATGATCGTGGACTATAGGAAACACCAGGGAGGAGATCACACACCTATCTACATCAATGAGACTTCAGTGGAGAGGGTCAGCAGTCTTAAATTTCTGGGAGTTAACGTTACAGAGGACTTAACCTGGACCCAGCACACCAACACCGTGGTCAGACCAGCACGGCAGCGCCTATTCTCTCTCCGCAGGCTAAAGATGTTCGGCATGCCATCACATATCCAGGCCAGCCTCTACAGGTGGACTATTGAGAGCATCCTGACTGGCTGCATCACTGCCTGGTCTGGGAGCTGCTCCGCCCGGGATCGCAGAGCACTGCAGAGGGTGGTGAAGTCAGCGCAGCTCATTACCGGCTGTGAGCTACCAAACATCCAGGACATCTACTCAGCTAGACGTCTGAAGAAGGCCAGGTCCATTCTCAAGGACCCCAGTCATCCCAGTCACAAACTGTTTTCCCTCCTACCATCCGGTAAACGGTACCGAAGCATTCGGTCCAAGTCCAACAGACTACGGAACAGCTTCTACCTCCAGGCAATAAGACTGCTAAATAGCCAACCTGCAGCTCCTTCAGCAGATCACCTGTGATGGCTCCATGGACACAGTTTTCACTGTACTGTGCACACTGCACCACCTGGACAGAATGTACTGCAGAGACGCTGGGCACATCGCAGCTCTATTCCTGTTGAGTATTGTCTGAGGTCATCTCACTCAATTTCTATCGCACTGTTATCTATTATTATGTCACCTTCTTTTGTAACTTTAATTTTGTGTTTTGAAACCCCCTCCAGTGAGCTCGTAGAAAAGACATTTCACTGCCAGCAACCACTGGTGCACACTGTATAGTTGTGCATTTGATAAATAAACTTTGATTGATTGATTGATTGATTGTCCTACTGTACTGGGACTGTAGCCCCTACTGTAACTGGACTGTCCTACTGCACTGGGACTGTAGCCCCTATTGTAACAGGACTGTCCTACTGTACTGGGACTGTAGCCCCTACTGTAACAGGACTGTCCTACTGTACTGGGACTGTAGCCCCTACTGTAACTGGACTGTCCTACTGTACTGTTATTATACTCTATATATTTCACCAGGGGATCCATGAATGACTGGGCTCTGCTGTCCCAAAGCCAGACTTGGCCCGCCCCCATGTGCAGCTGTCGGTGTGGAGCGAGCCGGTACTGTGCAAGGGGGCGACGGGCCGGACAGAGACCGAGCTGCTGGGACAGTCGTACGCGGAGGGCAGGAGACAGACGGGGCTGGGAAGGATCAGCTGGCAGCAAGACATCCAGCTGCAAAACTTTCTTTTTAATCCGATTGATCTTAATGGAATAAAACGGGACTTTTTAACATGTTTATTCAATTATGTCTAAGTGCTTCTGGTGACACAGCCTTCCAGTTCTGAATTATTTATTTATTGGTATTTCTTGAGCTTTGTCTCTGTTTCTCTGTTCCTCTGACACCTGTTCTGTTCTCACAATTCTCTTTCTCTGGCTCCCCTCTTGCCCCACTCCTCCCCTCACTCACCCCCTCCTGCCCCACTCCTCCCCTCACTAACCCCCTCTTGCCCCACTCCTCCCCTCACTAACCCCCTCTTGCCCCACTCCTCCCCTCACTAACCCCCTCTTGCCCCACTCCTCCCCTCACTAACCCCCTCCTGCCCCACTCCTCCCCTCACTAACCCCCTCTTGCCCCACTCCTCCCCTCACTCACCCCCTCCTGCCCCACTCCTCCCTCTCACTCACCCCCTCCTGCCCCACTCCTCCCTCTCACTCACCCCCTCCTGCCCCACTCCTCCCTCTCACTCACCCCCTCCTGCCCCACTCCTCCCCTCACTCACCCCCTCCTGCCCCACTCCTCCCTCTCACTCACCCCCTCCTGCCCCACTCCTCCCTCTCACTCACCCCCTCCTGCCCCACTCCTCCCTCTCACTCACCCCCTCCTGCCCCACTCCTCCCCTCACTCACCCCCTCCTGCCCCACTCCTCCCTCTCACTCACCCCCTCCTGCCCCACTCCTCCCCTCACTCACCCCCTCCTGCCCCACTCCTCCCCTCACTCACCCCCTCCTGCCCCACTCCTCCCCTCACTAACCCCCTCTTGCCCCACTCCTCCCCTCACTCACCCCCTCCTGCCCCACTCCTCCCCCTCACTCACCCCTCTTGCCCCACTCCTCCCCCTCACTCACCCCTCTTGCCCCACTCCTCCCCCTCACTCACCCCCTCCTGCCCCACTCCTCCCCCTCACTCACCCCCTCTTGCCCCACTCCTCCCTCTCACTCACCCCCTCTTGCCCCACTCCTCCCCCTCACTAACCCCCCCTGCCCCTCACTAACCCCTCACTAACCCCCCCCGCCCCTCACACTAACCCCTTCCTGCCCCTCACTAACCCTCTCCTGCCCCTTCCCCCCACCTCACTGCCCCCTCCCCTCACTAGTGAGGGGCGGGAGAGGGGCAGGAGAGGGTTAGTGAGGGGCAAGAGGGGGTTAGTGTGAGGGGCAGGAGTGGGGCCCCCCTGTCCCCCGATCGCTCTCACAACAGCAGCACGTGCTTCTCTGGAGCAGGAGTGGAGACTAATCGCTTACTGTCTCACTCCCTTGTTCCCTCACTCCCTCGCTTCCTCACCACCTCACTGCCTCTCTGCCTCACCCCCTCCCTCAGTGCCTCTCTGCCTCACTCCCTCCCTCAGTGCCTCTCTGCCTCACTGTCTCGCTCCCTCTCTGCCTCGCTCCCTCCCTCAGTGCCTCTCTCACTCCCTCACTGCCTCGCCCCCTCCCTCAGTGCCTCTCTGCCTCACTCCCTCCCTCACTGCCTCTCTGCCTCTCTGCCTCCCTCCCTCCCTCAGTGCCTCTCTGCCTCCCTCCCTCCCTCAGTGCCTCGCTCCCTCACTGCCTCTCTGCCTCACTGTCTCGCTCCCTCTCTGCCTCGCTCCCTCCCTCAGTGCCTCTCTGCCTCTCTCACTCCCTCACTGCCTCGCCCCCTCCCTCAGTGCCTCTCTGCCTCACTCCCTCCCTCAGTGCCTCTCTGCCTCACTCCCTCCCTCACTGCCTCTCTGCCTCACTCCCTCCCTCAGTGCCTCTCTGCCTCCCTCCCTCCCTCAGTGCCTCGCTCCCTCCCTCAGTGCCTCTCTGCATCACTGTCTCGCTCCCTCTCTGCCTCGCTCCCTCCCTCAGTGCCTCTCTGCCTCGCTCACTCCCTCACTGCCTCGCTCACTCCCTCAGTGCCTCTCTGCCTCACTGTCTCACTCCATCACTCCCTCTCTGCCTCGCCTCCTCCACTCTCCTTGTCTCGTCACAGCGATGATCTCCCAGCTCCCATGCTCAACAACAAGCACATCTCACAGTCACAGGGAGACACAGGGGCAGGGGGAGGAGACACAGGGAGAAACAGGAGAGCAGTCACAGGGAGACACAGGAGAGCAGTCACAGGGAGGCACAGGGGCAGGAGAAGGAGGAGACACAGGGAGACACAGGGGCAGGGGGAGGAGACACAGGGAGACAGGAGAGCAGTCACAGGGAGACACAAGGGCAGGGGGAGGAGACACAGGGAGACACAGGGGCAGGGGGAGGAGACACAGGGAGACACAGGAGAGCAGTCACAGGGAGACACAGGGGCAGGGGGAGGAGACACAGGGAGACACAGGAGAGCAATCACAGGGAGACACAGGAGAGCAGTCACAGGGAGGCACAGGGGCAGGAGAAGGAGGAGACACAGGGGCAGGGGGAGGAGACACAGGGAGACACAGGAGAGCAGTCACAGGGAGACAGGGGCAGGGGGAGGAGACACAGGGAGACACAGGAGAACAGTCACAGGGAGACACAAGGGCAGGAGGAGGAGACAGGGACAGGAGGAGGACACAGGGAGACACAGGAGAGCAGTCACAGGGAGACACAGGGGCAGGAGAAGGAGGAGACACAAGGAGACACAGGAGAGCAGACACTGGGAGACACAGGAGAGCAGACACTGGGAGACACAGGGGCAGGAGGAGGAGACACTGGGAGACACAGGAGAGCAGTCACAGGGGCAGGAGGAGGAGATGCAGGGAGACCCAGGGGAGCAGAAACTGGGAGACAGAGGTGCAGGAGGAGGAGACACAGGGAGGCAGGAGTTAGGAGCAGGGGAGAGTGGGGTGGGACAGGAGACAGGAGACAGGAGAAGGGGGACACAGGGAGAAGTTCAGAAACACGAGGTTTGCCAGAGCTCGACAGCCGAGCAGATCCACGCCCTTACCCTAACCCCACGCCACGGCGCGTCCCTCCAGGAAAACACGGGCACGCAAAGCACGCCTCCGCCGAGCTCCAGTCACGCCGCGGCGGCATCGCGCAGCGAAGCGCTCGGAGAGGCGCGACCTTGCTAGCCCGGAGCCCGGAGCCCGGAGCCCGGAGCCCGGAGCGCCGAGCTCGGTGCACAACAGGTAGCCGCGCCGGCGCACTGAGCCCTGAGCCCGCGAGACTCTGAAGGACGGGCAGAGGGGCACGAGGACACCGTGATCGCCGAAGATGTGGCTGCAAAATGTCCCGGGAACAGAGGACGATGGGGTCACTACTGTCCGTGTCGGTGCGGACAGACGATGGGGTCACTACTGTCCGTGTCGGTGCGTGAGCGGAGACTGTACGCGCTTTCATCAGGATACAGGTGGCGGTGACAATTAATCACAAAGCGCCCAACACTTACAAATACACGCACTGCCTGCTGTCACACCTGCACACACAGCTACACAACACGCACCGCCTGCTGTCACACCTGCACACACAGCGACACAGCGCGCTCTGCCTTCCCGCTCACAGCTACACAACACGCACCGCCTGCTTTCACACCTGCACACACAGCGACACAACACGCGCTGCCTGGTATCACACAGCTACACAACACGCGGCTGCCTACCCGCTCACAGCTACACAACACGCGCTGCTTGCCGTCACGCACGGCTACACGAACACGCGCTGCCCGGCATCACACCGCTACACAAACACGCGGCTGCCTACCCGCTCGCAGCTACACAACACGCGCCTGCCGGAGTCACGCACCGCTACACCCGACGCGCTGGCCGCTGCCTCTACCTCTGCCGCCGAGCTCCTCCGTGTTCAGATGCATGGCTCCCGGCTGTCCGTGCTGCTCGGGCTGTGGCGCGGCTCTCGCTGGCTTCGCCCCGGGTCCCACCCGCCCTGCGCTGCTCGCCGCCCTGGGCTCCGGTCGAGCGCTGGTTCCAGCAGCCACGGGACTCGCTCACTGCCTGCCGTCGTGCGCCTGAGCGCTCGCTGTGGAGTCAATAAAACCGATCATCATCATCATCATCGCTCTCATCATCATCGCTGGAAACGGATCCCCCTCTCCCTCTCTCTCTCCCCCACACCTCTCTCTCGCGCTCCCTCCCCTCCGTGTGTGTGTGTGTGTGTGCGTGCGTGTCGTGGAAAGAGACGTTAAGGCAGAAGGAAGGAGGGACGTCAGGGGCAGAGACGGGCGTGTGTGTGTGTGTGTGTTTGAGCGCCGGGAGCGGAGGAGACGACAACATCAGATCGCACAGCGGCGCTCACGTCAGCGCAGCCGGCAGGAGCCGCACGCGTGTGCGCGCCACAGGTCCCCGGCTTCCCTGCCCACGGGGCCGGAGCCGCGGCAGGTGCGTGGACATGGGGGCGGGGGCTGGCAGGTGTCTCCCTCCTGTCGGCGGCGGCAGCAGCAGCAGCGCACACGAGTAATTAAGAGCGAACTCGGGAGAGACGCGCCGCCCCAGCGGCTGACGGGCGCCCCCAGCGGCGCAGAGCGGCGGCGCACGGCTGCGGGCTGGCGCAGGCGCAGGACGCGCGGGCTGGCAGCCGAAAGAAGCGCGGATCTCTCAGCTGAGAGAATCACAAGCCCTAAGGAGACGAGAGCAGTGAGCTGTACTGTACAGTACCTCACTACCCTGCTCAGTACTGCACTGTACATCACTACACTACACAGTATTACACTGTGCCCCACTATACTGCACAGTACTGCACTGTACAGCACTACACTACACAGTATTACACTGTGCCCCACTATACTGCACAGTACTGCACTGTACATCACTACACTACACAGTATTACACTGTGCCCCACTATACTGCACAGTACTGCACTGTACAGCACTACACTACATAGTATTACACTGTGCCCCACTATACTGCACAGTATTACACTGTACAGCACTACACTACACAGTATTACACTGTGCCCCACTATACTGCACAGTACTGCACTGTACAGCACTACACTACACAGTATTACACTGTGCCCCACTATACTGCACAGTATTACACTGTGCCCCACTATACTGCACAGTATTACACTGTACCCCACTATACTGCACAGTATTACACTGTGCCCCACTATACTGCACAGTACTGCACTGTACATCACTACACTACACAGTATTACACTGTGCCCCACTATACTGCACAGTACTGCACTGTACAGCACTACACTACACAGTATTACACTGTGCCCCACTATACTGCACAGTACTGCACTGTACATCACTACACTACACAGTATTACACTGTGCCCCACTATACTGCACAGTACTGCACTGTACAGCACTACACTACATAGTATTACACTGTGCCCCACTATACTGCACAGTATTACACTGTACAGCACTACACTACACAGTATTACACTGTGCCCCACTATACTGCACAGTACTGCACTGTACAGCACTACACTACACAGTATTACACTGTGCCCCACTATACTGCACAGTATTACACTGTGCCCCACTATACTGCACAGTATTACACTGTACCCCACTATACTGCACAGTACTGCACTGTACATCACTACACTACACAGTATTACACTGTGCCCCACTATACTGCACAGTACTGCACTGTACATCACTACACTACACAGTATTACACTGTGCCCCACTATACTGCACAGTACTGCACTGTACATCACTACACTACACAGTATTACACTGTGCCCCACTATACTGCACAGTACTGCACTGTACATCACTACACTACACAGTATTACACTGTGCCCCACTATACTGCACAGTATTGCACTGTACCCCACTATGCTGCACAGTATTACACTGTGCCCCACTATACTGCACAGTACTATGGTGTATCTCAAATACTACCCAGTATTACACTATTAAATGTTGTACTGTGCTGAAGCTCGCTTTACCACGCTGTACTACAGTATCTGTCATACCACCAGTATGCAGATAAATGGTCTATATATACCCCACCTCCTCTGCTCCTTTGAAAAGCTGATTCCAATTGATTTTGTGACCTACTTACAGACACACACACTGCCTGTCTCACTCCCCCCTCGCTCTCCTCATCTCTCTCCCCCTGCTTCCATATTCACATTCAAAGACTTTCCAAATTCAAAGAGATTCTGAGTTGCCAAAACAGTAGTGAGTAATTCTCACAGTGCAGAAGAAAGTACATCTGTGTCTCTATTTCTCCCCGCTGGAAGTGGGAGCACAGCCTGTCCTCTCTGGGCAGCCAGGTCTGCCTGTATCGCCCAGTTTCTCTGGCCAGGCTGTGGTCACTGAGCCTGTACTCTCTGGGTGGACAGGTCTGCCTGTGTCCAGTCTCTGTGTCCAGGCTGTGGTCACTGAGCCTGTCCTCTCTGGGCAGCCAGGTCTGCCTGTGTCCAGTCTCTGTGTCCAGGCTGTGGTCACTTGGCCTGTACTTTGTCAAGGTCTGTTTGTCTTTGCTGTCTCTCACCTGTCTCTCACCTTGGTCAGGTACTTGCCCAGAGTGTGTTGTGTTTCTAGTAATGTAGTAGTGTTGTGCTGTTGTATGGGTGGCAGTACACTGCTGTTGTGTTGTTGCGTGGGTGTCAGGTGGCAGCACTGTGTAGGTTGTGTTTCTCCTGTCTCCATGTTTTGTTGTGCTGTTTTGCAGGTGGCAGAACAGTATACTGTAGGTTGTGTCTCTCCTGTCTCCGTGCTGTGTTGTGTTGCTGTGCTGTTGTGGGGCTGGCAGGTGGCAGGTTGTGTCTCTCCTGTCTCTGAGCTGTGTTGTGTTGTTGTGCTGTTGTGCGGCTGGCAGGTGGCAGGTTGTGTCTCTCCTCGCTCTCGCCTGGCTGGTGGGAAACGCTGCTAATTTTAGCTCAGCTGGGTGGTGAGCAGAGCCGCGCTCCTTCACAAACAGCAGAAGTAGGACAGCGGAGGGGGAGCAGAGGCGCCGAGGCTCAGCGAGATCTGTGATCGCTAACACACCAGCGGGCGACGTGCCGGAGCAGCTCTCCCTGCACAGCTTGTTCCACACTCCCACCACCCTGTGTGTAAAGAAGTGCTGCCTTGTGTTCTCCGTTTTAAAACCTCTTCCCTGAAGATCCTGAGGAGATCCACTGGGTTGACTTTGTGTCTTTGATATTTGAACCAGGTCCATTTGTAGTTTCCTCTGTTCAAGACTAAAGATCACTTTATTAGCCCTTTACAATTTCTTGTATTAGGAATTCATCTTTTCACAGACCCCAGCCTGCTCTCCATGAGACACAGACACACACACAGGGAGAGAAGCTGGGAGTCAGAGCGCAGGGTCAGCCATTGTACAGCACCCCTGGAGCAGTTGGGGTTCAGGGCCTTGCTCAGGGGCCCAACGGAGTAGGATTTCTCTGCCGGCTGCGGGATTTGAACCAGCAACTTTCCTCGTCACTATACTGGGGCATCAGGACCCAGACAAACCGCAGGGTGAGCGCCCCCTGCTGGCCTCATTCACACCTCTTCCAGCAGCAGCCTCAGCTTTCCCAGGAGTCTCCCATCCAGGTACTGGCCAGGTTCATACCTGCTGGGCTTCAGGGTGACAGAGCTGCTGGCTACCAGCTAAAACAGTAGCTTCTCCTGATTGACTGATCCCCTGAATGAAACCAGGAGTAACACAGACTCACACTCTGAGCTCCTGAGTGGAAAGACAGGTCTGCCCGTCAGATTCACAGACCTCGTCCCCAGGCGTGGCCCGGGAGACCCGGAGAGATGCTCTGTCCCACAGGGGAGAGTGACTCACGGACCCCAGGACCTGAATCCTCCAGCCCTGCGCACCTGCCTGGCCAGGTGCGCTCGCTGTGCGCTCGGCTGCGTGTGGGGTCACCTGAGGCCAGGAGCTGTCCCGCGGCGCAGCACTGCCCCCTGCTGGACAGCCCCCAGGCCTCTCTCCTGCTGGAGGGATGGGGATGGCCAGTGTCCGCGGTCCGGCCTGGCCAGGGAGGGACGGACAGAGGGCGTTAACGGTCAGCGATGTTGACCGGCGGTCTCCTCCCCATCAGCCTTATTTTGCCCTGAGAGCCGCAGGACTCACGCAGACAGCAGGGTGAGATGAGGCCAACATGGGACTCATGAGTCCGAACCCTGCGGCGACCCGGCTGTGACTGGACAGAACCCTGCAGGTGATGGTGACCCAGTTCTGACCAGACCGAACCTTATGAGTGACCCAGTTCTGATCAGACTGAACCCTGCGGGTAATGGTGGCCCGGTTCTGACCAGACAGAACCCTGCAGGTGATGGTGACCCAGTTCTGACCAGACTGAACCCTGCGGGTGATAGTGACCCGGTTCTGACCAGACAGAACCTTATGAGTGACCCAGTTCTGACCAGACTGAACCCTGCGGGTGATGGTGACCCTGTTCTGACCAGACAGAACCTTGCAGGTGATGGTGGCCCGGTTCTGACCAGACAGAACCCTGCGGGTGATGGTGGCCCGGTTCTGGGGGACAAGCTCGGCTGTGAACCCTAACGTCTGCTCATTCGGGGCGCTGCTGTGCTCTGGTGGGGACAGTGACCCCGCAGGGCCTGTGAGCCCTGGACCTCAGTCTTTCCCAGGGCTGCTTCTGACTGGTACTGGTTCTGTGTGCGAACACAGCCACAGCCTCAGGACCCTGAGGCACACGGTGCGTTGGCGCCCTCTGCTGCCCGGCGCCGGTACTGCAGGCAGTGTTGACTGGGCCGGTCTCTGCAGTGGTGTGCAGACAAGAGTCAGGGGTTCCAGCCCTGACCCCTGACCCCTGAGCCCTGAGCCCTATCCCCTAACCCCTGACCTTGAGAGAGCAGGCGTGTCTGTGTCTCTCACGCAGCAGGGACAGTGGGAGTCTGGATAGTGTGTGAGCATGCAAGAGGGGTTACTGCCACTCAGTGTGTTCACACAGGTAGTGTGTATAGTGTGTGTAGTGTGTTTGTGTGTAGTGTGTTAGTACAGTTAGTGTGTGAGTACTGTGTGTGCAGTGTGTTAGTATTAGCATGTGTAGCTGGTTAAAATATTTTTTGTGTGTAGTGTGTTAGTGTGTGAGTAGCATGTTAATGTAGTTAGTGTGTGTAGTGCTAGTATATTTAGTGTGTATAGTGTGATAGTGCAGTTAGCCTCTGTAGTCTGTTTGTATAATGTCTCATGTGTTAGTACATTACAGTTAGTGTTTTAGTGTGTATGTAGTGTTAATACAGTTAGTGTGTTAGTATAGTCAGTGTGTGTAATCTATTAGTGTAGCTAGTGCAGGTATTGTGTGCTGTGTGTTAGTATATTTATTAAGTGTAGTATGTTAGTATAGTGTGTGGTGTGTGTGTGTAGCGTGTTTATGTATTTAGTGTGTTAGTATAGCTACTGTGTGTAGTGTGTTAGTATAGCTACTGTGTGTAATGTGTTAGTGTGTATGTAGTGTGTCAGTGTAGTCAGTATATGTAGCGTGTAGTGTGTTAGTATAGCTACTGTGTGTAGTGTGTTAGTGTGTATGTAGTGTGTCAGTGTAGTCAGTATATGTAGTGTGTAGTGTGTTAGTATAGCTACTGTGTGTAGTGTGTTAGTGTGTATGTAGTGTGTTAGTGTTTGTGTAGTGTGTTAGTATAGCTACTGTGTGTAGTGTGTTAGTGTGTATGTAGTGTGTCAGTGTAGTCAGTGTATGTAGTGTGTAGTGTGTTAGTATAGCTACTGTGTGTAGTGTGTTAGTGTGTATGTAGTGTGTTAGTGTTTGTGTAGTGTGTTAGTATAGCTACTGTGTGTAGTGTGTTAGTGTGTATGTAGTGTGTCAGTGTAGTCAGTATATGTAGTGTGTTAGTGTTTGTGTAGTGTGTTAGTATAGCTACTGTGTGTAGTGTGTTAGTGTGTATGTAGTGTGTCAGTGTAGTCAGTATATGTAGTGTGTTAGTGTTTGTGTAGTGTGTTAGTATAGCTACTGTGTGTAGTGTGTTTTCTCTAACTGCATCTCTGCACTAACTGCACTTGGATGACTTCATCTAAACCACGTGTGTCAGACTCACCCTTCTAGCCCCGCCCACGCAAGACTTCCCCCGGTCTGCTGTGCCAGTCTCGCCCGCCCCACGCGACAGCGGGGTATTAACGCGCTGCCCCGCCCCGCCCTGCCCCGCCCCGCCCTCCGGAGGAAAACCCATTCGATTGGCTACGGTTCCACAGAGAGCGCCGTGAATCTAGCAGTAGTGCTGGTGACACGGAACTGTGGTGAAGGCGCGTCTCATCGCGGCTGAAGAAATAGCGAAATCAGGGAGACCGCTGTGTCAGGGCGGCGATTTCTCAAGCGGTGCCTGTTAGGAGTCAGGGAAGACAGGGCCTGCTCTTGCAAACACGCGTGGACGAGATCGCCAGCGATCGATCGTTTCAGAGCAAGCGAAGGAATTTATTGCGTTTTCACTTGCCGTCCAGGTTTTTATGCCCAGAATAGACTTTATTCCATCAAAGAAAAGCTTTGGCAGAGCAACAGTAGTCTAACAGTTTGCGATGTAGACCTTATCCGTATTTGACTTTGTGCAATATAGTTACCGTGCCAAGAACGACCTAAAATGTTTGATCTTATTTTTATCTTGAATACATTTTCTTTTATGAATACTGAAGCAATATTTTGTTTGTATAGGCTACATTCACTTGCATATGTGGAACAAATTTATAATAAAACTCGAATCCGTATTTATCTCTGCGGGTGTGGCCCGCGACATGATTAAATGTTGTTAGTTTGGCCCCCTTAAAATGAGTTTGACACCCCTGATCTAAACAGTGACAAGACCAGAGCCATGCGTATTGGCCCTCATCAGCTTTGAAAAAACAGTGCTGTAGCCCTCTCTGTGGACGGTACTGTACTTGAGCTTCAGTCTAAACTGAAACACTCGGGTGATATTTGAATGTGCAACATATTGTCAAAACATCTTTCTTTCACCTCAGAAATATCACTAGCCTATGTCCTATGTCATCACCAGCTGTGGCTGAAAAGCTGATCAACACATTTGTGTTCTCCCGAATCAATTACTGTAATGCTCTACTCGCTGGGGTTTCTAAATCCACATTGAACAAGCTGCAGTATGTCCAAAACTCAGCAGCCGGAATCCTGACCAGGTCTGGTGCAAGTGATCACATTACTCCTCTCCTGGAGTCCTTGCACTGGCTTCCTGTCAAACTGTGTTGACTTCAAGATCCTCCTGCTCACCTATAAGGCTCTGCATGGCACCTCAGTACCTGTCTGAGCTACTGTCATCTTACTCCTGACCTCGCGACCTTCGCTCCTCTGATTCTGGTCTCCTGTCTGTCCCCCAAGCCCATCTACACTCTGTGGGTGACAGGCCCTTCTCCTGCTGCCCCCCAGAGCTCTGGATCTGTCTCCCCAAGGATATCAGAGGGTCTCCTTCTCTAAACTCCTTCAAACTTCAAACCTGCTCCTGTAGAAGAGCCTTTACTTCACTGGTTCTGCTCTGTATCCCTCTGCTCCTGCTGGATTCAGTACATCCATCTGCTGTCTTCTCTCACTCTGTATCCTCACTGTGCACAACTTGTGTATTTCTGTATTGCTGGTGTTGTCGTTCTATAAAGCGCTTTTTAGAAACCACCTTTAAAGGCGCTATATAACATACAGTTTATTATGATAGAGATTGTTAGTGCGATGAGTGCATCAGCAAAGTGTATTAATATAATTAGTACGAGTACTGTGTTAGAATTGTGTGTTAGTGTGACTAGTGTATTTGGATAGTTAATGTGTCAGTCAGTCCAGAGCGTTAGTACAGTTAGTGTGTGTAGTGTGCACTATTTCAGTATGGATACTGTATTTTTTTAATCAGTTTGATCAGTGTGTTAGTAGGGATGGTGTATTGTGTGTGTCAGTATGATCAGTGTGTTAGTAAGGATGGTGTATTGTGTGTGTCAGTGTGGTCATTGTGTTAGTATGGTTTGTGTATTGTGTGTGTCAGTGTGGTCAGTGTGTTAGTATCGATGGTGTATCGTGTGTGTCAGCATGGTCAGTGTGTTAGTATGGTTTGTATATTGTGTGTGTCACTATGGTAAGTGTGTTAGTATGGTTTGTGTACTGGTTGTGTCAGTATGGTCAGTGTGTTAGTATGGATGGTGTATTGTGTGTGTCGATATGTTCAGTGTGTTAGGATGGATGGTGTATTGGGTGTGTCAGTATGCTAGGTGTGTTAGTGTGGATGGTGTATTGTGTGTGTCAGTGTGGTCAGTGTGTTAGTATGGATGGTGTATTGTGTGTGTCAGTATGATCAGTGTGTTAGTATGGATGGTGTATTGTGTGTGTCTGTATGATCAGTGTGTTAGTGTGGATGGTGTATTGTGTGTGTCAGTGTGGTCAGTGTGTTAGTATCGATGGTGTATTGGGTGTGTCAGTGTGGTCAGTGTGTTAGTATGGATGGTGTATTGTGTGTGTCTGTATGCTCAGTGTGTTAGAATCGATGGTGTATTGTGTGTGTCAGTATGGTCAGTTTATTAGTATGGATGGTGTATTGTGTGTGTCTGTATGGTCAGTGTGTTAGTATGGATGGTGTATTGTGTGTTTCAGTGTGGTCAGTGTGTTAGTATGGATGGTGTATTGTGTGTGTCAGTGTGGTCAGTGTGTTAGTATGGATGGTGTATTGTGTGTGTCAGTATGATCAGTGTGTTAGTATGGATAGTGTATTGTGTGTGTCAGTGTGGTCATTGTGTTAGTATGGTTTGTGTATTGTGTGAGTCAGTGTGGTCAGTGTGTTAGTATTGATGGTGTATTGTGTGTGTCAGTATGGTCAGTGTGTTAGTATGGTTTGTATATTGTGTGTCAGTATGGTTAGTGTGTTAGTATGGTTTGTGTATTGTGTGTGTCAGTATGGTCAGTGTGTTATTATGGATGGTGTATTGTGTGTGTCAGTATGATCAGTGTGTTAGTATGGATGGTGTATTGTGTGTGTCAGTATGATCAGTCTGTTAGTGTGGATGGTGTATTGTGTGTGTCAGTATGATCAGTCTGTTAGTATGGATGGTGTATTGTGTGTGTCAGTATGATCAGTGTGTTAGTATGGATGGTGTATTGTGTGTGTCTGTATGGTCAGTGTGTTAGTATGGATGGTGTATTGTGTGTGTCAGTATGATCAGTGTGTTAGTATGGATGGTGTATTGTGTGTTTCAGTGTGGTCAGTGTGTTAGTATGGATGGTGTATTGTGTGTGTCAGTGTGGTCAGTGTGTTAGTATGGATGGTGTATTGTGTGTGTCTGTATGGTCAGTGTATTAGTATAGATGGTGTATTGTGTGTGTCTGTATGGTCAGTGTGTTAGTATGGGTGGTGTATTGTGTGTGTCAGTGTGGTCAGTGTGTTAGTATGGATGGTGTATTGTGTGTGTCAGTATGATCAGTGTGTTAGTATGGATGGTGTATTGTGTGTGTCTGTATGGTCAGTGTGTTAGTATGGATGGTGTATTGTGTGTGTCAGTGTGGTCAGTGTGTTAGTATGGATGGTGTATTGTGTGTGTCAGTGTGGTCAGTGTGTTAGTATGGATGGTGTATTGTGTGTGTCTGTATGGTCAGTGTGTTAGTATGGGTGGTGTATTGTGTGTGTCTGTATGGTCAGTGTGTTGGTATGGACGGTGTATTGTTTGTGTCAGTGTGGTCAGTGTGTTAGTATGGATGGTGTATTGTGTGTGTCAGTGTGATCAGTGTGTTAGTATGGATGGTGTATTTGGTGTGTCTGTATGATCAGTGTGTTAGTATGGGTGGTGTATTGTGTTTGTCAGTGTGGTCAGTGTGTTAGTATGGTTTGTATATTGTGTGTCAGTATGGTTAGTGTGTTAGTGTGGATGGTGTATTGTGTGTGTCTGTATGATCAGTGTGTTAGTATGGATGGTGTATTGAGTGTGTCAGTATGGTTAGTGTGTTAGTATGGATGGTGTATTGTGTGTGTCTGTATGGTCAGTGTGTTATTATGGATGGTGTACTGTGTGTTTCAGTGTGGTCAGTGTGTTAGTATGGATGGTGTATTGAGTGTGTCAGTGTGGTCAGTGTGTTAGTATGGATGGTGTATTGAGTGTGTCAGTGTGGTCAGTGTGTTAGTATGGATGGTGTATTGTGTGTGTCAGTGTGGTCAGTGTGTTAGTATGGGTGGTGTATTGTGTGTGTCAGTATGATCAGTGTGTTAGTATGGATGGTGTATTGGGTGTGTCAGTATGATCAGTGTGTTAGTATGGATGGTGTATTGTGTGTGTCTGTATAGTCAGTGTGTTAGTATGGGTGGTGTATTGTGTGTTTCAGTATGATTAGTGTGTTAGTATGGGTGGTGTATTGTGTGTGTCTGTTTGGTCAGTGTGTTAGTATGGATGGTGTATTGGGTGTGTCAGTATGATCAGTGTGTTAGTATGGATGGTGTATTGTGTGTGTCTGTATGGTCAGTGTGTTAGTATGGATGGTGTATTGTGTGTGTCAGTATGATCAGTCTGTTAGTGTGGATGGTGTATTGTGTGTGTCAGTATTATCAGTGTGTTAGTATCGATGGTGTATTGTGTGTGTCAGTATGGTCAGTGTGTTAGTATGGATGGTGTATTGAGTGTGTCAGTATGATCAGTGTGTTAGTATGGATGGTGTATTGTGTGTGTCAATGTGGTCAGTGTGTTAGTATGGGTGGTGTATTGTGTTTGTCAGTATGATCAGTGTGTTAGTATGGATGGTGTATTGTGTGTGTCAGTGTGGTCAGTGTGTTAGTATGGATGGTGTATTGGGTGTGTCAGTATGATCAGTGTGTTAGTATGGATGGTGTATTGTGTGTGTCAGTGTGGTCAGTGTGTTAGTATGGATGGTGTATTGTGTGTGTCTGTATAGTCAGTGTGTTAGTATGGGTGGTGTATTGTGTGTGTCAGTATGATCAGTGTGTTAGTATGGGTGGTGTATTGTGTGTGTCTGTATGGTCAGTGTGTTAGTATGGATGGTGTATTGGGTGTGTCAGTATGATCAGTGTGTTAGTATGGATTGTGTATTGTGTGTCAGTATGATCAGTGTGTTAGTATGGATGGTGTATTGTGTGTGTCTGTATGGTCAGTGTGTTAGTATGGATGGTGTATTGTGTGTGTCAGTATGATCAGTCTGTTAGTGTGGATGTTGTATTGTGTGTGTCAGTGTGGTCAGTGTGTTAGTATGGATGGTGTATTGTGTGTGTCAGTGTGGTCAGTGTGTTAGTATCGATGGTGTATTGGGTGTGTCAGTGTGGTCAGTGTGTTAGTATGGATGGTGTATTGTGTGTGTCTGTATGCTCAGTGTGTTAGAATGGATGGTGTATTGTGTGTGTCTGTATGGTCAGTGTGTTAGTATGGATGGTGTATTGTGTGTGTCTGTATGGTCAGTGTGTTAGTATGGATGGTGTATTGTGTGGGTCAGTGTGTTAGTATGGATGGTGTATTGTGTGAGTCAGTGTGGTCAGTGTGTTAGTATCGATGGTGTATTGTGTGTGTCAGTGTGGTCAGTGTGTTAGGATGGATGGTGTATTGTGTGTGTCAGTATGATCAGTGTGTTAGTATGGATGGTGTATTGTGTGAGTCAGTGTGGTCAGTGTGTTAGTATGGATGGTGTATTGTGTGTGTCTGTATAGTCAGTGTGTTAGTATGGGTGGTGTATTGTGTGTGTCAGTATGCTCAGTGTGTTAGTATGGATGGTGTATTGTGTGTGTCTGTATGGTCAGTGTGTTAGTATGGATGGTGTATTGTGTGTGTCAGTATGATCAGTCTGTTAGTGTGGATGGTGTATTGTGTGTGTCAGTATTATCAGTGTGTTAGTATCGATGGTGTATTGTGTGTGTCAGTATGGTCAGTGTGTTAGTATGGATGGTGTATTGAGTGTGTCAGTATGATCAGTGTGTTAGTATGGATGGTGTATTGTGTGTCAGTATGATCAGTGTGTTAGTATGGATGGTGTATTGTGTGTTTCTGTATGGTCAGTGTGTTAGTATGGATGGTGTATTGTGTGTGTCAGTGTGGTCAGTGTGTTAGTATGGATGGTGTATTGGGTGTGTCAGTATGATCAGTGTGTTAGTATGGATGGTGTATTGTGTGTGTCAGTGTAGTCAGTGTGTTAGTATGGATGGTGTATTGTGTGTGTCTGTATAGTCAGTGTGTTAGTATGGGTGGTGTATTGTGTGTGTCAGTATGATCAGTGTGTTAGTATGGGTGGTGTATTGTGTGTGTCTGTATGGTCAGTGTGTTAGTATGGATGGTGTATTGTGTGTGTCAGTATGATCAGTGTGTTAGTATGGATGGTGTATTGTGTGAGTCAGTGTGGTCAGTGTGTTAGTATGGATGGTGTATTGTGTGTGTCAGTGTGGTCAGTGTGTTAGTATGGATGGTGTATTGTGTGTGTCAGTGTGGTCAGTGTGTTAGTATGGATGGTGTATTGTGTGTGTCTGTATGGTCAGTGTGTTAGTATGGATGGTGTATTGTGTGTGTCAGTATGATCAGTGTGTTAGTATGGATGGTGTATTGTGTGAGTCAGTGTGGTCAGTGTGTTAGTATGGATGGTGTATTGTGTGTGTCTGTATGGTCAGTGTATTAGTATAGATGGTGTATTGTGTGTGTCTGTATGATCAGTGTGTTAGTATGGATGGTGTATTGTGTGAGTCAGTGTGGTCAGTGTGTTAGTATGGATGGTGTATTGTGTGTGTCTGTATAGTCAGTGTGTTAGTATGGGTGGTGTATTGTGTGTGTCAGTATGCTCAGTGTGTTAGTATGGATGGTGTATTGTGTGTGTCTGTATAGTCAGTGTGTTAGTATGGGTGGTGTATTGTGTGTGTCAGTATGATCAGTGTGTTAGTATGGGTGGTGTATTGTGTGTGTCTGTATGGTCAGTGTGTTAGTATGGATGGTGTATTGTGTGTGTCAGTATGATCAGTGTGTTAGTATGGATGGTGTATTGTGTGAGTCAGTGTGGTCAGTGTGTTAGTATGGATGGTGTATTGTGTGTGTCAGTGTGGTCAGTGTGTTAGTATGGATGGTGTATTGTGTGTGTCAGTGTGGTCAGTGTGTTAGTATGGATGGTGTATTCTGTGTGTCTGTATGGTCAGTGTGTTAGTATGGATGGTGTATTGTGTGGGTCAGTGTGTTAGTATGGATGGTGTATTGTGTGAGTCAGTGTGGTCAGTGTGTTAGTATCGATGGTGTATTGTGTGTGTCAGTGTGGTCAGTGTGTTAGGGTGGATGGTGTATTGTGTGTGTCAGTATGATCAGTGTGTTAGTATGGATGGTGTATTGTGTGAGTCAGTGTGGTCAGTGTGTTAGTATGGATGGTGTATTGTGTGTGTCTGTATAGTCAGTGTGTTAGTATGGGTGGTGTATTGTGTGTGTCAGTATGCTCAGTGTGTTAGTATGGATGGTGTATTGTGTGTGTCTGTATAGTCAGTGTGTTAGTATGGGTGGTGTATTGTGTGTGTCAGTATGATCAGTGTGTTAGTATGGGTGGTGTATTGTGTGTGTCTGTATGGTCAGTGTGTTAGTATGGATGGTGTATTGTGTGTGTCAGTATGATCAGTCTGTTAGTGTGGATGGTGTATTGTGTGTGTCAGTATTATCAGTGTGTTAGTATCGATGGTGTATTATGTGTGTCAGTATGGTCAGTGTGTTAGTATGGATGGTGTATTGAGTGTGTCTGTATGGTCAGTGTGTTAGTATGGATGGTGTATTGGGTGTGTCAGTATGATCAGTGTGTTAGTATGGATGGTGTATTGTGTGTGTCTGTATGGTCAGTGTGTTAGTATGGATGGTGTATTGTGTGTGTCAGTATGATCAGTCTGTTAGTGTGGATGGTGTATTGTGTGTGTCAGTATTATCAGTGTGTTAGTATCGATGGTGTATTGTGTGTGTCAGTATGGTCAGTGTGTTAGTATGGATGGTGTATTGAGTGTGTCAGTATGATTAGTGTGTTAGTATGGATGGTGTATTGTGTGTCAGTATGATCAGTGTGTTAGTATGGATGGTGTATTGTGTGTTTCTGTATGGTCAGTGTGTTAGTATGGATGGTGTATTGTGTGTGTCAGTGTGGTCAGTGTGTTAGTATGGATGGTGTATTGGGTGTGTCAGTATGATCAGTGTGTTAGTATGGGTGGTGTATTGTGTGTGTCTGTATGGTCAGTGTGTTAGTATGGATGGTGTATTGTGTGTGTCAGTATGATCAGTGTGTTAGTATGGGTGGTGTATTGTGTGTGTCTGTATGGTCAGTGTGTTAGTATGGATGGTGTATTGGGTGTGTCAGTATGATCAGTGTGTTAGTATGGATGGTGTATTGTGTGTGTCTGTATGGTCAGTGTGTTAGTATGGATGGTGTATTGTGTGTGTCAGTATGATCAGTCTGTTAGTGTGGATGGTGTATTGTGTGTGTCAGTATTATCAGTGTGTTAGTATCGATGGTGTATTGTGTGTGTCAGTATGGTCAGTGTGTTAGTATGGATGTTGTATTGAGTGTGTCAGTATGATCAGTGTGTTAGTATGGATGGTGTATTGTGTGTCAGTATGATCAGTGTGTTAGTATGGATGGTGTATTGTGTGTTTCTGTATGGTCAGTGTGTTAGTATGGATGGTGTATTGTGTGTGTCAGTGTGGTCAGTGTGTTAGTATGGATGGTGTATTGGGTGTGTCAGTATGATCAGTGTGTTAGTATGGATGGTGTATTGTGTGTGTCAGTGTAGTCAGTGTGTTAGTATGGATGGTGTATTGTGTGTGTCTGTATAGTCAGTGTGTTAGTATGGGTGGTGTATTGTGTGTGTCAGTATGATCAGTGTGTTAGTATGGGTGGTGTATTGTGTGTGTCTGTATGGTCAGTGTGTTAGTATGGATGGTGTATTGTGTGTGTCAGTATGATCAGTGTGTTAGTATGGATGGTGTATTGTGTGAGTCAGTGTGGTCAGTGTGTTAGTATGGATGGTGTATTGTGTGTGTCAGTGTGGTCAGTGTGTTAGTATGGATGGTGTATTGTGTGTGTCAGTGTGGTCAGTGTGTTAGTATGGATGGTGTATTGTGTGTGTCTGTATGGTCAGTGTGTTAGTATGGATGGTGTATTGTGTGTGTCAGTATGATCAGTGTGTTAGTATGGATGGTGTATTGTGTGAGTCAGTGTGGTCAGTGTGTTAGTATGGATGGTGTATTGTGTGTGTCTGTATGGTCAGTGTATTAGTATAGATGGTGTATTGTGTGTGTCTGTATAGTCAGTGTGTTAGTATGGGTGGTGTATTGTGTGTGTCAGTGTGGTCAGTGTGTTAGTATGGATGGTGTATTGTGTGTGTCTGTATAGTCAGTGTGTTAGTATGGATGGTGTATTGTGTGTGTCAGTGTGTTAGTATGGGTGGTGTATTGTGTGTGTCAGTATGATCAGTGTGTTAGTATGGATGGTGTATTGGGTGTGTCAGTATGATCAGTGTGTTAGTATGGATGGTGTATTGTGTGTGTCTGTATAGTCAGTGTGTTAGTATGGGTGGTGTATTGTGTGTTTCAGTATGATTAGTGTGTTAGTATGGGTGGTGTATTGTGTGTGTCTGTTTGGTCAGTGTGTTAGTATGGATGGTGTATTGGGTGTGTCAGTATGATCAGTGTGTTAGTATGGATGGTGTATTGTGTGTGTCTGTATGGTCAGTGTGTTAGTATGGGTGGTGTATTGTGTGTGTGTCTGTATGGTCAGTGTGTTAGTATGGATGGTGTATTGTGTGTGTCAGTATGATCAGTGTGTTAGTATGGATGGTGTATTGTGTGAGTCAGTGTGGTCAGTGTGTTAGTATGGATGGTGTATTGTGTGTGTCAGTGTGGTCAGTGTGTTAGTATGGATGGTGTATTGTGTGTGTCAGTGTGGTCAGTGTGTTGGTATGGATGGTGTATTGTGTGTGTCTGTATGGTCAGTGTGTTAGTATGGATGGTGTATTGTGTGTGTCAGTATGATCAGTGTGTTAGTATGGATGGTGTATTGTGTGAGTCAGTGTGGTCAGTGTGTTAGTATGGATGGTGTATTGTGTGTGTCTGTATGGTCAGTGTATTAGTATAGATGGTGTATTGTGTGTGTCTGTATAGTCAGTGTGTTAGTATGGGTGGTGTATTGTGTGTGTCAGTGTGGTCAGTGTGTTAGTATGGATGGTGTATTGTGTGTGTCTGTATAGTCAGTGTGTTAGTATGGATGGTGTATTGTGTGTGTCAGTGTGTTAGTATGGATGGTGTATTGTGTGTGTCTGTATGGTCAGTGTGTTAGTATGGATGGTGTATTGTGTGGGTCAGTGTGTTAGTATGGATGGTGTATTGTGTGAGTCAGTGTGGTCAGTGTGTTAGTATCGATGGTGTATTGTGTGTGTCAGTGTGGTCAGTGTGTTAGGGTGGATGGTGTATTGTGTGTGTCAGTATGATCAGTGTGTTAGTATGGATGGTGTATTGTGTGAGTCAGTGTGGTCAGTGTGTTAGTATGGATGGTGTATTGTGTGTGTCTGTATAGTCAGTGTGTTAGTATGGGTGGTGTATTGTGTGTGTCAGTATGCTCAGTGTGTTAGTATGGATGGTGTATTGTGTGTGTCTGTATAGTCAGTGTGTTAGTATGGGTGGTGTATTGTGTGTGTCAGTATGATCAGTGTGTTAGTATGGGTGGTGTATTGTGTGTGTCTGTATGGTCAGTGTGTTAGTATGGATGGTGTATTGTGTGTGTCAGTATGATCAGTCTGTTAGTGTGGATGGTGTATTGTGTGTGTCAGTATTATCAGTGTGTTAGTATCGATGGTGTATTATGTGTGTCAGTATGGTCAGTGTGTTAGTATGGATGGTGTATTGAGTGTGTCTGTATGGTCAGTGTGTTAGTATGGATGGTGTATTGGGTGTGTCAGTATGATCAGTGTGTTAGTATGGATGGTGTATTGTGTGTGTCTGTATGGTCAGTGTGTTAGTATGGATGGTGTATTGTGTGTGTCAGTATGATCAGTCTGTTAGTGTGGATGGTGTATTGTGTGTGTCAGTATTATCAGTGTGTTAGTATCGATGGTGTATTGTGTGTGTCAGTATGGTCAGTGTGTTAGTATGGATGGTGTATTGAGTGTGTCAGTATGATTAGTGTGTTAGTATGGATGGTGTATTGTGTGTCAGTATGATCAGTGTGTTAGTATGGATGGTGTATTGTGTGTTTCTGTATGGTCAGTGTGTTAGTATGGATGGTGTATTGTGTGTGTCAGTGTGGTCAGTGTGTTAGTATGGATGGTGTATTGGGTGTGTCAGTATGATCAGTGTGTTAGTATGGATGGTGTATTGTGTGTGTCAGTGTAGTCAGTGTGTTAGTATGGATGGTGTATTGTGTGTGTCTGTATAGTCAGTGTGTTAGTATGGGTGGTGTATTGTGTGTGTCAGTATGATCAGTGTGTTAGTATGGGTGGTGTATTGTGTGTGTCTGTATGGTCAGTGTGTTAGTATGGATGGTGTATTGTGTGTGTCAGTATGATCAGTGTGTTAGTATGGGTGGTGTATTGTGTGTGTCTGTATGGTCAGTGTGTTAGTATGGATGGTGTATTGGGTGTGTCAGTATGATCAGTGTGTTAGTATGGATGGTGTATTGTGTGTGTCTGTATGGTCAGTGTGTTAGTATGGATGGTGTATTGTGTGTGTCAGTATGATCAGTCTGTTAGTGTGGATGGTGTATTGTGTGTGTCAGTGTGGTCAGTGTGTTAGTATGGATGGTGTATTGTGTGTGTCTGTATGGTCAGTGTGTTAGTATGGATGGTGTATTGTGTGTGTCAGTATGATCAGTGTGTTAGTATGGATGGTGTATTGTGTGAGTCAGTGTGGTCAGTGTGTTAGTATGGATGGTGTATTGTGTGTGTCTGTATGGTCAGTGTATTAGTATAGATGGTGTATTGTGTGTGTCTGTATAGTCAGTGTGTTAGTATGGGTGGTGTATTGTGTGTGTCAGTGTGGTCAGTGTGTTAGTATGGATGGTGTATTGTGTGTGTCTGTATAGTCAGTGTGTTAGTATGGATGGTGTATTGTGTGTGTCAGTGTGTTAGTATGGGTGGTGTATTGTGTGTGTCAGTATGATCAGTGTGTTAGTATGGATGGTGTATTGGGTGTGTCAGTATGATCAGTGTGTTAGTATGGATGGTGTATTGTGTGTGTCTGTATAGTCAGTGTGTTAGTATGGGTGGTGTATTCTGTGTTTCAGTATAATTAGTGTGTTAGTATGGGTGGTGTATTGTGTGTGTCTGTTTGGTCAGTGTGTTAGTATGGATGGTGTATTGGGTGTGTCAGTATGATCAGTGTGTTAGTATGGATGGTGTATTGTGTGTGTCTGTATGGTCAGTGTGTTAGTATGGATGGTGTATTGTGTGTGTCAGTATGATCAGTCTGTTAGTGTGGATGGTGTATTGTGTGTGTCAGTATTATCAGTGTGTTAGTATCGATGGTGTATTGTGTGTGTCAGTATGGTCAGTGTGTTAGTATGGATGGTGTATTGAGTGTGTCAGTATGATCAGTGTGTTAGTATGGATGGTGTATTGTGTGTGTCAGTGTGGTCAGTGTGTTAGTATGGGTGGTGTATTGTGTTTGTCAGTATGATCAGTGTGTTAGTATGGATGGTGTATTGTGTGTGTCAGTGTGGTCAGTGTGTTAGTATGGATGGTGTATTGGGTGTGTCAGTATGATCAGTGTGTTAGTATGGATGGTGTATTGTGTGTGTCAGTGTGGTCAGTGTGTTAGTATGGATGGTGTATTGTGTGTGTCTGTATAGTCAGTGTGTTAGTATGGGTGGTGTATTGTGTGTGTCAGTATGATCAGTGTGTTAGTATGGGTGGTGTATTGTGTGTGTCTGTATGGTCAGTGTGTTAGTATGGATGGTGTATTGGGTGTGTCAGTATGATCAGTGTGTTAGTATGGATTGTGTATTGTGTGTCAGTATGATCAGTGTGTTAGTATGGATGGTGTATTGTGTGTGTCTGTATGGTCAGTGTGTTAGTATGGATGGTGTATTGTGTGTGTCAGTATGATCAGTCTGTTAGTATGGATGTTGTATTGTGTGTGTCAGTGTGGTCAGTGTGTTAGTATGGATGGTGTATTGTGTGTGTCAGTGTGGTCAGTGTGTTAGTATGGATGGTGTATTGTGTGTGTCTGTATGGTCAGTGTATTAGTATAGATGGTGTATTGTGTGTGTCTGTATGGTCAGTGTGTTAGTATGGGTGGTGTATTGTGTGTGTCAGTGTGGTCAGTGTGTTAGTATGGATGGTGTATTGTGTGTGTCAGTATGATCAGTGTGTTAGTATGGATGGTGTATTGTGTGTGTCTGTATGGTCAGTGTGTTAGTATGGATGGTGTATTGTGTGTGTCAGTGTGGTCAGTGTGTTAGTATGGATGGTGTATTGTGTGTGTCAGTGTGGTCAGTGTGTTAGTATGGATGGTGTATTGTGTGTGTCTGTATGGTCAGTGTGTTAGTATGGGTGGTGTATTGTGTGTGTCTGTATGGTCAGTGTGTTGGTATGGACGGTGTATTGTTTGTGTCAGTGTGGTCAGTGTGTTAGTATGGATGGTGTATTGTGTGTGTCAGTGTGATCAGTGTGTTAGTATGGATGGTGTATTTGGTGTGTCTGTATGATCAGTGTGTTAGTATGGGTGGTGTATTGTGTTTGTCAGTGTGGTCAGTGTGTTAGTATGGTTTGTATATTGTGTGTCAGTATGGTTAGTGTGTTAGTGTGGATGGTGTATTGTGTGTGTCTGTATGATCAGTGTGTTAGTATGGATGGTGTATTGAGTGTGTCAGTATGGTTAGTGTGTTAGTATGGATGGTGTATTGTGTGTGTCTGTATGGTCAGTGTGTTATTATGGATGGTGTACTGTGTGTTTCAGTGTGGTCAGTGTGTTAGTATGGATGGTGTATTGAGTGTGTCAGTGTGGTCAGTGTGTTAGTATGGATGGTGTATTGAGTGTGTCAGTGTGGTCAGTGTGTTAGTATGGATGGTGTATTGTGTGTGTCAGTGTGGTCAGTGTGTTAGTATGGGTGGTGTATTGTGTGTGTCAGTATGATCAGTGTGTTAGTATGGATGGTGTATTGGGTGTGTCAGTATGATCAGTGTGTTAGTATGGATGGTGTATTGTGTGTGTCTGTATAGTCAGTGTGTTAGTATGGGTGGTGTATTGTGTGTTTCAGTATGATTAGTGTGTTAGTATGGGTGGTGTATTGTGTGTGTCTGTTTGGTCAGTGTGTTAGTATGGATGGTGTATTGGGTGTGTCAGTATGATCAGTGTGTTAGTATGGATGGTGTATTGTGTGTGTCTGTATGGTCAGTGTGTTAGTATGGATGGTGTATTGTGTGTGTCAGTATGATCAGTCTGTTAGTGTGGATGGTGTATTGTGTGTGTCAGTATTATCAGTGTGTTAGTATCGATGGTGTATTGTGTGTGTCAGTATGGTCAGTGTGTTAGTATGGATGGTGTATTGAGTGTGTCAGTATGATCAGTGTGTTAGTATGGATGGTGTATTGTGTGTGTCAATGTGGTCAGTGTGTTAGTATGGGTGGTGTATTGTGTTTGTCAGTATGATCAGTGTGTTAGTATGGATGGTGTATTGTGTGTGTCAGTGTGGTCAGTGTGTTAGTATGGATGGTGTATTGGGTGTGTCAGTATGATCAGTGTGTTAGTATGGATGGTGTATTGTGTGTGTCAGTGTGGTCAGTGTGTTAGTATGGATGGTGTATTGTGTGTGTCTGTATAGTCAGTGTGTTAGTATGGGTGGTGTATTGTGTGTGTCAGTATGATCAGTGTGTTAGTATGGGTGGTGTATTGTGTGTGTCTGTATGGTCAGTGTGTTAGTATGGATGGTGTATTGGGTGTGTCAGTATGATCAGTGTGTTAGTATGGATTGTGTATTGTGTGTCAGTATGATCAGTGTGTTAGTATGGATGGTGTATTGTGTGTGTCTGTATGGTCAGTGTGTTAGTATGGATGGTGTATTGTGTGTGTCAGTATGATCAGTCTGTTAGTGTGGATGTTGTATTGTGTGTGTCAGTGTGGTCAGTGTGTTAGTATGGATGGTGTATTGTGTGTGTCAGTGTGGTCAGTGTGTTAGTATCGATGGTGTATTGGGTGTGTCAGTGTGGTCAGTGTGTTAGTATGGATGGTGTATTGTGTGTGTCTGTATGCTCAGTGTGTTAGAATGGATGGTGTATTGTGTGTGTCTGTATGGTCAGTGTGTTAGTATGGATGGTGTATTGTGTGTGTCTGTATGGTCAGTGTGTTAGTATGGATGGTGTATTGTGTGGGTCAGTGTGTTAGTATGGATGGTGTATTGTGTGAGTCAGTGTGGTCAGTGTGTTAGTATCGATGGTGTATTGTGTGTGTCAGTGTGGTCAGTGTGTTAGGATGGATGGTGTATTGTGTGTGTCAGTATGATCAGTGTGTTAGTATGGATGGTGTATTGTGTGAGTCAGTGTGGTCAGTGTGTTAGTATGGATGGTGTATTGTGTGTGTCTGTATAGTCAGTGTGTTAGTATGGGTGGTGTATTGTGTGTGTCAGTATGCTCAGTGTGTTAGTATGGATGGTGTATTGTGTGTGTCTGTATGGTCAGTGTGTTAGTATGGATGGTGTATTGTGTGTGTCAGTATGATCAGTCTGTTAGTGTGGATGGTGTATTGTGTGTGTCAGTATTATCAGTGTGTTAGTATCGATGGTGTATTGTGTGTGTCAGTATGGTCAGTGTGTTAGTATGGATGGTGTATTGAGTGTGTCAGTATGATCAGTGTGTTAGTATGGATGGTGTATTGTGTGTCAGTATGATCAGTGTGTTAGTATGGATGGTGTATTGTGTGTTTCTGTATGGTCAGTGTGTTAGTATGGATGGTGTATTGTGTGTGTCAGTGTGGTCAGTGTGTTAGTATGGATGGTGTATTGGGTGTGTCAGTATGATCAGTGTGTTAGTATGGATGGTGTATTGTGTGTGTCAGTGTAGTCAGTGTGTTAGTATGGATGGTGTATTGTGTGTGTCTGTATAGTCAGTGTGTTAGTATGGGTGGTGTATTGTGTGTGTCAGTATGATCAGTGTGTTAGTATGGGTGGTGTATTGTGTGTGTCTGTATGGTCAGTGTGTTAGTATGGATGGTGTATTGTGTGTGTCAGTATGATCAGTGTGTTAGTATGGATGGTGTATTGTGTGAGTCAGTGTGGTCAGTGTGTTAGTATGGATGGTGTATTGTGTGTGTCAGTGTGGTCAGTGTGTTAGTATGGATGGTGTATTGTGTGTGTCAGTGTGGTCAGTGTGTTAGTATGGATGGTGTATTGTGTGTGTCTGTATGGTCAGTGTGTTAGTATGGATGGTGTATTGTGTGTGTCAGTATGATCAGTGTGTTAGTATGGATGGTGTATTGTGTGAGTCAGTGTGGTCAGTGTGTTAGTATGGATGGTGTATTGTGTGTGTCTGTATGGTCAGTGTATTAGTATAGATGGTGTATTGTGTGTGTCTGTATGATCAGTGTGTTAGTATGGATGGTGTATTGTGTGAGTCAGTGTGGTCAGTGTGTTAGTATGGATGGTGTATTGTGTGTGTCTGTATAGTCAGTGTGTTAGTATGGGTGGTGTATTGTGTGTGTCAGTATGCTCAGTGTGTTAGTATGGATGGTGTATTGTGTGTGTCTGTATAGTCAGTGTGTTAGTATGGGTGGTGTATTGTGTGTGTCAGTATGATCAGTGTGTTAGTATGGGTGGTGTATTGTGTGTGTCTGTATGGTCAGTGTGTTAGTATGGATGGTGTATTGTGTGTGTCAGTATGATCAGTGTGTTAGTATGGATGGTGTATTGTGTGAGTCAGTGTGGTCAGTGTGTTAGTATGGATGGTGTATTGTGTGTGTCAGTGTGGTCAGTGTGTTAGTATGGATGGTGTATTGTGTGTGTCAGTGTGGTCAGTGTGTTAGTATGGATGGTGTATTCTGTGTGTCTGTATGGTCAGTGTGTTAGTATGGATGGTGTATTGTGTGGGTCAGTGTGTTAGTATGGATGGTGTATTGTGTGAGTCAGTGTGGTCAGTGTGTTAGTATCGATGGTGTATTGTGTGTGTCAGTGTGGTCAGTGTGTTAGGGTGGATGGTGTATTGTGTGTGTCAGTATGATCAGTGTGTTAGTATGGATGGTGTATTGTGTGAGTCAGTGTGGTCAGTGTGTTAGTATGGATGGTGTATTGTGTGTGTCTGTATAGTCAGTGTGTTAGTATGGGTGGTGTATTGTGTGTGTCAGTATGCTCAGTGTGTTAGTATGGATGGTGTATTGTGTGTGTCTGTATAGTCAGTGTGTTAGTATGGGTGGTGTATTGTGTGTGTCAGTATGATCAGTGTGTTAGTATGGGTGGTGTATTGTGTGTGTCTGTATGGTCAGTGTGTTAGTATGGATGGTGTATTGTGTGTGTCAGTATGATCAGTCTGTTAGTGTGGATGGTGTATTGTGTGTGTCAGTATTATCAGTGTGTTAGTATCGATGGTGTATTATGTGTGTCAGTATGGTCAGTGTGTTAGTATGGATGGTGTATTGAGTGTGTCTGTATGGTCAGTGTGTTAGTATGGATGGTGTATTGGGTGTGTCAGTATGATCAGTGTGTTAGTATGGATGGTGTATTGTGTGTGTCTGTATGGTCAGTGTGTTAGTATGGATGGTGTATTGTGTGTGTCAGTATGATCAGTCTGTTAGTGTGGATGGTGTATTGTGTGTGTCAGTATTATCAGTGTGTTAGTATCGATGGTGTATTGTGTGTGTCAGTATGGTCAGTGTGTTAGTATGGATGGTGTATTGAGTGTGTCAGTATGATTAGTGTGTTAGTATGGATGGTGTATTGTGTGTCAGTATGATCAGTGTGTTAGTATGGATGGTGTATTGTGTGTTTCTGTATGGTCAGTGTGTTAGTATGGATGGTGTATTGTGTGTGTCAGTGTGGTCAGTGTGTTAGTATGGATGGTGTATTGGGTGTGTCAGTATGATCAGTGTGTTAGTATGGGTGGTGTATTG
This sequence comes from Lepisosteus oculatus, assembly GCF_040954835.1. NCBI lineage: Eukaryota > Metazoa > Chordata > Actinopteri > Semionotiformes > Lepisosteidae > Lepisosteus > Lepisosteus oculatus. The sequence continues at coordinate 611,363 of NC_090716.1, forward strand.
TGTGTGTCTGTATGGTCAGTGTGTTAGTATGGATGGTGTATTGTGTGTGTCAGTATGATCAGTGTGTTAGTATGGGTGGTGTATTGTGTGTGTCTGTATGGTCAGTGTGTTAGTATGGATGGTGTATTGGGTGTGTCAGTATGATCAGTGTGTTAGTATGGATGGTGTATTGTGTGTGTCTGTATGGTCAGTGTGTTAGTATGGATGGTGTATTGTGTGTGTCAGTATGATCAGTCTGTTAGTGTGGATGGTGTATTGTGTGTGTCAGTATTATCAGTGTGTTAGTATCGATGGTGTATTGTGTGTGTCAGTATGGTCAGTGTGTTAGTATGGATGTTGTATTGAGTGTGTCAGTATGATCAGTGTGTTAGTATGGATGGTGTATTGTGTGTCAGTATGATCAGTGTGTTAGTATGGATGGTGTATTGTGTGTTTCTGTATGGTCAGTGTGTTAGTATGGATGGTGTATTGTGTGTGTCAGTGTGGTCAGTGTGTTAGTATGGATGGTGTATTGGGTGTGTCAGTATGATCAGTGTGTTAGTATGGATGGTGTATTGTGTGTGTCAGTGTAGTCAGTGTGTTAGTATGGATGGTGTATTGTGTGTGTCTGTATAGTCAGTGTGTTAGTATGGGTGGTGTATTGTGTGTGTCAGTATGATCAGTGTGTTAGTATGGGTGGTGTATTGTGTGTGTCTGTATGGTCAGTGTGTTAGTATGGATGGTGTATTGTGTGTGTCAGTATGATCAGTGTGTTAGTATGGATGGTGTATTGTGTGAGTCAGTGTGGTCAGTGTGTTAGTATGGATGGTGTATTGTGTGTGTCAGTGTGGTCAGTGTGTTAGTATGGATGGTGTATTGTGTGTGTCAGTGTGGTCAGTGTGTTAGTATGGATGGTGTATTGTGTGTGTCTGTATGGTCAGTGTGTTAGTATGGATGGTGTATTGTGTGTGTCAGTATGATCAGTGTGTTAGTATGGATGGTGTATTGTGTGAGTCAGTGTGGTCAGTGTGTTAGTATGGATGGTGTATTGTGTGTGTCTGTATGGTCAGTGTATTAGTATAGATGGTGTATTGTGTGTGTCTGTATAGTCAGTGTGTTAGTATGGGTGGTGTATTGTGTGTGTCAGTGTGGTCAGTGTGTTAGTATGGATGGTGTATTGTGTGTGTCTGTATAGTCAGTGTGTTAGTATGGATGGTGTATTGTGTGTGTCAGTGTGTTAGTATGGGTGGTGTATTGTGTGTGTCAGTATGATCAGTGTGTTAGTATGGATGGTGTATTGGGTGTGTCAGTATGATCAGTGTGTTAGTATGGATGGTGTATTGTGTGTGTCTGTATAGTCAGTGTGTTAGTATGGGTGGTGTATTGTGTGTTTCAGTATGATTAGTGTGTTAGTATGGGTGGTGTATTGTGTGTGTCTGTTTGGTCAGTGTGTTAGTATGGATGGTGTATTGGGTGTGTCAGTATGATCAGTGTGTTAGTATGGATGGTGTATTGTGTGTGTCTGTATGGTCAGTGTGTTAGTATGGGTGGTGTATTGTGTGTGTGTCTGTATGGTCAGTGTGTTAGTATGGATGGTGTATTGTGTGTGTCAGTATGATCAGTGTGTTAGTATGGATGGTGTATTGTGTGAGTCAGTGTGGTCAGTGTGTTAGTATGGATGGTGTATTGTGTGTGTCAGTGTGGTCAGTGTGTTAGTATGGATGGTGTATTGTGTGTGTCAGTGTGGTCAGTGTGTTGGTATGGATGGTGTATTGTGTGTGTCTGTATGGTCAGTGTGTTAGTATGGATGGTGTATTGTGTGTGTCAGTATGATCAGTGTGTTAGTATGGATGGTGTATTGTGTGAGTCAGTGTGGTCAGTGTGTTAGTATGGATGGTGTATTGTGTGTGTCTGTATGGTCAGTGTATTAGTATAGATGGTGTATTGTGTGTGTCTGTATAGTCAGTGTGTTAGTATGGGTGGTGTATTGTGTGTGTCAGTGTGGTCAGTGTGTTAGTATGGATGGTGTATTGTGTGTGTCTGTATAGTCAGTGTGTTAGTATGGATGGTGTATTGTGTGTGTCAGTGTGTTAGTATGGATGGTGTATTGTGTGTGTCTGTATGGTCAGTGTGTTAGTATGGATGGTGTATTGTGTGGGTCAGTGTGTTAGTATGGATGGTGTATTGTGTGAGTCAGTGTGGTCAGTGTGTTAGTATCGATGGTGTATTGTGTGTGTCAGTGTGGTCAGTGTGTTAGGGTGGATGGTGTATTGTGTGTGTCAGTATGATCAGTGTGTTAGTATGGATGGTGTATTGTGTGAGTCAGTGTGGTCAGTGTGTTAGTATGGATGGTGTATTGTGTGTGTCTGTATAGTCAGTGTGTTAGTATGGGTGGTGTATTGTGTGTGTCAGTATGCTCAGTGTGTTAGTATGGATGGTGTATTGTGTGTGTCTGTATAGTCAGTGTGTTAGTATGGGTGGTGTATTGTGTGTGTCAGTATGATCAGTGTGTTAGTATGGGTGGTGTATTGTGTGTGTCTGTATGGTCAGTGTGTTAGTATGGATGGTGTATTGTGTGTGTCAGTATGATCAGTCTGTTAGTGTGGATGGTGTATTGTGTGTGTCAGTATTATCAGTGTGTTAGTATCGATGGTGTATTATGTGTGTCAGTATGGTCAGTGTGTTAGTATGGATGGTGTATTGAGTGTGTCTGTATGGTCAGTGTGTTAGTATGGATGGTGTATTGGGTGTGTCAGTATGATCAGTGTGTTAGTATGGATGGTGTATTGTGTGTGTCTGTATGGTCAGTGTGTTAGTATGGATGGTGTATTGTGTGTGTCAGTATGATCAGTCTGTTAGTGTGGATGGTGTATTGTGTGTGTCAGTATTATCAGTGTGTTAGTATCGATGGTGTATTGTGTGTGTCAGTATGGTCAGTGTGTTAGTATGGATGGTGTATTGAGTGTGTCAGTATGATTAGTGTGTTAGTATGGATGGTGTATTGTGTGTCAGTATGATCAGTGTGTTAGTATGGATGGTGTATTGTGTGTTTCTGTATGGTCAGTGTGTTAGTATGGATGGTGTATTGTGTGTGTCAGTGTGGTCAGTGTGTTAGTATGGATGGTGTATTGGGTGTGTCAGTATGATCAGTGTGTTAGTATGGATGGTGTATTGTGTGTGTCAGTGTAGTCAGTGTGTTAGTATGGATGGTGTATTGTGTGTGTCTGTATAGTCAGTGTGTTAGTATGGGTGGTGTATTGTGTGTGTCAGTATGATCAGTGTGTTAGTATGGGTGGTGTATTGTGTGTGTCTGTATGGTCAGTGTGTTAGTATGGATGGTGTATTGTGTGTGTCAGTATGATCAGTGTGTTAGTATGGGTGGTGTATTGTGTGTGTCTGTATGGTCAGTGTGTTAGTATGGATGGTGTATTGGGTGTGTCAGTATGATCAGTGTGTTAGTATGGATGGTGTATTGTGTGTGTCTGTATGGTCAGTGTGTTAGTATGGATGGTGTATTGTGTGTGTCAGTATGATCAGTCTGTTAGTGTGGATGGTGTATTGTGTGTGTCAGTGTGGTCAGTGTGTTAGTATGGATGGTGTATTGTGTGTGTCTGTATGGTCAGTGTGTTAGTATGGATGGTGTATTGTGTGTGTCAGTATGATCAGTGTGTTAGTATGGATGGTGTATTGTGTGAGTCAGTGTGGTCAGTGTGTTAGTATGGATGGTGTATTGTGTGTGTCTGTATGGTCAGTGTATTAGTATAGATGGTGTATTGTGTGTGTCTGTATAGTCAGTGTGTTAGTATGGGTGGTGTATTGTGTGTGTCAGTGTGGTCAGTGTGTTAGTATGGATGGTGTATTGTGTGTGTCTGTATAGTCAGTGTGTTAGTATGGATGGTGTATTGTGTGTGTCAGTGTGTTAGTATGGGTGGTGTATTGTGTGTGTCAGTATGATCAGTGTGTTAGTATGGATGGTGTATTGGGTGTGTCAGTATGATCAGTGTGTTAGTATGGATGGTGTATTGTGTGTGTCTGTATAGTCAGTGTGTTAGTATGGGTGGTGTATTCTGTGTTTCAGTATAATTAGTGTGTTAGTATGGGTGGTGTATTGTGTGTGTCTGTTTGGTCAGTGTGTTAGTATGGATGGTGTATTGGGTGTGTCAGTATGATCAGTGTGTTAGTATGGATGGTGTATTGTGTGTGTCTGTATGGTCAGTGTGTTAGTATGGATGGTGTATTGTGTGTGTCAGTATGATCAGTCTGTTAGTGTGGATGGTGTATTGTGTGTGTCAGTATTATCAGTGTGTTAGTATCGATGGTGTATTGTGTGTGTCAGTATGGTCAGTGTGTTAGTATGGATGGTGTATTGAGTGTGTCAGTATGATCAGTGTGTTAGTATGGATGGTGTATTGTGTGTGTCAGTGTGGTCAGTGTGTTAGTATGGGTGGTGTATTGTGTTTGTCAGTATGATCAGTGTGTTAGTATGGATGGTGTATTGTGTGTGTCAGTGTGGTCAGTGTGTTAGTATGGATGGTGTATTGGGTGTGTCAGTATGATCAGTGTGTTAGTATGGATGGTGTATTGTGTGTGTCAGTGTGGTCAGTGTGTTAGTATGGATGGTGTATTGTGTGTGTCTGTATAGTCAGTGTGTTAGTATGGGTGGTGTATTGTGTGTGTCAGTATGATCAGTGTGTTAGTATGGGTGGTGTATTGTGTGTGTCTGTATGGTCAGTGTGTTAGTATGGATGGTGTATTGGGTGTGTCAGTATGATCAGTGTGTTAGTATGGATTGTGTATTGTGTGTCAGTATGATCAGTGTGTTAGTATGGATGGTGTATTGTGTGTGTCTGTATGGTCAGTGTGTTAGTATGGATGGTGTATTGTGTGTGTCAGTATGATCAGTCTGTTAGTATGGATGTTGTATTGTGTGTGTCAGTGTGGTCAGTGTGTTAGTATGGATGGTGTATTGTGTGTGTCAGTGTGGTCAGTGTGTTAGTATCGATGGTGTATTGGGTGTGTCAGTGTGGTCAGTGTGTTAGTATGGATGGTGTATTGTGTGTGTCTGTATGCTCAGTGTGTTAGAATGGATGGTGTATTGTGTGTGTCTGTATGGTCAGTGTGTTAGTATGGATGGTGGATTGTGTGTGTCTGTATGGTCAGTGTGTTAGTATGGATGGTGTATTGTGTGGGTCAGTGTGTTAGTATGGATGGTGTATTGTGTGAGTCAGTGTGGTCAGTGTGTTAGTATCGATGGTGTATTGTGTGTGTCAGTGTGGTCAGTGTGTTAGGATGGGTGGTGTATTGTGTTTGTCAGTATGATCAGTGTGTTAGTATGGATGGTGTATTGTGTGAGTCAGTGTGGTCAGTGTGGTCAGTGTGTTAGTATGGATGGTGTATTGTGTGTGTCTGTATGGTCAGTGTATTAGTATAGATGGTGTATTGTGTGTGTCTGTATAGTCAGTGTGTTAGTATGGGTGGTGTATTGTGTGTGTCAGTATGCTCAGTGTGTTAGTATGGATGGTGTATTGTGTGTGTCTGTATAGTCAGTGTGTTAGTATGGGTGGTGTATTGTGTGTGTCAGTATGATCAGTGTGTTAGTATGGGTGGTGTATTGTGTGTGTCTGTATGGTCAGTGTGTTAGTATGGATGGTGTATTGTGTGTGTCAGTATGATCAGTCTGTTAGTGTGGATGGTGTATTGTGTGTGTCAGTATTATCAGTGTGTTAGTATCGATGGTGTATTGGGTGTGTCAGTATGATCAGTGTGTTAGTATGGATGGTGTATTGTGTGTGTCTGTATGGTCAGTGTGTTAGTATGGATGGTGTATTGTGTGTGTCAGTATGATCAGTCTGTTAGTGTGGATGGTGTATTGTGTGTGTCAGTATGATCAGTCTGTTAGTATGGATGGTGTATTGTGTGTGTCAGTATGATCAGTGTGTTAGTATGGATGGTGTATTGTGTGTGTCTGTATGGTCAGTGTGTTAGTATGGATGGTGTATTGTGTGTGTCAGTATGATCAGTGTGTTAGTATGGATGGTGTATTGTGTGTTTCAGTGTGGTCAGTGTGTTAGTATGGATGGTGTATTGTGTGTGTCAGTGTGGTCAGTGTGTTAGTATGGATGGTGTATTGTGTGTGTCTGTATAGTCAGTGTGTTAGTATGGGTGGTGTATTGTGTGTGTCAGTATGATCAGTGTGTTAGTATGGGTGGTGTATTGTGTGTGTCTGTATGGTCAGTGTGTTAGTATGGATGGTGTATTGTGTGTGTCAGTATGATCAGTGTGTTAGTATGGATGGTGTATTGTGTGTGTCTGTATGGTCAGTGTGTTAGTATGGATGGTGTATTGTGTGTGTCAGTATGATCAGTCTGTTAGTGTGGATGGTGTATTGTGTGTGTCAGTATGATCAGTCTGTTAGTATGGATGGTGTATTGTGTGTGTCAGTATGATCAGTGTGTTAGTATGGATGGTGTATTGTGTGTGTCTGTATGGTCAGTGTGTTAGTATGGATGGTGTATTGTGTGTGTCAGTATGATCAGTGTGTTAGTATGGATGGTGTATTGTGTGTTTCAGTGTGGTCAGTGTGTTAGTATGGATGGTGTATTGTGTGTTTCAGTGTGGTCAGTGTGTTAGTATGGATGGTGTATTGTGTGTGTCTGTATAGTCAGTGTGTTAGTATGGGTGGTGTATTGTGTGTGTCAGTATGATCAGTGTGTTAGCATGGGTGGTGTATTGAGTGTGTCTGTATGGTCAGTGTGTTAGTATGGATGGTGTATTGGGTGTGTCAGTGTGGTCAGTGTGTTAGTATGGATGGTGTATTGTGTGTCAGTATGATCAGTGTGTTAGTATGGATGGTGTATTGTGTGTGTCTGTATGGTCAGTGTGTTAGTATGGATGGTGTATTGTGTGTGTCAGTATGATCAGTGTGTTAGTATGGGTGGTGTATTGTGTGTGTCTGTATGGTCAGTGTGTTAGTATGGATGGTGTATTGTGTGTGTCAGTATGATCAGTCTGTTAGTGTGGATGGTGTATTGTGTGTGCCAGTATTATCAGTGTGTTAGTATCGATGGTGTATTTTGTGTGTCAGTATGGTCAGTGTGTTAGTATGGATGGTGTATTGAGTGTGTCAGTATGATCAGTGTGTTAGTATGGGTGGTGTATTGTGTGTGTCTGTATGATCAGTGTGTTAGTATGGATGTTGTATTGTGTGTCAGTATGATCAGTGTGTTAGTATGGATGGTGTATTGTGTGTGTCTGTATGGTCAGTGTGTTAGTATGGATGGTGTATTGTGTGTGTCTGTATGGTCAGTGTGTTAGTATGGATGGTGTATTGTGTGTGTCTGTATGGTCAGTGTGTTAGTATGGATGGTGTATTGTGTGTGTCAGTATGATCAGTCTGTTAGTGTGGATGGTGTATTGTGTGTGCCAGTATTATCAGTGTGTTAGTATCGATGGTGTATTTTGTGTGTCAGTATGGTCAGTGTGTTAGTATGGATGGTGTATTGTGTGTGTCAGTGTGGTCAGTGTGTTAGTATGGATGGTGTATTGGGTGTGTCAGTATGATCAGTGTGTTAGTATGGATGGTGTATTGTGTGTGTCAGTGTGGTCAGTGTGTTAGTATGGATGGTGTATTGGGTGTGTCAGTATGATCAGTGTGTTAGTATGGATTGTGTATTGTGTGTCAGTATGATCAGTGTGTTAGTATGGATGGTGTATTGTGTGTGTCTGTATGGTCAGTGTGTTAGTATGGATGGTGTATTGTGTGTGCCAGTATTATCAGTGTGTTAGTATCGATGGTGTATTTTGTGTGTCAGTATGGTCAGTGTGTTAGTATGGATGGTGTATTGTGTGTGTCAGTGTGGTCAGTGTGTTAGTATGGATGGTGTATTGGGTGTGCCAGTATTATCAGTGTGTTAGTATCGATGGTGTATTTTGTGTGTCAGTATGGTCAGTGTGTTAGTATGGATGGTGTATTGTGTGTGTCAGTATGGTCAGTGTGTTAGTATGGGTGGTGTATTGTGTGTGTCAGTATGATCAGTGTGTTAGTATGGATGGTGTATTGTGTGTGTCAGTATGATCAGTGTGTTAGTATGGATGGTGTATTGTGTGTGTCAGTGTGGTCAGTGTGTTAGTATGGATGGTGTATTGTGTGTGTCAGTGTGTTAGTATGGATGGTGTATTGTGTGTGTCAGTATGATCAGTTTGTTAGTATAGATGGTGTATTGTGTGTGTCTGTATGGTCAGTGTGTTAGTATGGATGGTGTATTGTGTGTGTCAGTATGGTCAGTGTGTTAGTATGGGTGGTGTATTGTGTGTGTCAGTATGGTCAGTGTGTTAGTATGGATGGTGTATTGAGTGTGTCAGTATGATCAGTGTGTTAGTATGGGTGGTGTATTGTGTGTGTCTGTATGGTCAGTGTGTTAGTATGGATGGTGTATTGTGTGTGTCTGTATGGTCAGTGTGTTAGTATGGATGGTGTATTGTGTGTGTCAGTGTGTTAGTATGGATGTTGTATTGTGTGTGTCAGTGTGGTCAGTGTGTTAGTATGGATGGTGTATTGAGTGTGTCAGTGTGGTCAGTGTGTTAGTATGGATGGTGTATTGTGTGTGTCTGTATGGTCAGTGTGTTAGTATGGATGGTGTATTGTGTGGGTCAGTGTGTTAGTATGGATGGTGTATTGTGTGAGTCAGTGTGGTCAGTGTGTTAGTATCGATGGTGTATTGTGTGTGTCAGTGTGGTCAGTGTGTTAGGATGGATGGTGTATTGTGTGTGTCAGTATGATCAGTGTGTTAGTATGGATGGTGTATTGTGTGAGTCAGTGTGGTCAGTGTGTTAGTATGGATGGTGTATTGTGTGTGTCTGTATAGTCAGTGTGTTAGTATGGGTGGTGTATTGTGTGTGTCAGTATGCTCAGTGTGTTAGTATGGATGGTGTATTGTGTGTGTCTGTATGGTCAGTGTGTTAGTATGGATGGTGTATTGTGTGTGTCAGTATGATCAGTCTGTTAGTGTGGATGGTGTATTGTGTGTGTCAGTATTATCAGTGTGTTAGTATCGATGGTGTATTGTGTGTGTCAGTATGGTCAGTGTGTTAGTATGGATGGTGTATTGAGTGTGTCAGTATGATCAGTGTGTTAGTATGGATGGTGTATTGTGTGTCAGTATGATCAGTGTGTTAGTATGGATGGTGTATTGTGTGTTTCTGTATGGTCAGTGTGTTAGTATGGATGGTGTATTGTGTGTGTCAGTGTGGTCAGTGTGTTAGTATGGATGGTGTATTGGGTGTGTCAGTATGATCAGTGTGTTAGTATGGATGGTGTATTGTGTGTGTCAGTGTAGTCAGTGTGTTAGTATGGATGGTGTATTGTGTGTGTCTGTATAGTCAGTGTGTTAGTATGGGTGGTGTATTGTGTGTGTCAGTATGATCAGTGTGTTAGTATGGGTGGTGTATTGTGTGTGTCTGTATGGTCAGTGTGTTAGTATGGATGGTGTATTGTGTGTGTCAGTATGATCAGTGTGTTAGTATGGATGGTGTATTGTGTGAGTCAGTGTGGTCAGTGTGTTAGTATGGATGGTGTATTGTGTGTGTCAGTGTGGTCAGTGTGTTAGTATGGATGGTGTATTGTGTGTGTCAGTGTGGTCAGTGTGTTAGTATGGATGGTGTATTGTGTGTGTCTGTATGGTCAGTGTGTTAGTATGGATGGTGTATTGTGTGTGTCAGTATGATCAGTGTGTTAGTATGGATGGTGTATTGTGTGAGTCAGTGTGGTCAGTGTGTTAGTATGGATGGTGTATTGTGTGTGTCTGTATGGTCAGTGTATTAGTATAGATGGTGTATTGTGTGTGTCTGTATAGTCAGTGTGTTAGTATGGGTGGTGTATTGTGTGTGTCAGTGTGGTCAGTGTGTTAGTATGGATGGTGTATTGTGTGTGTCTGTATAGTCAGTGTGTTAGTATGGATGGTGTATTGTGTGTGTCAGTGTGTTAGTATGGGTGGTGTATTGTGTGTGTCAGTATGATCAGTGTGTTAGTATGGATGGTGTATTGGGTGTGTCAGTATTATCAGTGTGTTAGTATGGATGGTGTATTGTGTGTGTCTGTATAGTCAGTGTGTTAGTATGGATGGTGTATTGTGTGTGTCTGTATGGTCAGTGTGTTAGTATGGATGGTGTATTGTGTGGGTCAGTGTGTTAGTATGGATGGTGTATTGTGTGAGTCAGTGTGGTCAGTGTGTTAGTATCGATGGTGTATTGTGTGTGTCAGTGTGGTCAGTGTGTTAGGGTGGATGGTGTATTGTGTGTGTCAGTATGATCAGTGTGTTAGTATGGATGGTGTATTGTGTGAGTCAGTGTGGTCAGTGTGTTAGTATGGATGGTGTATTGTGTGTGTCTGTATAGTCAGTGTGTTAGTATGGGTGGTGTATTGTGTGTGTCAGTATGCTCAGTGTGTTAGTATGGATGGTGTATTGTGTGTGTCTGTATAGTCAGTGTGTTAGTATGGGTGGTGTATTGTGTGTGTCAGTATGATCAGTGTGTTAGTATGGGTGGTGTATTGTGTGTGTCTGTATGGTCAGTGTGTTAGTATGGATGGTGTATTGTGTGTGTCAGTATGATCAGTCTGTTAGTGTGGATGGTGTATTGTGTGTGTCAGTATTATCAGTGTGTTAGTATCGATGGTGTATTATGTGTGTCAGTATGGTCAGTGTGTTAGTATGGATGGTGTATTGAGTGTGTCTGTATGGTCAGTGTGTTAGTATGGATGGTGTATTGGGTGTGTCAGTATGATCAGTGTGTTAGTATGGATGGTGTTTTGTGTGTGTCTGTATGGTCAGTGTGTTAGTATGGATGGTGTATTGTGTGTGTCAGTATGATCAGTCTGTTAGTGTGGATGGTGTATTGTGTGTGTCAGTATTATCAGTGTGTTAGTATCGATGGTGTATTGTGTGTGTCAGTATGGTCAGTGTGTTAGTATGGATGGTGTATTGAGTGTGTCAGTATGATTAGTGTGTTAGTATGGATGGTGTATTGTGTGTCAGTATGATCAGTGTGTTAGTATGGATGGTGTATTGTGTGTTTCTGTATGGTCAGTGTGTTAGTATGGATGGTGTATTGTGTGTGTCAGTGTGGTCAGTGTGTTAGTATGGATGGTGTATTGTGTGTGTCTGTATAGTCAGTGTGTTAGTATGGGTGGTGTATTGTGTGTGTCAGTATGATCAGTGTGTTAGTATGGGTGGTGTATTGTGTGTGTCTGTATGGTCAGTGTGTTAGTATGGATGGTGTATTGTGTGTGTCAGTATGATCAGTGTGTTAGTATGGGTGGTGTATTGTGTGTGTCTGTATGGTCAGTGTGTTAGTATGGATGGTGTATTGGGTGTGTCAGTATGATCAGTGTGTTAGTATGGATGGTGTATTGTGTGTGTCTGTATGGTCAGTGTGTTAGTATGGATGGTGTATTGTGTGTGTCAGTATGATCAGTCTGTTAGTGTGGATGGTGTATTGTGTGTGTCAGTATTATCAGTGTGTTAGTATCGATGGTGTATTGTGTGTGTCAGTATGGTCAGTGTGTTAGTATGGATGTTGTATTGAGTGTGTCAGTATGATCAGTGTGTTAGTATGGATGGTGTATTGTGTGTCAGTATGATCAGTGTGTTAGTATGGATGGTGTATTGTGTGTTTCTGTATGGTCAGTGTGTTAGTATGGATGGTGTATTGTGTGTGTCAGTGTGGTCAGTGTGTTAGTATGGATGGTGTATTGGGTGTGTCAGTATGATCAGTGTGTTAGTATGGATGGTGTATTGTGTGTGTCAGTGTAGTCAGTGTGTTAGTATGGATGGTGTATTGTGTGTGTCTGTATAGTCAGTGTGTTAGTATGGGTGGTGTATTGTGTGTGTCAGTATGATCAGTGTGTTAGTATGGGTGGTGTATTGTGTGTGTCTGTATGGTCAGTGTGTTAGTATGGATGGTGTATTGTGTGTGTCAGTATGATCAGTGTGTTAGTATGGATGGTGTATTGTGTGAGTCAGTGTGGTCAGTGTGTTAGTATGGATGGTGTATTGTGTGTGTCAGTGTGGTCAGTGTGTTAGTATGGATGGTGTATTGTGTGTGTCAGTGTGGTCAGTGTGTTAGTATGGATGGTGTATTGTGTGTGTCTGTATGGTCAGTGTGTTAGTATGGATGGTGTATTGTGTGTGTCAGTATGATCAGTGTGTTAGTATGGATGGTGTATTGTGTGAGTCAGTGTGGTCAGTGTGTTAGTATGGATGGTGTATTGTGTGTGTCTGTATGGTCAGTGTATTAGTATAGATGGTGTATTGTGTGTGTCTGTATAGTCAGTGTGTTAGTATGGGTGGTGTATTGTGTGTGTCAGTGTGGTCAGTGTGTTAGTATGGATGGTGTATTGTGTGTGTCTGTATAGTCAGTGTGTTAGTATGGATGGTGTATTGTGTGTGTCAGTGTGTTAGTATGGGTGGTGTATTGTGTGTGTCAGTATGATCAGTGTGTTAGTATGGATGGTGTATTGGGTGTGTCAGTATGATCAGTGTGTTAGTATGGATGGTGTATTGTGTGTGTCTGTATAGTCAGTGTGTTAGTATGGGTGGTGTATTGTGTGTTTCAGTATGATTAGTGTGTTAGTATGGGTGGTGTATTGTGTGTGTCTGTTTGGTCAGTGTGTTAGTATGGATGGTGTATTGGGTGTGTCAGTATGATCAGTGTGTTAGTATGGATGGTGTATTGTGTGTGTCTGTATGGTCAGTGTGTTAGTATGGGTGGTGTATTGGGTGTGTCAGTATGATCAGTGTGTTAGTATGGATGGTGTATTGTGTGTGTCTGTATGGTCAGTGTGTTAGTATGGATGGTGTATTGTGTGTGTCAGTATGATCAGTCTGTTAGTGTGGATGGTGTATTGTGTGTGTCAGTATTATCAGTGTGTTAGTATCGATGGTGTATTGTGTGTGTCAGTATGGTCAGTGTGTTAGTATGGATGGTGTATTGAGTGTGTCAGTATGATCAGTGTGTTAGTATGGATGGTGTATTGTGTGTGTCAGTGTGGTCAGTGTGTTAGTATGGGTGGTGTATTGTGTTTGTCAGTATGATCAGTGTGTTAGTATGGATGGTGTATTGTGTGTGTCAGTGTGGTCAGTGTGTTAGTATGGATGGTGTATTGGGTGTGTCAGTATGATCAGTGTGTTAGTATGGATGGTGTATTGTGTGTGTCAGTGTGGTCAGTGTGTTAGTATGGATGGTGTATTGTGTGTGTCTGTATAGTCAGTGTGTTAGTATGGGTGGTGTATTGTGTGTGTCAGTATGATCAGTGTGTTAGTATGGGTGGTGTATTGTGTGTGTCTGTATGGTCAGTGTGTTAGTATGGATGGTGTATTGGGTGTGTCAGTATGATCAGTGTGTTAGTATGGATTGTGTATTGTGTGTCAGTATGATCAGTGTGTTAGTATGGATGGTGTATTGTGTGTGTCTGTATGGTCAGTGTGTTAGTATGGATGGTGTATTGTGTGTGTCAGTATGATCAGTCTGTTAGTATGGATGTTGTATTGTGTGTGTCAGTGTGGTCAGTGTGTTAGTATGGATGGTGTATTGTGTGTGTCAGTGTGGTCAGTGTGTTAGTATCGATGGTGTATTGGGTGTGTCAGTGTGGTCAGTGTGTTAGTATGGATGGTGTATTGTGTGTGTCTGTATGCTCAGTGTGTTAGAATGGATGGTGTATTGTGTGTGTCTGTATGGTCAGTGTGTTAGTATGGATGGTGTATTGTGTGTGTCTGTATGGTCAGTGTGTTAGTATGGATGGTGTATTGTGTGGGTCAGTGTGTTAGTATGGATGGTGTATTGTGTGAGTCAGTGTGGTCAGTGTGTTAGTATCGATGGTGTATTGTGTGTGTCAGTGTGGTCAGTGTGTTAGGATGGATGGTGTATTGTGTGTGTCAGTATGATCAGTGTGTTAGTATGGATGGTGTATTGTGTGAGTCAGTGTGGTCAGTGTGGTCAGTGTGTTAGTATGGATGGTGTATTGTGTGTGTCTGTATGGTCAGTGTATTAGTATAGATGGTGTATTGTGTGTGTCTGTATAGTCAGTGTGTTAGTATGGGTGGTGTATTGTGTGTGTCAGTATGCTCAGTGTGTTAGTATGGATGGTGTATTGTGTGTGTCTGTATAGTCAGTGTGTTAGTATGGGTGGTGTATTGTGTGTGTCAGTATGATCAGTGTGTTAGTATGGGTGGTGTATTGTGTGTGTCTGTATGGTCAGTGTGTTAGTATGGATGGTGTATTGTGTGTGTCAGTATGATCAGTGTGTTAGTGTGGATGGTGTATTGTGTGTGTCAGTATTATCAGTGTGTTAGTATCGATGGTGTATTGGGTGTGTCAGTATGATCAGTGTGTTAGTATGGATGGTGTATTGTGTGTGTCTGTATGGTCAGTGTGTTAGTATGGATGGTGTATTGTGTGTGTCAGTATGATCAGTCTGTTAGTGTGGATGGTGTATTGTGTGTGTCAGTATGATCAGTCTGTTAGTATGGATGGTGTATTGTGTGTGTCAGTATGATCAGTGTGTTAGTATGGATGGTGTATTGTGTGTGTCTGTATGGTCAGTGTGTTAGTATGGATGGTGTATTGTGTGTGTCAGTATGATCAGTGTGTTAGTATGGATGGTGTATTGTGTGTTTCAGTGTGGTCAGTGTGTTAGTATGGTTTGTGTATTGGGTGTGTGAGTGTGGTCAGTGTGTTAGTATGGAGGTTGCAGTGTGTGTGAGTGTGGTCAGTGTGTTAGTTGTAAACCAGGAGTGTGTTGCAGTGTGTGTGAGTGTGGTCAGTGTGTTAGTATGGAGGCTGCAGTGTGTTTGAGTGTGGTCAGTGTGTTAGTTGTAAACCAGGAGTGTGTTGCAGTGTGTGTGAGTGTGGTCAGTGTGTTAGTATGGAGGTTGCAGTGTGTGTGAGTGTGGTCAGTGTGTTAGTTGTAAGCCAGGAGTGTGTTGCAGTGTGTGTGAGTGTGGTCAGTGTGTTAGTATGGAGGCTGCAGTGTGTGTGAGTGTGGTCAGTGTGTTAGTTGTAAGCCAGGAGTGTGTTGCCGTGTGTGTGAGTGTGGTCAGTGTGTTAGTTGTAAGCCAGGAGTGTGTTGCAGTGTGTGTGAGTGTGGTCAGTGTGTTAGTTGTAAGCCAGGAGTGTGTTGCAGTGGGCTGCAGGGTGAGGGCCGGTGCTGTCCAGCAGGCGGTGTGAAGTCTGAGTTCAGGGATGGGCAGGGCGCCAGGCTGGTTGGGACAGTCTCTGCACAAATCAGGACAGCGACCCGGCGCGCACGTCTGGGACAGGCGGGGGACACACCCGTCTAATTGGAGTTTCCGAAAATCAGGAAATGACGCAGCCCGGCGCCCCTCCCCGCTATTCTCAGAGCCGGAGGACGCATCCCAGCGCTTCCCAGCGGGAGCGATTGCGGGAAGGCTACGCCTGCAGCGTACGGGCAGCGGTTGCGGCTGAGCAGCGCGCAGCTCCTGCAGCCGGGGAGGAGAGCGAAAGCAGGGACTTACGCAAACAGCGCAGCGCCGTGCAGTGGTTTGCGATAACAGGAGTCTGCGGCGGCGGAGCTGCGATAGGGAATACCGACATCCATCCGCAAGCCTCGCTGCTTTAAAAAACGTAATCCGCACAGCTGTCCGTCTCTCGGGACGGGGCTCGGTCCGGACTGCCCGGTTCGGCTTCAGGTCAGTGAGCCACAGCAGCGGGGCCACGCCGAAATGTCATTTTCGTGCATTCGAGTCCCGGAGAGGAAGAGAGGGAGACGGGGCTGCATGAGTCGCTGTGACACACGCAGAAATGCCATCGATACACTGTGCGGTTTGCGTTTTTAAGCGTCAGGCTGGGGCAGGCGAGGAGGGCGGCCGCGGACAGCGATAGAGACAGCGGCGTTATCTGTGGTCTTATCCCGAGCAGAGCAAACATCTGGCTCCGGCACCGCCTGCACACACACACACACCGACCTGCTACCGGCTACCGGCTGCACACACACACACACCCACACTGACCTGCTACCGGCTGCACACACACACACCCACACTGACCTGCTACCGGCTGCACACCACACACACCGACCCGCTACCCGGCTACACACACACCGACCTGCTCCTGGCTGCACGCACGCACACACACACACCGACCTGCTACCGCCTGGGTACCGAGAAGTACACACGAAGTGTGGTTTCGGGAGAAGTGCGCGTCTCTAACGCGGATCTTTCACATTAACATGAACGACAGCGGTGTCGGCCTTGATTCGGCTACTTTTCTGTACTGAAAACGGACCACCCCACCCTTTCCGGCCTGGATCGGGGCGGAGGGGGACGCCGCGCTCGTTAGAAGGATGGGAAAGCGTCCGGAACCAGCGAACTGGGCCTCGGGACGATACTGTGAGGTATCAGGTGAGTCTGTCCGAGATGCGTCCTGTGTTCCTCGGCTTCAAGTGTGGCTTGTGTCCAGTAAATAAGAGAGCAAGAGAGAGATTATGGAGGCTGTCCAGGTGTGTGAGAGGCTGTCCAGGTGTGTACAGACAGGGTCTGCAGTGAGAGGCTGTCCAGGTGTGTGAGAGGCTGTCCAGGTGTGTACAGACAGGGTCTGCAGTGAGAGGCTGTCCAGGTGTGTACAGACAGGGTCTGCAGTGAGAGTCTGTCCAGGTGTGTGAGAGGCTGTCCAGGTGTGTACAGACAGGGTCTGCAGTGAGAGGCTGTCCAGGTGTGTACAGACAGGGTCTGCAGTGAGAGGCTGTCCAGGTGTGTGAGAGGCTGTCCAGGTGTGTACAGACAGGGTCTGCAGTGAGAGGCTGTCCAGGTGTGTACAGACAGGGTCTGCAGTGAGAGTCTGTCCAGGTGTGTGAGAGGCTGTCCAGGTGTGTACAGACAGGGTCTGCAGTGAGAGGCTGTCCAGGTGTGTACAGACAGGGTCTGCAGTGAGAGTCTGTCCAGGTGTGTACAGACAGGGTCTGCAGTGAGAGTCTGTCCAGGTGTGTACAGACAGGGTCTGCAGTGAGAGGTTGTCCAGGTGATACCTGTAAGCACCCTGTTTCTGTGACGTGTTTACAGTGTCCTCTGTGTGTCTGCCTCTCTGAGACAGACTTCACTCTCTGATTGTGTGTCACACCCAGCAGCTCCCAGCTGGCAGCCCTCTGAAGCCCAGCAGGTGTGAGCCTGGCCAGTACCTGGATGGGAGACTCCTAGGAAAGCTGAGGCTGCTGCTGGAAGAGGTGTTAGTGGGGCCAGCAGGGGGCGCTCACCCTGCGGTCTGTGTGGGTCCTAATGCCCCAGTAGTATAGGACACTATACTGTATCTCGTCCTTCGGTTGAGATGTAAAACCGAGGTCCTGACTCTCTGTGGTCATTAAAAATCCCAGGGCGTCTCTCGAGAAGAGTAGGGGTGTAACCCCAGTGTCCTGGTCACATTCCCCTGGTCTTTACCAGTCATGGCCTCCTAATAACCCCCCTCTCTGAACTGGTTCATCACCCTGCTCTCCTCCCCACTGAGAGCTGGTGTGTGTGAGAGGACTGGAGCATCATCCAGGTGGGGCTGCACACTGGTGGGGGTGGAGGGGATCCCCATGACCTGTGAAGAGCTCTGAGTGGAGGGGCCAGAAAGGCGCTATATAAATGTAAGGAATATTATTAAGGAATGGGAGTTGTGTTCCTCTTTGCATTTGTATTAGCAGTGCTCATACCGTTTAGCTCCTTGTTACCTGGGTTAGTATGAGTTATTTACACTGGTGACTATGAGTGTACAACATGCAACACCTGCACTCTTTTCTGGGTTGTAAATGCAGGAAATGCTGCTGTACATAATTTGCAATATTTTAACTAAACATTTCTAAAAGTTTCAAATCATAATCTATAAACATCAAGTTCATTTAACACGTTTTGACGTGAACAGTTAATTCACCCCTAGGGTATATCATTGAGCATCACTGAGTAAACAGTACAGAGGTGTCATCGTGAAGCCCTGGTGAGAGACGTCCGGTGACACAGCTGACTGATCCACTCCGGGTTTTACAGCAGTGCGGTCGCACTCTCATTCCTCCACAGACTGATCCACTCCGGGTTTTACAGCAGTGCCGGTCGCACTCTCATTCCTCCACAGACTGATCCACTCCGGGTTTTACAGCAGTGCGGTCGCACTCTCATTCCTCCACAGACTGATCCACTCCGGGTTTTACAGCAGTGCCAGTCGGACTCTCATTCCTCCACAGACTGATCCACTCCGGGTTTTACAGCGGTGCCAGTCGGACTCTCATTCCTCCACAGACTGATCCACTCCGGGTTTTACAGCGGTGCCGGTCGGACTCTCATTCCTCCACAGACTGATCCACTCCGGGTTTTACAGCGGTGCCGGTCGGACTCTCATTCCTCCACAGACTGATCCACTCCGGGTTTTACAGCGGTGCCGGTCGGACTCTCATTCCTAACACAGACTGATCCACTCCGGGTTTTACAGCAGTGCCGGTCGGACTCTCATTCCTCCACAGACTGATCCACTCCGGGTTTTACAGCGGTGCCGGTCGGACTCTCATTCCTCCACAGACTGATCCACTCCGGGTTTTACAGGGGTTCAAGCCCATTTCTCAACCATCAGTGTTCTCAGACAGACAGATGAAGATCAAGCAGAGTTTGTAGACTCTCCTGCTTGGTGAGAGCTGTGACAGGACCAGAGCAGACCTGCAGCCAGAGGACTGCGGAGTGGGTCAGTCTGCTAACGCAGAGTCTCTGTCTCCTCACTCCTCCAGTGGGCTGTTTCTCTGTGTTACATAATGGTGGCATTAATAATAGATCACGTCTATAACCACACCTGTCCTCCACCACTGCCTCTGCCTATTGTATTGTTCAGTACAGTAGGTACATGAAATCCTCTCTCTCTCTTCTTTTCTTTCTTCTCTTTTTCTCTGTCTGCCTCTTAAATCCTCTCCCTCCTGCTCCCATCCTCTCAATTCAATTTCAGTTCAATTCAAGAAGCTTAATTGGCAGGACTGATGAATTACAGTGTTGCCAAAGCATATACAATTAACACAACATCTACAGACATTTACAATACAGAGACATCATAAGACATGTACATACAAACATATGGAGCATTATATAATATATAATGTAATTCACACTGTATTATTATTATTATTATTATTATTATTATTATTATTGAGAGACAGGCTCACTGTCTGTTCCTCAGGCTGGGACAGGAGATCACACACTGTATTATTATTATTGAGAGACAGGCTCACTGTCTGTTCCTCAGGCTGGAACAGGAGATCACACACTGTATTATCATTATTGAGAGACAGGCTCACTGTCTGTTCCTCAGGCTGTGACAGGAGATCACATACTGGGCTGCCAGTTCAACTTAGTTCCATCCTCCCTCTCCCAGTAGGATTGGGACCCGTTGTGATTCTGGCAGGTGTGGGAACTCTGGGACTAGATTTCTGAATTTCGGGAAGAATGTTTCTCTAATCCCAGAGTATCTGTCACAGTGCAGTAGGAAGTGCACCTCTGTCTCTCTTTCTCCCCGTTCTTGGCTCAGCAGGACTTTGTGGTGGTAGGAGTTTTGGTTGCTGTTATTTAAGTGTAGCCAATACTTTAATACTCTCTTCTGTACGTTTATCAATAAAGGGTATTGGCCTAATTCGGCCCTGCACTCGCTGTTCAGAGTTTTTCTCTGCACATAATAGTAATAATATTAATAATAATCTTTATTTTATATAGTGCCTTTAAAGGTGGCTTCTCAAAGTATCGCAACAATACAAAAATACACAAGTTGTGCACAGTGAGGATACAGAGTGAGAGAAGACAGCAGATGGATGTACTGAATCCAGCAGGAGCAGAGGGATACAGAGCAGAACCAGTGAAGTAAAGGCTCTTCTACAGGAGCAGGTTTGAAGTTTGAAGGAGTTTAGAGAAGGAGACCCTCTGATATCCTTGGGGAGACAGATCCAGAGCTCTGGGGCGCAGCAGGAGAAGGGCCTGTCACCCACAGAGTGTAGATGGGCTTGGGGGACAGACAGGAGACCAGAATCAGAGGAGCGAAGGTCGCGAGGTCAGGAGTAAGATGACAGTAGCTCAGACAGGTACTGAGGTGCCATGCAGAGCCTTATAGGTGAGCAGGAGGATCTTGAAGTCAACACAGTTTGACAGGAAGCCAGTGCAAGGACTCCAGGACAGGAGTAATGGAGGATGGAGGAGGATGTTTTTACAGAACTCTGTGTGCAGAGTTTATGGGGTGTTTGTCCCATTGAGTGTAATCCTGGTCTGAGAGGAGACCCCTTACTTCACTGCTGTACAGGGCAATGGGTTGGATTACACATTTGCCAGGCTCTGCTGCAGCCCCTGTTCTGTGGGCGACAGCAGGGCCAGGTCATCTGCATAGAGCAGGAACTTGATTTCTGTGTCAAGTAGTGTGAGACCAGGAGCTGCAGACTGCTCCAACATTCCTGCTAATTCGTTGATATAGATATTGAACAGTGTTGGGCTCAGGCTGCAGCCCTGTCTCACCCCACGGCCTTGGGTGAAAAATTTGGTCCTTTTGTTTCCAATTTTCACTGCACATTTGCTCTCTGAATATATTGATTTAATTATGTCATACACTTTGCCCCCTATGCCACTTTGGAGTAGTTTATAAAACAATATTTCATGCCAAATCGAGTCAAATGCTTTTTTGAAATTGACAAAGCAGGCAAAAATTATTCCTTTGTGTTTTTGGTGGACGTGTTTGTCTATCAGTGTGTGTAGGGTGTAAATCTGATCAGATGTGCGGTGATCTGGTAAAAAGCCAATCTGACTCTTGCTCAGGACATTGTGTTCGGTAAGGAAGGCCAGTACTCGTGTGTTCAGGATACTGCAGAATACCTTCCCCAGGTTACTGTTCACACAGATGCCCCGGTAGTTGTTGGGATCGAGTCTATCTCCACTCTTATAGATGGGCGTGATCAGTCCTTGGTTCCAGGCCTCGGGGAAACATCCGGCTGTCATGATGAGATTGAGGAGTTTGAGCAGGGCTTGTTGCAACTTTGTGCTGCTGTGTATCAGGATCTCATTGTTGACTCCATCTTGGCCACAGGCTTTGCGTGGTCTGAGGGCCTGGAGTTTGTCCAGTAGCTCCTGCTCAGTGATTGGGGAGTCTAAGGGGTTTTGGTTGTCTTTGATAGCCAATTCCAAAATTTCTAGCTTTTCATAAATGGTGTTTTGGTCTGATTGATTTGTATTTGGGAGCATTTGGTATGGACTTTTGAAATGTTTGCCAGATTGTTCCATTTTGGATGGCCAATTCTTCTGGTTTTGATTTATTTAAATTGTTCCACTTCTCCCAGAAACAGTTCTGATTTAGTGACTCCTCAGTTTCTGTGAGTTGTTTGTTTATGTATGTGTTTCTTTTCTTTTTCAGCAAGAGTTTGTAAAGTTTTACCATGTCACAGTACCTGAGTCGCAGATCTGTGATGTGTGGTTGTCTGTGTTTTTCATTTGAGATTTTTCTGCTTTTCTGATGTTTTTGCACTCAGTATCATACCATTTTTTTGCTTTTTTGGTAGTTTTTTTTATTAAGTTGTTTTTAGCTTAGATTTTGATGCTAGTTTGTGAAATAGGTGATTTAGTTCTTGTGTGGCCAAGTTTATGCCTAATTTGTTGGTTTGATACGGAGTGTTTAGGAATGTGTCCAACAGTGTCTGAATTTCTTCATCTCCCAGTGCAGTTTGGTATCTGTCTAGGCTGTCGGTGTCCCATCTGTACGCCTGGTTGAGCAGCTCGTGCCCGGTGCTGTTGACCGTGGTGTCATGGCTGCACCTGTGTGAGGCGACCGGTGTGGTCCAGAGGGGACTGTCTGAATACACCAGTGTGTCCCTGTGTGAGGTGACCAGTGTGGTACAGAGAGACTGTCTGAATACACCAGTGTGTCCCTGTGTGAGGTGACCAGTGTGGTACAGAGAGACTGTCTGAATACACCAGTGTGTCCCTGTGTGAGGTGACCGGTGTGGTACAGAGGGACTGTCTGAATACACCAGTGTGTCCCTGTGTGAGGTGACCGGTGTGGTACAGAGGGGACTGTCTGAATACACCAGTGTGTCCCTGTGTGAGGTGACCAGTGTGGTACAGAGGGACTGTCTGAATACATCAGTGTGTCCCTGTGTGAGGTGACCAGTGTGGTACAGAGGGACTGTCTGAATACACCAGTGTGTCCCTGTGTGAGGTGACCAGTGTGGTACAGAGGGACTGTCTGAATACACCAGTGTGTCCCTGTGTGAGGTGACTGGTGTGGTACAGAGGGACTGTCTGAATACACCAGTGTGTCCCTGTGTGAGGCGACCGGTGTGGTCCAGAGGGGACTGTCTGAATACACCAGTGTGTCCCTGTGTGAGGTGACCAGTGTGGTACAGAGGGACTGTCTGAATACACCAGTGTGTCCCTGTGTGAGGTGACCTGTGTGGTACAGAGGGGACTGTCTGAATACACCAGTGTGTCCCTGTGTGAGGTGACCAGTGTGGTACAGAGGGACTGTCTGAATACACCAGTGTGTCCCTGTGTGAGGTGACCAGTGTGGTACAGAGGGACTGTCTGAATACACCAGTGTGTCCCTGTGTGAGGTGACTGGTGTGGTACAGAGGGACTGTCTGAATACACCAGTGTGTCCCTGTGTGAGGTGACCGGTGTGGTACAGAGGGACTGTCTGAATACACCAGTGTGTCCCTGTGTGAGGTGACCAGTGTGGTACAGAGGGACTGTCTGAATACACCAGTGTGTCCCTGTGTGAGGTGACCAGTGTGGTTCAGAGGGACTGTCTGAATACACCAGTGTGTCCCTGTGTGAGGTGACCGGTGTGGTACAGAGGGGACTGTCTGAATACACCAGTGTGTCCCTGTGTGAGGTGACCAGTGTGGTTCAGAGGGACTGTCTAAATACACCAGTGTGTCCCTGTGTGAGGTGACTGGTGTGGTACAGAGGGACTGTCTGAATACACCAGTGTGTCCCTGTGTGAGGTGACCAGTGTGGTACAGAGGGACTGTCTGAATACACCAGTGTGTCCCTGTGTGAGGTGACCTGTGTGGTACAGAGGGGACTGTCTGAATACACCAGTGTGTCCCTGTGTGAGGTGACTGGTGTGGTACAGAGGGGATTGTCCGAATACACCAGTGTGTCCCTGTGTGAGGCGACCGGTGTGGTCCAGAGGGGACTGTCTGAATACACCAGTGTGTCCCTGTGTGAGGTGACCAGTGTGGTACAGAGGGACTGTCTGAATACACCAGTGTGTCCCTGTGTGAGGTGACCTGTGTGGTACAGAGGGGACTGTCTGAATACACCAGTGTGTCCCTGTGTGAGGTGACTGGTGTGGTACAGAGGGGATTGTCCGAATACTTGAGTGTGTCCCTGTGTGAAGTGACTGGTGTGATACAGAGGGACTGCCCGAATACACCAGTGTGTCCCTGTGTGAGGTGACTGGTGTGGTACAGAGGGGACTGTCTGAATACACCAGTGTGTCCCTGTGTGCTGGTGAAGTCTGCCAGTGTGCCTGTTCGTACATTGAGGTCACCACAGAGCAGCACGTTTCCCTGGCCCTGGAAATGACCGATCTCCGTGTGGAGACTGGGGAGAATTCCCTCACTGTAGTAGGGGGATTCTGAGGGCGGGATGTAGACAGCACACAGGAAAACCTCATTTTCTGTGCAGATGCTATTTCCTTTGATTTTAAGCCAAACTCGTTTCTCTTCTCTCTTTACTACTTGTTTGGAGTGACTGAGCTCCGCTCTGTACCACACAATGATCCCCCCAGAGTCTCTGCCCCGGGTGATTTGGGGTTTTTTGACAGAGGGCACCATGATCTCCTTGTAGCCTGGGGGACAGTGGGTAGCCAAGTCTCCCCGACACCATGTCTCCTGTAGGATCATGATGTCTGTCTCCTTTGCATTCTTGATGAACTCGGGATCAGTGCTCTTCAGCCCAAATGCTGATGAGCCCAGACCCTGAATGTTCCACATACTGCTTGAGAGTGATCTCATGATGTGCGCTTGAATTTTTTTTTACAATTATTTTTGTTTTCTGGAGCTATACCAAATCTATGTAGGACATATACATATATTAGTGATTAGCAAAATATATTAGTGATTAGGAGCAGTGGGAGGTGGAGGTGTGGGGTGGGGCTGGGTGTGTGTTTTGTGGGTGTCGGAGTGTGCAGTAAGACTGTTTGCTCCAGAGGGGTTACCAGGAGGGGTGAGAGTTAGCAGGGGTGTCAGGTTGTGTGGAGGTGTCTTTACAGGCTGGGGTTGGGTGTTGCCGGGTGTTGCCGGGTGTTGCCGGGTGTTGCCATTTTATTGTGTCCTGGGCCTCAGGACTGTTCTGTTGCAGTCGGGGCTGCAGTGAGAAGCAGTGAGTTTCCTCAGCTGTTCTTTGAGAGTCTTGCTTGTCCTCTCTGCGAGCTGCAGCTCCTCTCTCAGCTGCTTCCGACTGCAGCTTACTGTTGTCCTGCTGCAACTCTTCTATCTGTGCTCTGAGCTGTTGGCTGGTGGTTCTGCATTTGTTCTTGTATCTACTAACCTCGTCTCTTAGCTGTTGTGCTGTCTCCCCAGCATCAGTTCCTTGAACTCGGTGAAGTCCAGCTCCAGAGGGGAGGGTTTCTCTCCCAGGAGGCGCGCTGTGCTGGGGGCCGTGTGATTCGGTGTTGTCTGGGGCCGCAGTCTTGCTCGGCTGTTCTGTAGCTGTGTTCGCGGGCTCGGAGTCAGGTGGGGCTGAACTCTCTGTAATGAGAGTCTGGTTGGTCTCTCCCATTTCTGGGGGAGGTTTCTCCAGGTCGGCCTGTGTTTTAAGGTCCATGAGCTTTTCATCAGAAAGCTCCGGAGCGGCCTCACTGCCCTGTTTCATCACTTACCACAGCGGTACAGTGTTGACGATCGGAATAGTGTCTTCTGCGTCGCTGGCGCCCCCTATGGAGATTTGCCTGCCTTTGCTGATGCCCCTTCTCGTGATGTTTGTACAAGTCTTGCACACAGCTCAGTAAAAAAGAGCAGGTTGGTTTTAATGTGTTTTTCCCCTGCCTGGTAGCAGTCAGGAATAAGGGTCTCTGGGTTTTCCCTCAGCCGTTTCCTGGCCTGAGCGCTTTGTCTCCTCAGGGTCCTGGAGCACTGTGCTGAGGGCCAGGGCTGGCCCAGTGGGGCTGTCCTCTGCTCTGTACTCATCTTTACTTCTTTTGAACACAATCAGCCCAGGTGAGAGGTGCAAACAGACAGCAGTCTAAGGCTTCTCGAAGACAATCAGTGCAGTTGTAACTTGGGAAACAAGTTAATAGTGATAATAACTCCTTACACTTATATAGCACCTTTCTGGACACTCCACTCAAAGCTCTTTACAGGTCATGGGGATCCCCTCAACCCCCACCAGTGTGCAGCCCCACCTGGATGATGCTCCAGTCCTCTCCCCACACACCAGCTCTCAGTGGGGAGGAGAGCAGAGTGATGAAGCCAGTTCAGAGAGGGGGGTTATTAGGAGGCCATGACTGGTAAAGGCCAGGGGGAATGTGACCAGGACACTGGGGTAACACCCCTACTCTTCTCGAGAGACACCCTGGGATTTTTAATGACCACAGAGAGTCAGGACCTCGGTTTTACATCTCAACCGAAGGACGAGATACAGTATAGTGTCCCCGTCACTATACTGGGGCATTAGGACCCACACAGACCACAGTGTGAGCGCCCCCTGCTGGCTCCACTAACACCTTTTCCAGCAGCAGCCTCAGCTTTCCCAGGAGTCTCCCATCCAGGTACTGGCCAGGTTCACACCAGCTGAGCTCCAGGGGGCTGCCAGCAGGGTCACAGGGTGATACAGCTGCTGGATTAGTCTGTTAAATTCTTTAACTTGGGCTTTTTGAATACAAGTAGTCCAACCTGTATTTTATTTGGTTTTAAAGTACAGACTAGTTCAATATAGAGTTTTTTATCCAATAACTGTCTCCAGACCAGTTTTTTTTTTTAACTTTTAAGTGAATTCTATTTTGGAGGCCTCTTAAAAAGCTGGGCTGACCTTTCATGTTTTGTGCTGGTGGCTAAAAGACTTTTGAGATAATTGAGAGACATATTACAATAACTGTAATAATACAGTATGTGCCACACACATCACACACTGTATTATAATTATTGAGAGACAGGCTCACTGTCTGTTCCTCAGGCTGGGACAGGAGATCACACACTGTATTATTATTATTGAGAGACAGGCTCACTGTTCCTCAGGCTGGGACAGGAGATCACACACTGTATTATTATTATTGAGAGACAGGTTCACTGTCTGTTCCTCAGGCTGGGACAGGAGATCACACACTGTATTATTATTATTGAGAGACAGGCTCACTGTCTGTTCCTCAGGCTGGGACAGGAGATCACACACTGTATTATTATTATTATTGAGAGACAGGCTCACTGTCTGCTCCTCAGGCTGGGACAGGAGATCACACACTGTATTATTATTATTGAGAGACAGGCTCACTGTCTGTTCCTCAGGCTGTGACAGGAGATCACACACTGTATTATTATTATTGAGAGACAGGTTCACTGTCTGTTCCTCAGGCTGGGACAGGAGATCACACACTGTATTATTATTATTGAGAGACAGGCTCAGTGTCTGTTCCTCGGGCTGGGATAGGAGATCACACACTGTATTATTATAATTGAGAGACAGGCTCACTGTTCCTCAGGCTGGGACAGGAGATCACACACTGTATTATTATTATTGAGAGACAAGCTCACTGTTCCTCAGGATGGGACAGGAGATCACACACTGTATTATTATAATTGAGAGACAGGCTCACTGTTCCTCAGGCTGGGACAGGAGATCACACACTGTATTATTATTATTGAGAGACAGGCTCATTGTCTGTTCCTCAGGCTGGGATAAAAGATCACACACTGTATTATTATTGAGAGACAGGCTCACTGTTCCTCAGGCTGGGACAGGAGGTCACACACTGTATTATTATTATTGAGAGACAGGCTCACTGTTCCTCAGGCTGGGATGGGAGCTCACACACTGTATTATTATTATTGAGAGACGGGTTCACTGTCTGTTCCTCTGGCTGGGACAGGAGATCACACACTCTATTATTATTATTATTATTATTATTATTATTATTATTATTATTATTATTATTATTGAGAGACAGGCTCACTGTCTGTTCCTCAGGCTGGGACAGGAGATCACACACTGTATTATTATTGAGAGACAGGCTCACTGTCTGTTCCTCAGGCTGGGACAGGAGATCACACACTGTATTATTATTATTGAGAGACAGGCTCAGTGTCTGTTCCTCGGGCTGGGATAGGAGATCACACACTGTATTATTATTATTATTGAGAGACAAGCTCACTGTTCCTCGGGATGGGACAGGAGATCACACACTGTATTATTATAATTGAGAGACAGGCTCACTGTTCCTCAGGCTGGGACAGGAGATCACACACTGTATTATTATTATTGAGAGACAGGCTCATTGTCTGTTCCTCAGGCTGGGATAGGAGATCACACACTGTATTATTATTGAGAGACAGGCTCACTGTTCCTCAGGCTGGGATGGGAGCTCACACACTGTATTATTATTATTGAGAGACGGGTTCACTGTCTGTTCCTCTGGCTGGGACAGGAGATCACACACTCTATTATTATTATTATTATTATTATTATTATTATTATTATTATTATTATTATTATTGAGAGACAGGCTCACTGTCTGTTCCTCAGGCTGGGACAGGAGATCACACACTGTATTATTATTGAGAGACAGGCTCACTGTTCCTCAGGCTGGGACAGGAGATCACACAATGTATGATGTCCCAGTGTGTCCCTCTTTCTCGCTGTCTCTTTCTCTCTCCCTCTCAGCCCCCCGTCTCTCCCTTCCAATCACTGTGATGTTTTTATCTCTTCAGCAAACACTCGGCTTTGGCACAAAATCAGTTTTTCAGTTTTTGCCACAGCAGATCCAGTCTCACACTCCCTCCCACTCTCTCTGCATCCTCCGCACTCAGGCTCAGGCCTGCTGGTCTCCTCTCCCTCTGCCTCCCTCCACGCTGACCTGCTGCTGTGTGTGTGCTCTTCCACCACGCATCGATTCTCAGGGCTCCCGGTCAGCTGTCGCTACAAACACTACGGTTTTCCTTCTCACAGGATGTGTTGGGTGTTTAGCGACAGAGACTGGTCGCAGTTAAAAGACAGAGGCTCTTTAAATCCGAGACCAATTAAAAATTTCAATTATTTTCACCTTCATTTCAGTGTCAGTGTGAGTCTGATTATAATCCCAGTTAATAACTAATCCAGCTCACACTCCAGTCAGTCCAGTCCAGCCTGGAGAGTCTCAGACTGCTCTGTCAGTGTCAGTGGAGTCTGATTATAATCCCAGTTAATAAGTAATCCAGCTCACAGTCCAGTCAGTCCAGTCCAGCCTGGAGAGTGTCAGACTGCTCTGTCAGTGTCAGTGGAGTCTGATTATAATCCCAGTTAATAAGTAATCCAGTTCACAGTCCAGTCAGTCCAGCCTGGAGAGTCTCAGACTGCTCTGTCAATATCAGTGTGAGTCTGATTATAATCCCAGTTAATAACTAATCCAGCTCACAGTCCAGTCAGTTAGTCCAGCCTGGAGAGTCTCAGACTGCTCTGTCAGTGTCAGTGTGAGTCTGATTATAATCCCAGTTAATAACTAATCCAGCTCACAGTCCAGTCAGTCCAGCCTGGAGAGTCTCAGACTGCTCTGTCAGTGTCAGTGTGAGTCTGATTATAATCCCAGTTAATAACTAATCCAGCTCACAGTCCAGTCAGTCCAGCCTGGAGAGTCCTAGACTGCTCTGTAAATGTCAGTTTGAGTCTGATTATAAACCCAATTAATAACTAATCCAGCTCATAGTCCAGTCAGTCCAGCCTGGAGAGTCCTAGACTGCTCTGTAAATGTCAGTGGAGTCTGATTATAATCTCAGTTAATAACTAATCCAGCTCACTGTCCAGTCAGTCCAGTCCAGTCTGGAGAGTGTCAGACTGCTCTGTCAGTGTCAGTGGAGTCTGATTATAATCCCAGTTAATAACTAATCCAGCTCACAGTCCAGTCAGTCCAGTCCAGCCTGGAGAGTCTCAGACTGCTCTGTCAGTGTCAGTATGAGTCTGATTATAATCCCAGTTTATAACTAATCCAGCTCACAGTCCAGTCAGTCCAGTCCAGCCTGGAGAGTCTCAGACTGCTCTGTCAGTGTCAGTGAGAGTCTGATTATAATCCCAGTTTATAACTAATCCAGCTCACAGTCCAGTCAATCCAGCCTGGAGAGTGTCAGACTGCTCTGTCAGTGTCAGTTTGAGTCTGATTATAATCCCAGTTAATAACTAATCCAGCTCACAGTCCAGTCAGTCCAGTCCAGCCTGGAGAGTCTCAGACTGCTCTGTCAGTGTCAGTGGAGTCTGATTATAATCCCAGTTTATAACTAATCCAGCTCACAGTCCAGTCAGTCAAGCCTGGAGAGTATCAGACTGCTCTGTCAGTGTCAGATTGAGTCTGATTATAATCCCAGTTAATAACTAATCCAGCTCACAGTCCAGTCAGTCCAGTCCAGCCTGGAGAGTCTCAGACTGCTCTGTCAGTGTCAGTGGAGTCTGATTATAATCCCAGTTAATAACTAATCCAGCTCACACTCCAGTCAGTCCAGTCCAGCCTGGAGAGTCTCAGACTGCTCTGTCAGTGTCAGTATGAGTCTGATTATAATCCCAGTTTATAACTAATCCAGCTCACAGTCCAGTCAGTCCAGTCCAGCCTGGAGAGTCTCAGACTGCTCTGTCAGTGTCAGTGGAGTCTGATTATAATCCCAGTTAATAACTAATCCAGCTCACACTCCAGTCAGTCCAGTCCAGCCTGGAGAGTCTCAGACTGCTCTGTCAGTGTCAGTGGAGTCTGATTATAATCCCAGTTAATAACTAATCCAGCTCACATTCAGTCAGTCCAGCCTGGAGAGTCTCAGACTGCTCTGTCAGTGTCAGTGGAGTCTGATTATAATCCCAGTTAATAACTAATCCAGCTCACAGTCCAGTCAGTCCAGTCCAGTCTGGAGAGTCTCAGACTGCTCTGTCAGTGTCAGTGGAGTCTGATTATAATCCCAGTTAATAACTAATCCAGCTCACAGTCCAGTCAGTCCAGTCCAGCCTGGAGAGTCTCAGACTGCTCTGTCAGTGTCAGTGGAGTCTGATTATAATCCCAGTTAATAACTAATCCAGCTCACAGTCCAGTCAGTCCAGCCTGGAGAGTCCTAGACTGCTCTGTAAATGTCAGTTTGAGTCTGATTATAATCCCAGTTAATAACTAATCCAGCTCATAGTCCAGTCAGTCCAGCTTGGAGAGTCTTAGACTGCTCTGTAAATGTCAGTGGAGTCTGATTATAATCTCAGTTAATAACTAATCCAGCTCACTGTCCAGTCAGTCCAGTCCAGTCTGGAGAGTCTCAGACTGCTCTGTCAGTGTCAGTATGAGTCTGATTATAATCCCAGTTTATAACTAATCCAGCTCACAGTCCAGTCAGTCCAGTCCAGCCTGGAGAGTCTCAGACTGCTCTGTCAGTGTCAGTGTGAGTCTGATTATAATCCCAGTTTATAACTAATCCAGCTCACAGTCCAGTCAGACCAGCCTAGCCTGGAGAGTCCCAGACTACTCTATCAGTGTCAGTGGAGTCTGATTATAATCCCAGTTAATAACTAATCCAGCTCACAGTCCAGTCAGTCCAGTCCAGCCTGGAGAGTCTCAGACTGCTCTGTCAGTGTCAGTGTGAGTCTGATTATAATCCCAGTTTATAAGTAATCCAGCTCACAGTCCAGTCAGTCCAGCCTGGAGAGTGTCAGACTGCTCTGTCAGTGTCAGTGTGAGTCTGATTATAATCCCAGTTAATAACTAATCCAGCTCACAGTCCAGTCAGACCAGCCTAGCCTGGAGAGTGTCAGACTGCTCTGTCAGTGTCAGTGTGAGTCTGATTATAATCCCAGTTAATAACTAATCCAGCTCACAGTCCAGTCAGACCAGCCTAGCCTGGAGAGTGTCAGACTGCTCTGTCAGTGTCAGTGGAGTCTGATTATAATCCCAGTTTATAACTAATCCAGCTCACAGTCCAGTCAGACCAGCCTAGCCTAGAGAGTCCCAGACTGCTCTGTCAGTGTCAGTGGAGTCTGATTATAATCCCAGTTAATAACTAATCCAGCTCACAGTCCAGTCAGTCCAGTCCAGCCTGGAGAGTCTCAGACTGCTCTGTCAGTGTCAGTGTGAGTCTGATTATAATCCCAGTTTATAAGTAATCCAGCTCACAGTCCAGTCAGTCCAGCCTGGAGAGTCTCAGACTGCTCTGTCAGTGTCAGTGTAAGTCTGATTATAATCCCAGTTTATAACTAATCCAGCTCACAGTCCAGTCAGTCCAGTCCAGCCTGGAGAGTGTCAGACTGCTCTGTCAGTGTCAGTGTGAGTCTGATTATAATCCCAGTTAATAACTAATCCAGCTCACAGTCCAGTCAGACCAGCCTAGCCTGGAGAGTCTCAGACTGCTCTGTCAGTGTCAGTGGAGTCTGATTATAATCCCAGTTAATAACTAATCCAGCTCACACTCCAGTCAGTCCAGTCCAGCCTGGAGAGTCTCAGACTGCTCTGTCAGTGTCAGTGTGAGTCTGATTATAATCCCAGTTTATAAGTAATCCAGCTCACAGTCCAGTCAGTCCAGCCTGGAGAGTCTCAGACTGCTCTGTCAGTGTCAGTGTGAGTCTGATTATAATCCCAGTTAATAACTAATCCAGCTCACAGTCCAGTCAGACCAGCCTAGCCTGGAGATTCTCAGACTGCTCTGTCAGTGTCAGTGTGAGTCTGATTATAATCCCAGTTTATAACTAATCCAGCTCACAGTCCAGTCAGTCCAGCCTGGAGAGTGTCAGACTGCTCTGTCAGTGTCAGTGTGAGTCTGATTATAATCCCAGTTAATAACTAATCCAGCTCACAGTCCAGTCAGACCAGCCTAGCTCTGTCAGTGTCAGTTGAGTCTGATTATAATCCCAGTTAATAACTAATCCAGCTCACAGTCCAGTCAGACCAGCCTAGCCTGGAGAGTCTCAGACTGCTCTGTCAGTGTCAGTGTGAGTCTGATTATAATCCCAGTTAATAACTAATCCAGCTCACAGTCCAGTCAGTCCAGTCCAGCCTGGAGAGTCTCAGACTGCTCTGTCAGTGTCAGTGGAGTCTGATTATAATCCCAGTTAATAACTAATCCAGCTCACAGTCCAGTCAGTCCAGTCCAGCCTGGAGAGTCTCAGACTGCTCTGTCAGTGTCAGTGTGAGTCTGATTATAATCCCAGTTTATAACTAATCCAGCTCACAGTCCAGTCAGTCCAGCCTGGAGAGTGTCAGACTGCTCTGTCAGTGTCAGTGGAGTCTGATTATAATCCCAGTTAATAACTAATCCAGCTCACAGTCCAGTCAGACCAGCCTAGCTCTGTCAGTGTCAGTGGAGTCTGATTATAATCCCAGTTTATAACTAATCCAGCTCACAGTCCAGTCAGTCCAGCCTGGAGAGTGTCAGACTGCTCTGTCAGTGTCAGTGTGAGTCTGATTATAATCCCAGTTAATAACTAATCCAGCTCACAGTCCAGTCAGACCAGCCTAGCTCTGTCAGTGTCAGTTGAGTCTGATTATAATCCCAGTTAATAACTAATCCAGCTCACAGTCCAGTCAGACCAGCCTAGCCTGGAGAGTCTCAGACTGCTCTGTCAGTGTCAGTGTGAGTCTGATTATAATCCCAGTTAATAACTAATCCAGCTCACAGTCCAGTCAGTCCAGTCCAGCCTGGAGAGTCTCAGACTGCTCTGTCAGTGTCAGTGGAGTCTGATTATAATCCCAGTTAATAACTAATCCAGCTCACAGTCCAGTCAGTCCAGTCCAGCCTGGAGAGTCTCAGACTGCTCTGTCAGTGTCAGTGTGAGTCTGATTATAATCCCAGTTTATAACTAATCCAGCTCACAGTCCAGTCAGTCCAGCCTGGAGAGTGTCAGACTGCTCTGTCAGTGTCAGTGGAGTCTGATTATAATCCCAGTTAATAACTAATCCAGCTCACAGTCCAGTCAGACCAGCCTAGCTCTGTCAGTGTCAGTGGAGTCTGATTATAATCCCAGTTTATAACTAATCCAGCTCACAGTCCAGTCAGTCCAGCCTGGAGAGTGTCAGACTGCTCTGTCAGTGTCAGTGTGAGTCTGATTATAATCCCAGTTAATAACTAATCCAGCTCACAGTCCAGTCAGACCAGCCTAGCTCTGTCAGTGTCAGTTGAGTCTGATTATAATCCCAGTTAATAACTAATCCAGCTCACAGTCCAGTCAGACCAGCCTAGCCTGGAGAGTCTCAGACTGCTCTGTCAGTGTCAGTGTGAGTCTGATTATAATCCCAGTTAATAACTAATCCAGCTCACAGTCCAGTCAGTCCAGTCCAGCCTGGAGAGTCTCAGACTGCTCTGTCAGTGTCAGTGGAGTCTGATTATAATCCCAGTTAATAACTAATCCAGCTCACAGTCCAGTCAGTCCAGTCCAGCCTGGAGAGTCTCAGACTGCTCTGTCAGTGTCAGTGTGAGTCTGATTATAATCCCAGTTTATGACTAATCCAGCTCACAGTCCAGTCAGTCCAGCCTGGAGAGTGTCAGACTGCTCTGTCAGTGTCAGTGGAGTCTGATTATAATCCCAGTTAATAACTAATCCAGCTCACAGTCCAGTCAGACCAGCCTAGCTCTGTCAGTGTCAGTGGAGTCTGATTATAATCCCAGTTAATAACTAATCCAGCTCACAGTCCAGTCAGACCAGCCTAGCCTGGAGAGTCTCAGACTGCTCTGTCAGTGTCAGTTTGAGTCTGATTATAATCCCAGTTTATAACTAATCCAGCTCACAGTCCAGTCAGTCCAGCCTGGAGAGTGTCAGACTGCTCTGTCAGTGTCAGTGTGAGTCTGATTATAATCCCAGTTAATAACTAATCCAGCTCACAGTCCAGTCAGACCAGCCTAGCTCTGTCAGTGTCAGTGGAGTCTGATTATAATCCCAGTTAATAACTAATCCAGCTCACAGTCCAGTCAAACCAGCCTAGCCTGGAGAGTCTCAGACTGCTCTGTCAGTGTCAGTGTGAGTCTGATTATAATCCCAGTTAATAACTAATCCAGCTCACAGTCCAGTCAGTCCAGTCCAGCCTGGAGAGTCTCAGACTGCTCTGTCAGTGTCAGTGGAGTCTGATTATAATCCCAGTTTATAACTAATCCAGCTCACAGTCCAGTCAGTCCAGACCAGCCTGGAGAGTCTCAGACTGCTCTGTCAGTGTCAGTGGAGTCTGATTATAATCCCAGTATATAACTAATCCAGCTCACAGTCCAGTCAGACCAGCCTGGAGAGTGTCAGACTGCTCTGTCAGTGTCAGTTTGAGTCTGATTATAATCCCAGTTAATAACTAATCCAGCTCACAGTCCAGTCAGTCCAGTCCAGCTTGGAGAGTCTCAGACTGCTCTGTCAGTGTCAGTGGAGTCTGATTATAATCCCAGTTAATAACTAATCCAGCTCACAGTCCAGTCAGTCCAGTCCAGCCTGGAGAGTCTCAGACTGCTCTGTCAGTGTCAGTGTGAGTCTGATTATAATCCCAGTTTATAACTAATCCAGCTCACAGTCCAGTCAGTCCAGCCTGGAGAGTGTCAGACTGCTCTGTCAGTGTCAGTGGAGTCTGATTATAATCCCAGTTAATAACTAATCCAGCTCACAGTCCAGTCAGACCAGCCTAGCTCTGTCAGTGTCAGTGGAGTCTGATTATAATCCCAGTTAATAACTAATCCAGCTCACAGTCCAGTCAGACCAGCCTAGCCTGGAGATTCTCAGACTGCTCTGTTAGTGTCAGTGTGAGTCTGATTATAATCCCAGTTTATAACTAATCCAGCTCACAGTCCAGTCAGTCCAGCCTGGAGAGTGTCAGACTGCTCTGTCAGTGTCAGTGTGAGTCTGATTATAATCCCAGTTAATAACTAATCCAGCTCACAGTCCAGTCAGACCAGCCTAGCTCTGTCAGTGTCAGTTGAGTCTGATTATAATCCCAGTTAATAACTAATCCAGCTCACAGTCCAGTCAGACCAGCCTAGCCTGGAGAGTGTCAGACTGCTCTGTCAGTGTCAGTGTGAGTCTGATTATAATCCCAGTTAATAACTAATCCAGCTCACAGTCCAGTCAGACCAGCCTAGCTCTGTCAGTGTCAGTTGAGTCTGATTATAATCCCAGTTAATAACTAATCCAGCTCACAGTCCAGTCAGACCAGCCTAGCCTGGAGAGTGTCAGACTGCTCTGTCAGTGTCAGTGGAGTCTGATTATAATCCCAATTAATAACTAATCCAGCTCACAGTCCAGTCAGACCAGCCTAGCCTGGAGAGTGTCAGACTGCTCTGTCAGTGTCAGTGGAGTCTGATTATAATCCCAGTTAATAACTAATCCAGCTCACAGTCCAGTAAGTTAGTCCAGCCTGGAGAGTCTCAGACTGCTCTGTCAGTGTCAGTGGTGTCTGATTATAATCCCAGTTAATAACTAATCCAGCTCACAGTCCAGTCAGTTAGTCCAGCCTGGAGAGTCTCAGACTGCTCTGTAAATGTCAGTGGAGTCTGATTATAATCCCAGTTAATAACTAATCCAGCTCACTGTCCAGTCAGTCCAGTCCAGTCTGGAGAGTGTCAGACTGCTCTGTCAGTGTCAGTGGAGTCTGATTATAATCCCAGTTAATACCTAATCCAGCTCACAGTGCAGTTAGTCCAGTCCAGCCTGGAGAGTCTCATACTGCTCTGTCAGTGTCAGTGGAGTCTGATTATAATCCCAGTTTATAACTAATCCAGCTCACAGTCCAGTCAGACCAGTCCAGCCTGAAGAGTCTCAGACTGCTCTGTCAGTGTCAGTGTGAGTCTGATTATAATCCCAGTTTATAACTAATCCAGCTCACAGTCCAGTCAGTCCAGCCTGGAGAGTGTCAGACTGCTCTGTCAGTGTCAGTTTGAGTCTGATTATAATCCCAGTTAATAACTAATCCAGCTCACAGTCCAGTCAGTCCAGTCCAGCCTGGAGAGTCTCAGACTGCTCTGTCAGTGTCAGTGAAG
Source organism: Lepisosteus oculatus (assembly GCF_040954835.1). Classification (NCBI taxonomy): domain Eukaryota; kingdom Metazoa; phylum Chordata; class Actinopteri; order Semionotiformes; family Lepisosteidae; genus Lepisosteus; species Lepisosteus oculatus. Next base: position 647,475 of record NC_090716.1, read on the forward strand.
TCTGATTATAATCCCAGTTAATAACTAATCCAGCTCACAGTCCAGTCAGACCAGCCTAGCTCTGTCAGTGTCAGTGGAGTCTGATTATAATCCCAGTTATAACTAATCCAGCTCACAGTCCAGTCAGACCAGCCTAGCTCTGTCAGTGTCAGTGGAGTCTGATTATAATCCCAGTTAATAACTAATCCAGCTCACAGTCCAGTCAGACCAGCCTAGCCTGGAGATTCTCAGACTGCTCTGTCAGTGTCAGTGTGAGTCTGATTATAATCCCAGTTTATAACTAATCCAGCTCACAGTCCAGTCAGTCCAGCCTGGAGAGTGTCAGACTGCTCTGTCAGTGTCAGTGTGAGTCTGATTATAATCCCAGTTAATAACTAATCCAGCTCACAGTCCAGTCAGACCAGCCTAGCTCTGTCAGTGTCAGTTGAGTCTGATTATAATCCCAGTTAATAACTAATCCAGCTCACAGTCCAGTCAGACCAGCCTAGCCTGGAGAGTCTCAGACTGCTCTGTCAGTGTCAGTGTGAGTCTGATTATAATCCCAGTTAATAACTAATCCAGCTCACAGTCCAGTCAGTCCAGTCCAGCCTGGAGAGTCTCAGACTGCTCTGTCAGTGTCAGTGGAGTCTGATTATAATCCCAGTTAATAACTAATCCAGCTCACAGTCCAGTCAGTCCAGTCCAGCCTGGAGAGTCTCAGACTGCTCTGTCAGTGTCAGTGTGAGTCTGATTATAATCCCAGTTTATAACTAATCCAGCTCACAGTCCAGTCAGTCCAGCCTGGAGAGTGTCAGACTGCTCTGTCAGTGTCAGTGGAGTCTGATTATAATCCCAGTTAATAACTAATCCAGCTCACAGTCCAGTCAGACCAGCCTAGCTCTGTCAGTGTCAGTGGAGTCTGATTATAATCCCAGTTAATAACTAATCCAGCTCACAGTCCAGTCAGACCAGCCTAGCCTGGAGAGTCTCAGACTGCTCTGTCAGTGTCAGTTTGAGTCTGATTATAATCCCAGTTTATAACTAATCCAGCTCACAGTCCAGTCAGTCCAGCCTGGAGAGTGTCAGACTGCTCTGTCAGTGTCAGTGTGAGTCTGATTATAATCCCAGTTAATAACTAATCCAGCTCACAGTCCAGTCAGACCAGCCTAGCTCTGTCAGTGTCAGTGGAGTCTGATTATAATCCCAGTTAATAACTAATCCAGCTCACAGTCCAGTCAAACCAGCCTAGCCTGGAGAGTGTCAGACTGCTCTGTCAGTGTCAGTGTGAGTCTGATTATAATCCCAGTTAATAACTAATCCAGCTCACAGTCCAGTCAGACCAGCCTAGCTCTGTCAGTGTCAGTGGAGTCTGATTATAATCCCAGTTAATAACTAATCCAGCTCACAGTCCAGTCAAACCAGCCTAGCCTGGAGAGTCTCAGACTGCTCTGTCAGTGTCAGTGTGAGTCTGATTATAATCCCAGTTAATAACTAATCCAGCTCACAGTCCAGTCAGTCCAGTCCAGCCTGGAGAGTCTCAGACTGCTCTGTCAGTGTCAGTGGAGTCTGATTATAATCCCAGTTTATAACTAATCCAGCTCACAGTCCAGTCAGTCCAGACCAGCCTGGAGAGTCTCAGACTGCTCTGTCAGTGTCAGTGGAGTCTGATTATAATCCCAGTTTATAACTAATCCAGCTCACAGTCCAGTCAGACCAGCCTGGAGAGTGTCAGACTGCTCTGTCAGTGTCAGTTTGAGTCTGATTATAATCCCAGTTAATAACTTATCCAGCTCACAGTCCAGTCAGTCCAGTCCAGCTTGGAGAGTCTCAGACTGCTCTGTCAGTGTCAGTGGAGTCTGATTATAATCCCAGTTAATAACTAATCCAGCTCACAGTCCAGTCAGTCCAGTCCAGCCTGGAGAGTCTCAGACTGCTCTGTCAGTGTCAGTGTGAGTCTGATTATAATCCCAGTTTATAACTAATCCAGCTCACAGTCCAGTCAGTCCAGCCTGGAGAGTGTCAGACTGCTCTGTCAGTGTCAGTGGAGTCTGATTATAATCCCAGTTAATAACTAATCCAGCTCACAGTCCAGTCAGACCAGCCTAGCTCTGTCAGTGTCAGTGGAGTCTGATTATAATCCCAGTTAATAACTAATCCAGCTCACAGTCCAGTCAGACCAGCCTAGCCTGGAGATTCTCAGACTGCTCTGTTAGTGTCAGTGTGAGTCTGATTATAATCCCAGTTTATAACTAATCCAGCTCACAGTCCAGTCAGTCCAGCCTGGAGAGTGTCAGACTGCTCTGTCAGTGTCAGTGTGAGTCTGATTATAATCCCAGTTAATAACTAATCCAGCTCACAGTCCAGTCAGACCAGCCTAGCTCTGTCAGTGTCAGTTGAGTCTGATTATAATCCCAGTTAATAACTAATCCAGCTCACAGTCCAGTCAGACCAGCCTAGCCTGGAGAGTGTCAGACTGCTCTGTCAGTGTCAGTGTGAGTCTGATTATAATCCCAGTTAATAACTAATCCAGCTCACAGTCCAGTCAGACCAGCCTAGCTCTGTCAGTGTCAGTGTGAGTCTGATTATAATCCCAGTTAATAACTAATCCAGCTCACAGTCCAGTCAGTCCAGTCCAGCCTGGAGAGTCTCAGACTGCTCTGTCAGTGTCAGTGGAGTCTGATTATAATCCCAGTTAATAACTAATCCAGCTCACAGTCCAGTCAGTCCAGTCCAGCCTGGAGAGTCTCAGACTGCTCTGTCAGTGTCAGTGTGAGTCTGATTATAATCCCAGTTTATAACTAATCCAGCTCACAGTCCAGTCAGTCCAGCCTGGAGAGTGTCAGACTGCTCTGTCAGTGTCAGTGGAGTCTGATTATAATCCCAGTTAATAACTAATCCAGCTCACAGTCCAGTCAGACCAGCCTAGCTCTGTCAGTGTCAGTGGAGTCTGATTATAATCCCAGTTAATAACTAATCCAGCTCACAGTCCAGTCAGACCAGCCTAGCCTGGAGAGTCTCAGACTGCTCTGTCAGTGTCAGTTTGAGTCTGATTATAATCCCAGTTTATAACTAATCCAGCTCACAGTCCAGTCAGTCCAGCCTGGAGAGTGTCAGACTGCTCTGTCAGTGTCAGTGTGAGTCTGATTATAATCCCAGTTAATAACTAATCCAGCTCACAGTCCAGTCAGACCAGCCTAGCTCTGTCAGTGTCAGTGGAGTCTGATTATAATCCCAGTTAATAACTAATCCAGCTCACAGTCCAGTCAAACCAGCCTAGCCTGGAGAGTGTCAGACTGCTCTGTCAGTGTCAGTGTGAGTCTGATTATAATCCCAGTTAATAACTAATCCAGCTCACAGTCCAGTCAGACCAGCCTAGCTCTGTCAGTGTCAGTGGAGTCTGATTATAATCCCAGTTAATAACTAATCCAGCTCACAGTCCAGTCAAACCAGCCTAGCCTGGAGAGTCTCAGACTGCTCTGTCAGTGTCAGTGTGAGTCTGATTATAATCCCAGTTAATAACTAATCCAGCTCACAGTCCAGTCAGTCCAGTCCAGCCTGGAGAGTCTCAGACTGCTCTGTCAGTGTCAGTGGAGTCTGATTATAATCCCAGTTTATAACTAATCCAGCTCACAGTCCAGTCAGTCCAGACCAGCCTGGAGAGTCTCAGACTGCTCTGTCAGTGTCAGTGGAGTCTGATTATAATCCCAGTTTATAACTAATCCAGCTCACAGTCCAGTCAGACCAGCCTGGAGAGTGTCAGACTGCTCTGTCAGTGTCAGTTTGAGTCTGATTATAATCCCAGTTAATAACTTATCCAGCTCACAGTCCAGTCAGTCCAGTCCAGCTTGGAGAGTCTCAGACTGCTCTGTCAGTGTCAGTGGAGTCTGATTATAATCCCAGTTAATAACTAATCCAGCTCACAGTCCAGTCAGTCCAGTCCAGCCTGGAGAGTCTCAGACTGCTCTGTCAGTGTCAGTGTGAGTCTGATTATAATCCCAGTTTATAACTAATCCAGCTCACAGTCCAGTCAGTCCAGCCTGGAGAGTGTCAGACTGCTCTGTCAGTGTCAGTGGAGTCTGATTATAATCCCAGTTAATAACTAATCCAGCTCACAGTCCAGTCAGACCAGCCTAGCTCTGTCAGTGTCAGTGGAGTCTGATTATAATCCCAGTTAATAACTAATCCAGCTCACAGTCCAGTCAGACCAGCCTAGCCTGGAGATTCTCAGACTGCTCTGTTAGTGTCAGTGTGAGTCTGATTATAATCCCAGTTTATAACTAATCCAGCTCACAGTCCAGTCAGTCCAGCCTGGAGAGTGTCAGACTGCTCTGTCAGTGTCAGTGTGAGTCTGATTATAATCCCAGTTAATAACTAATCCAGCTCACAGTCCAGTCAGACCAGCCTAGCTCTGTCAGTGTCAGTTGAGTCTGATTATAATCCCAGTTAATAACTAATCCAGCTCACAGTCCAGTCAGACCAGCCTAGCCTGGAGAGTGTCAGACTGCTCTGTCAGTGTCAGTGTGAGTCTGATTATAATCCCAGTTAATAACTAATCCAGCTCACAGTCCAGTCAGACCAGCCTAGCTCTGTCAGTGTCAGTTGAGTCTGATTATAATCCCAGTTAATAACTAATCCAGCTCACAGTCCAGTCAGACCAGCCTAGCCTGGAGAGTGTCAGACTGCTCTGTCAGTGTCAGTGGAGTCTGATTATAATCCCAATTAATAACTAATCCAGCTCACAGTCCAGTCAGTCCAGACCAGCCTGGAGAGTCTCAGACTGCTCTGTCAGTGTCAGTGGAGTCTGATTATAATCCCAGTTAATAACTAATCCAGCTCACAGTCCAGTAAGTTAGTCCAGCCTGGAGAGTCTCAGACTGCTCTGTCAGTGTCAGTGGTGTCTGATTATAATCCCAGTTAATAACTAATCCAGCTCACAGTCCAGTCAGTTAGTCCAGCCTGGAGAGTCTCAGACTGCTCTGTAAATGTCAGTGGAGTCTGATTATAATCCCAGTTAATAACTAATCCAGCTCACTGTCCAGTCAGTCCAGTCCAGTCTGGAGAGTGTCAGACTGCTCTGTCAGTGTCAGTGGAGTCTGATTATAATCCCAGTTAATACCTAATCCAGCTCACAGTGCAGTTAGTCCAGTCCAGCCTGGAGAGTCTCATACTGCTCTGTCAGTGTCAGTGGAGTCTGATTATAATCCCAGTTTATAACTAATCCAGCTCACAGTCCAGTCAGACCAGTCCAGCCTGAAGAGTCTCAGACTGCTCTGTCAGTGTCAGTGTGAGTCTGATTATAATCCCAGTTTATAACTAATCCAGCTCACAGTCCAGTCAGTCCAGCCTGGAGAGTGTCAGACTGCTCTGTCAGTGTCAGTTTGAGTCTGATTATAATCCCAGTTAATAACTAATCCAGCTCACAGTCCAGTCAGTCCAGTCCAGCCTGGAGAGTCTCAGACTGCTCTGTCAGTGTCAGTGAAGTCTGATTATAATCCCAGTTAATAACTAATCCAGCTCACAGTCCAGTCAGACCAGCCTAGCTCTGTCAGTGTCAGTGGAGTCTGATTATAATCCCAGTTATAACTAATCCAGCTCACAGTCCAGTCAGACCAGCCTAGCCTGGAGAGTCTCAGACTGCTCTGTCAGTGTCAGTGTGAGTCTGATTATAATCCCAGTTTATAACTAATCCAGCTCACTGTCCAGTCTGTCCAGCCTGGAGAGTGTCAGACTGCTCTGTCAGTGTCAGTGTGAGTCTGATTATAATCCCAGTTAATAACTAATCCAGCTCACAGTCCAGTCAGTCCAGACCAGCCTGGAGAGTCTCAGACTGCTCTGTCAGTGTCAGTGGAGTCTGATTATAATCCCAGTTAATAACTAATCCAGCTCACAGTCCAGTCAGTCCAGTCCAGCCTGGAGAGTCTCAGACTGCTCTGTCAGTGTCAGTGTGAGTCTGATTATAATCCCAGTTTATAACTAATCCAGCTCACAGTCCAGTCAGTCCAGCCTGGAGAGTGTCAGACTGCTCTGTCAGTGTCAGTGGAGTCTGATTATAATCCCAGTTAATAACTAATCCAGCTCACAGTCCAGTCAGACCAGCCTAGCTCTGTCAGTGTCAGTGGAGTCTGATTATAATCCCAGTTAATAACTAATCCAGCTCACAGTCCAGTCAGACCAGCCTAGCCTGGAGAGTCTCAGACTGCTCTGTCAGTGTCAGTGTGAGTCTGATTATAATCCCAGTTTATAACTAATCCAGCTCACTGTCCAGTCTGTCCAGCCTGGAGAGTGTCAGACTGCTCTGTCAGTGTCAGTGTGAGTCTGATTATAATCCCAATTAATAACTAATCCAGCTCACAGTCCAGTCAGTTCTGTCCAGCCTGGAGAGTCTCAGACTGCTCTGTCAGTGTCAGTGGAGTCTGATTATAATCCCAGTTTATAACTAATCCAGCTCACAGTCCAGTCAGTCCAGACCAGCCTGGAGAGTCTCAGACTGCTCTGTCAGTGTCAGTTGAGCCTGATTATAATCCCAGTTTATAACTAATCCAGCTCACAGTCCAGTCAGACCAGTCCAGCCTGAAGAGTCTCAGACTGCTCTGTCAGTGTCAGTGTGAGTCTGATTATAATCCCAGTTTATAACTAATCCAGCTCACAGTCCAGTCAGTCCAGCCTGGAGAGTGTCAGACTGCTCTGTCAGTGTCAGTTTGAGTCTGATTATAATCCCAGTTAATATCTAATCCAGCTCACAGTCCAGTCAGTCCAGTCCAGCCTGGAGAGTCTCAGACTGCTCTGTCAGTGTCAGTGTAGTCTGATTATAATCCCAGTTAATAACTAATCCAGCTCACAGTCCAGTCAGTCCAGTCCAGCCTGGAGAGTCTCAGACTGCTCTGTCAGTGTCAGTGTGAGTCTGATTATAATCCCAGTTTATAACTAATCCAGCTCACAGTCCAGTCAGTCCAGCCTGGAGAGTGTCAGACTGCTCTGTCAGTGTCAGTGGAGTCTGATTATAATCCCAGTTAATAACTAATCCAGCTCACAGTCCAGTCAGACCAGCCTAGCTCTGTCAGTGTCAGTGGAGTCTGATTATAATCCCAGTTAATAACTAATCCAGCTCACAGTCCAGTCAGACCAGCCTAGCCTGGAGAGTCTCAGACTGCTCTGTCAGTGTCAGTGTGAGTCTGATTATAATCCCAGTTTATAACTAATCCAGCTCACAGTCCAGTCAGTCCAGCCTGGAGAGTGTCAGACTGCTCTGTCAGTGTCAGTGTGAGTCTGATTATAATCCCAGTTAATAACTAATCCAGCTCACAGTCCAGTCAGACCAGCCTAGCTCTGTCAGTGTCAGTGGAGTCTGATTATAATCCCAGTTAATAACTAATCCAGCTCACAGTCCAGTCAGACCAGCCTAGCCTGGAGAGTGTCAGACTGCTCTGTCAGTGTCAGTGGAGTCTGATTATAATCCCAATTAATAACTAATCCAGCTCACAGTCCAGTCAGTCCAGTCCAGCCTGGAGAGTCTCAGACTGCTCTGTCAGTGTCAGTGGAGTCTGATTATAATCCCAATTAATAACTAATCCAGCTCACAGTCCAGTCAGTCCAGACCAGCCTGGAGAGTCTCAGACTGCTCTGTCAGTGTCAGTGGAGTCTGATTATAATCCCAGTTAATAACTAATCCAGCTCACAGTCCAGTCAGTCCAGTCCAGCCTGGAGAGTCTCAGACTGCTCTGTCAGTGTCAGTGAAGTCTGATTATAATCCCAGTTAATAACTAATCCAGCTCACAGTCCAGTCAGACCAGCCTAGCTCTGTCAGTGTCAGTGGAGTCTGATTATAATCCCAGTTATAACTAATCCAGCTCACAGTCCAGTCAGACCAGCCTAGCCTGGAGAGTCTCAGACTGCTCTGTCAGTGTCAGTGTGAGTCTGATTATAATCCCAGTTTATAACTAATCCAGCTCACTGTCCAGTCTGTCCAGCCTGGAGAGTGTCAGACTGCTCTGTCAGTGTCAGTGTGAGTCTGATTATAATCCCAGTTAATAACTAATCCAGCTCACAGTCCAGTCAGTCCAGACCAGCCTGGAGAGTCTCAGACTGCTCTGTCAGTGTCAGTGGAGTCTGATTATAATCCCAGTTAATAACTAATCCAGCTCACAGTCCAGTCAGACCAGCCTAGCTCTGTCAGTGTCAGTGGAGTCTGATTATAATCCCAGTTAATAACTAATCCAGCTCACAGTCCAGTCAGACCAGCCTAGCCTGGAGAGTCTCAGACTGCTCTGTCAGTGTCAGTGTGAGTCTGATTATAATCCCAGTTTATAACTAATCCAGCTCACTGTCCAGTCTGTCCAGCCTGGAGAGTGTCAGACTGCTCTGTCAGTGTCAGTGTGAGTCTGATTATAATCCCAGTTAATAACTAATCCAGCTCACAGTCCAGTCAGACCAGCCTAGCTCTGTCAGTGTCAGTGGAGTCTGATTATAATCCCAGTTAATAACTAATCCAGCTCACAGTCCAGTCAGACCAGCCTAGCCTGTAGAGTCTCAGACTGCTCTGTCAGTGTCAGTGTGAGTCTGATTATAATCCCAGTTAATAACTAATCCAGCTCACAGTCCAGTCAGACCAGCCTAGCCTGGAGTGTCAGACTGCTCTGTCAGTGTCAGTGGAGTCTTATTATAATCCCAATTAATAACTAATCCAGCTCACAGTCCAGTCAGTTCTGTCCAGCCTGGAGAGTCTCAGACTGCTCTGTCAGTGTCAGTGGAGTCTTATTATAATCCCAATTAATAACTAATCCAGCTCACAGTCCAGTCAGACCAGTCCAGCCTGAAGAGTCTCAGACTGCTCTGTCAGTGTCAGTGTGAGTCTGATTATAATCCCAGTTTATAACTAATCCAGCTCACAGTCCAGTCAGTCCAGCCTGGAGAGTGTCAGACTGCTCTGTCAGTGTCAGTTTGAGTCTGATTATAATCCCAGTTAATATCTAATCCAGCTCACAGTCCAGTCAGTCCAGTCCAGCCTGGAGAGTCTCAGACTGCTCTGTCAGTGTCAGTGTAGTCTGATTATAATCCCAGTTAATAACTAATCCAGCTCACAGTCCAGTCAGTCCAGTCCAGCCTGGAGAGTCTCAGACTGCTCTGTCAGTGTCAGTGTGAGTCTGATTATAATCCCAGTTTATAACTAATCCAGCTCACAGTCCAGTCAGTCCAGCCTGGAGAGTGTCAGACTGCTCTGTCAGTGTCAGTGGAGTCTGATTATAATCCCAGTTAATAACTAATCCAGCTCACAGTCCAGTCAGACCAGCCTAGCTCTGTCAGTGTCAGTGGAGTCTGATTATAATCCCAGTTAATAACTAATCCAGCTCACAGTCCAGTCAGACCAGCCTAGCCTGGAGAGTCTCAGACTGCTCTGTCAGTGTCAGTGTGAGTCTGATTATAATCCCAGTTTATAACTAATCCAGCTCACAGTCCAGTCAGTCCAGCCTGGAGAGTGTCAGACTGCTCTGTCAGTGTCAGTGTGAGTCTGATTATAATCCCAGTTAATAACTAATCCAGCTCACAGTCCAGTCAGACCAGCCTAGCTCTGTCAGTGTCAGTGGAGTCTGATTATAATCCCAATTAATAACTAATCCAGCTCACAGTCCAGTCAGTCCAGTCCAGCCTGGAGAGTCTCAGACTGCTCTGTCAGTGTCAGTGGAGTCTGATTATAATCCCAATTAATAACTAATCCAGCTCACAGTCCAGTCAGTCCAGACCAGCCTGGAGAGTCTCAGACTGCTCTGTCAGTGTCAGTGGAGTCTGATTATAATCCCAGTTAATAACTAATCCAGCTCACAGTCCAGTCAGTTAGTCCAGCCTGGAGAGTCTCAGACTGCTCTGTAAATGTCAGTGGAGTCTGATTATAATCCCAGTTAATAACTAATCCAGCTCACAGTCCAGTCAGTCCAGTCCAGTCTGGAGAGTGTCAGACTGCTCTGTCAGTGTCAGTGGAGTCTGATTATAATCCCAGTTAATACCTAATCCAGCTCACTGTCCAGTCAGTCCAGTCCAGCCTGGAGAGTCTCATACTGCTCTCTCAGTGTCATTGGAGTCTGATTATAATCCCAGTTTATAACTAATCCAGCTCACACTCCAGTCAGTCCAGTCCAGCCTGGAGAGTCTCAGACTGCTCTGTCAGTGTCAGTGGAGTCTGATTATAATCCCAGTTTATAACTAATCCAGCTCACAGTCCAGTCAGTCCAGCCTGGAGAGTCTCAGACTGCTCTGTCAGTGTCAGTGTGAGTCTGATTATAATCCCAGTTTATAACTAATCCAGCTCACACTCCAGTCAGTCCAGACCTAAGCCTGGAGAGTGTCAGACTGCTCTATCAGTGTCAGTGGAGTCTGATTATAATCCCAGTTAATAACTAATCCAGCTCACAGTCCAGTCAGTCCAGCCTGTAGAGTCTCAGACTGCTCTGTCAGTGTCAGTGGAGTCTGATTATAATCCCAGTTAATAACTAATCCAGCTCACAGTCCAGTCAGTCCAGCCTGGAGAGTCTCAGACTGCTCTGTCAGTGTCAGTGGAGTCTGATTATAATCCCAGTTAATAACTAATCCAGCTCACAGTCCAGTCAGTCCAGTCCAGCCTGGAGAGTCTCAGACTGCTCTGTCAGTGTCAGTGTGAGTCTGATTATAATCCCAGTTTATAACTAATCCAGCTCACAGTCCAGTCAGTCCAGCCTGGAGAGTCTCAGACTGCTCTGTCAGTGTCAGTGGAGTCTGATTATAATCCCAGTTAATAACTAATCCAGCTCACAGTCCAGTCAGTCCAGTCCAGCCTGGAGAGTCTCAGACTGCTCTGTCAGTGTCAGTGGAGTCTGATTATAATCCCAGTTTATAACTAATCCAGCTCACAGTCCAGTCAGTCCAGTCCAGCCTGGAGAGTCTCAGACTGCTCTGTCAGTGTCAGTGTGAGTCTGATTATAATCCCAGTTAATAACTAATCCAGCTCACAGTCCAGTCAGTCCAGTCCAGCCTGGAGAGTCTCAGACTGCTCTGTCAGTATCAGTGGAGTCTGATTATAATCCCAGTTTATAACTAATCCAGCTCACAGTCCAGTCAGTCCAGTCCAGCCTGGAGAGTCTCAGACTGCTCTGTCAGTGTCAGTGGAGTCTGATTATAATCCCAGTTAATAACTAATCCAGCTCACAGTCCAGTCAGTCCAGTCTGGAGAGTCTCAGACTGCTCTGTCAGTGTTAGTGTGAGTCTGATTATAATCCCAGTTAATAACTAATCCAGCTCACAGTCCAGTCAGTCCAGTCTGGAGAGTCTCAGACTGCTCTGTCAGTGTCAGTGTGAGTCTGATTATAATCCCAGTTAATAACTAATCCAGCTCACAGTCCAGTCAGTCCAGACCAGCCTGGAGAGTCTCAGACTGCTCTGTCAGTGTCAGTGGAGTCTGATTATAATCCCAGTTTATAACTAATCCAGCTCACAGTCCAGTCAGTCCAGTCCAGCCTGGAGAGTCTCAGACTGCTCTGTCAGTGTCAGTGGAGTCTGATTATAATCCCAGTTTATAACTAATCCAGCTCACAGTCCAGTCAGTCCAGTCCAGCCTGTAGAGTCTCAGACTGCTCTGTCAGTGTCAGTGTGAGTCTGATTATAATCCCAGTTAATAACTAATCCAGCTCACAGTCCAGTCAGTCCAGTCCAGCCTGGAGAGTCTCAGACTGCTCTGTCAGTGTCAGTGGAGTCTGATTATAATCCCAGTTAATAACTAATCCAGCTCACAGTCCAGTCAGTCCAGTCCAGTCTGGAGAGTCTCAGACTGCTCTGTCAGTGTCAGTGGAGTCTGATTATAATCCCAGTTAATAACTAATCCAGCTCACAGTCCAGTCAGTCCAGCCTGGAGAGTCTCAGACTGCTCTGTCAGTGTCAGTGTGAGTCTGATTATAATCCCAGTTAATAACTAATCCAGCTCACAGTCCAGTCAGTCCAGCCTGGAGAGTCTCAGACTGCTCTGTCAGTGTCAGTGGAGTCTGATTATAATCCCAGTTTATAACTAGTCCAGCTCACAGTCCAGTCAGTCCAGACCAGCCTGGAGAGTCTCAGGCTGCTCTGTCAGTGTCAGTGTGAGTCTGATTATACTGAGGAGGGGAGAGAGTGAGACAGAGTGAAAGGGGGAAGTTGTGTGTGGAAAGAGCTAAAGAACCTTGTACAAGGGAGGAGGGCGGAAGTGATATTATGAACCAGAGTGCAGGAGTGAAAGTCAAGCTTTCCAGTATGTCGGAGAGACGCCTCTGAAACAGGAGGAGACAGGGAGAGGCCAGAGGTGAGAGGGAGGGGAGACACAGGGAGAGGGAGGGGAGAGAGAGGAGAGAGGGGAGACACGGGGAGGGAGAGGGGAGAGGCCAGAGGGGAGAGAGAGGTGAGGGAGAGGGGAGACACAGGGAGAGGGAGGGGAGAGGGAGGAGAGACACAGGGAGAAGGAGGGGAGAGGGAGGGGAGACACAGGGAGAAGGAGGGAAGGGGGAGGGAGGAGGGAGGAGAGAGGGGAGAGGGAGGGGAGAGAGGGGTTGGAGTCCTGGCCTGGGGAGGGAGGGAGAATGGTGTCTGTGAGACAGTGAAAGGAGGGAGGAAGGGGTACAAGATGTCTTATTATGAAATCCTGTACTTCTGCTTCTAAAGGGAGTTCTCTCAGCATGGTCACTGTGTGTGTGTGTGTGTGTGTGTGTGTGTCTCTCAGCATGGTCACTGTGTGTGTGTGTGTCTCTCTCAGCATGGTCACTGTGTGTGTGTGTGTGTGTGTGTGTGTGTGTGTGTGTGTGTGTCTCTCTCAGCATGGTCACTGTGTGTGTGTGTGTGTGTATCTCTCTCAGCATGGTCACTGTGTGTGTGTGTGTGTGTGTGTGTCTCAGCATGGTCACTGTGTGTGTGTCTCTCTCTCAGCATGGTCACTGTGTGTGTGTCTCAGCATGGTCACTGTGTGTGTGTGTGTGTGTGTGTGTGTCTCTCTCAGCATGGTCACTGTGTGTGTGTGTTTCTCTCTCAGCATGGTCACTGTGTGTGTGTGTTTCTCTCTCAGCATGGTCACTGTGTGTGTGTGTGTCTCTCTCAGCATGGTCACTGTGTGTGTGTGTCTCTCTCAGCATGGTCACTGTGTGTGTGTGTTTCTCTCTCAGCATGGTCACTGTGTGTGTGTGTCTCTCTCAGCATGGTCACTGTGTGTGTGTGTCTCTCTCAGCATGGTCACTGTGTGTGTGTGTGTGTGTGTCTCTCTCAGCATGGTCACTGTGTGTGTGTGTGTCTCTCTCAGCATGGTCACTGTGTGTGTGTGTGTGTGTCTCTCTCAGCATGGTCACTGTGTGTGTGTGTGTCTCTCTCAGCATGGTCACTGTGTGTGTGTGTCTCTCTCAGCATGGTCACTGTGTGTGTGTGTCTTTCTCAGGATGGTCACTGTGTGTGTGTCTCTCTCAGGATGGTCACTGTGTGTGTGTCTCTCTCAGCATGGTCACTGTGTGTGTCTCTCTCAGCATGGTCACTGTGTGTGTGTGTCTCTCTCAGCATGGTCACTGTGTGTGTGTGTGTGTGTGTGTCTCTCTCAGCATGGTCACTGTGTGTGTGTGTGTCTCTCTCAGCATGGTCACTGTGTGTGTGTGTGTGTGTGTGTCTCTCTCTCAGCATGGTCACTGTGTGTGTGTGTGTGTGTGTGTGTGTCTCTCTCAGCATGGTCACTGTGTGTGTGTGTGTGTCTCTCTCTCAGAGTGCTCCCTCCTCTGTGTGTGTGTCTCTCTCTCGGCGTGCTCACTCCTCTGTGCGTGCGTGCGTGCGTGCGTGCGTGTCTCTGTGTGCTCACTCCTCTGTGTGTGTCTCCCTCAGGGCTCTGAGTGGTTGCCGTGACGATGCCGGGGATGGTGGTGTTTCGTCGCCGGTGGTCAGTGGGCAGTGATGACCTGGTGCTCCCGGCTCTCTTCCTCTTCCTGCTGCACTCTGCATGGTCTGTGTCACTCCTCTGACTCCCTCTTACTCTCACCCTTCTGTATCACTCGCCTCTGTCTCTCTCTGACCCCTCTGTCTCACTCTCCTCTCTCTCTCTCACTGATCCCTCATTTACAACAAAGACATATCATGAAACATATTGAGCATTATTGAGAGACAGGCTCACTGTCTGTTCCTCAGGCTGTGACAGGAGATCACACACTGTATTATTATTATTGAGAGACAGGCTCACTGTCTGTTCCTCAGGCTGGGACAGGAGATCACACACTGTATTATTATTATTGAGAGACAGGCTCACTGTCTGTTCCTCAGGCTGGGACAGGAGATCACACACTGTATTATTATTATTGAGAGACAGGCTCACTGTCTGTTCCTCAGGCTGGGACAGGAGATCACACACTGTATTATTATAATTGAGAGACAGACTCACTGTTCCTCAGGCTGGAACAGGAGATCACACACTGTATTATTATTATTGAGAGACAGGCTCACTGTCTGTTCCTCAGGCTGGGACAGGAGATCACACACTGTATTATTATTATTGAGAGACAGGCTCACTGTCTGTTCCTCAGGCTGGGACAGGAGATCAGTAGGATTGGGACCTGTTGTGATTTTGGCAGGTGTGGTCACAGAGCCTGTAGTTCGTCAGGGTCTGTTTCTCTCTCTGACCCCTGTGTCTCACTCTCCTCTCTCTCTCTCTGACCCCTCTGTCTCATTCCCCCCCTCTCTCTCTGACCCCTGTGTCTCACTCTCCTCTCTCTCTCTCTCTCTCTGACCCCTCTGTCTCACTCTCCTCTCTCTCTCTGACCCCTCTGTCTCACTCCTCTCTCTCCTGCTCCCAGGCTGGTGGTTCTGTCTGTGGTTCTGTTCGGCCTGCCCTACGGGTCGGACTCGTCGTGCTCGGTGACGCTGGTGGATCATGGCCGGGGGTATGTGGGCATCCTGGTGAGCTGCCTCATCTGCGAGAGCGCCATCATGTGGCTGAGTATGAGGGGCACCATCCTGTACACTGAGCCCCGGGAGGCAGTGCAGTATGTCCTGTACATCAGGCTGGGTGAGTATGGACTGCACACGCCCTAGCACACTGGACTGGACTACACTGGACACACCCCCTAGCACACTGGACTGGACTACACTGGACACACCCCCTAGCACACTGGACTGGACACACCCCCTAGCACACTGGACTGGACTACACGGGACACCCCCTAGCACACTGGACTGGACACACCCCCTAGCACACTGGACTGGACTACACTGGACACCCCCTAGCACACTGGACTGGACTACACTGGACACACCCCCTAGCACACTGGACTGGACACACCCCCTAGCACACTGGACTGGACTACACTGGACACACCCCCTAGCACACTGGACTGGACTACACTGGACACACCCCCTAGCACACTGGACTGGACACACCCTAGCACACTGGACTGGACTACACTGCACATGCCCTAACACACTGGACTGGACAACACTGGACACACCCCCTAGCACACTGGACTGGACTACACTGGACACCCCCTAGCACACTGGACTGGACTACACTGGACACACCCCCTAGCACACTGGACTGGACACACCCCCTAGCACACTGGACTGGACTACACTGGACACACCCCCTAGCACACTGGACTGGACTACACTGGACACACCCCCTAGCACACTGGACTGGACTACACTGGACACCCCCTAGCACACTGGACTGGACTACACTGGACACACCCCCTAGCACACTGGACTGGACACACCCCCTAGCACACTGGACTGGACACACCCCCTAGCACACTGGACTGGACTACACTGGACACACCCCCTAGCACACTGGACTGGACTACACTGGACACACCCCCTAGCACACTGGACTGGACACACCCCCTAGCACACTGGACTGGACTACACTGGACACACCCCCTAGCACACTGGACTGGACACACCCTAGCACACTGGACTGGACTACACTGCACACGCCCTAACACACTGGACTGGACTACACTGGACACACCCCCTAGCACACTGGACTGGACTACACTGGACACACCCTAGTACACTGGACTGGACAGTGATACACTGGACACACCCTAGCGCACTGGCCTAGACTACACTGGACACACCCTAGCACACTGGACTGGACTGGACTACAATGGACACACCCTTGCGCACTGGACTGGTCTACACTGGACACACCCTAGCGCACTGGACTGGACTGGACTACACTGGACACACCCTTGTGCACTGGACTGGTCTACACTGGACACACCCCCTAGCACACTGGACTTGACTGGACTACACTGGACACACCCTTGCGCACTGGACTGGACTACACTGGACACACCCCCTAGCACACTGGACTGGACTGGACTACACTGGACACACCCTTGCGCACTGGACTGGTCTACACTGGACACACCCTAGCACACTGGACTGGACTACACTGGACACACCCTAGCACACTGGACTGGACTGGACTACACTGGACACACCCTAGCACACCGGACTGGACTGGACTACACTGGACACACCCTAGCACAGTGGACTGGACTACACTGGACACACCCTAGCACACCGGACTGGACTGGACTACACTGGACACACCCTAGCACAGTGGACTGGACTACACTGGACACACCCTAGCACACTGGACTGGACTACACTGGACACACCCTTGCTCACTGGACTGGTCTACACTGGACACACCCCCTAGCACACTGGACTGGACTGGACTACACTGGACACACCCTAACACACTGGACTGGGCAGCGATACACTGGACTGGACTACACTGGACACACCCCCTAGCACACTGGACTGCACACCCCCCAGGAAACTGGGGTGGACTACACTGGACACACCCTAGCACACCGGACTGGACTGGACTACACTGGACACACCCTAGCGCCGGGTGCTGTCTGGGCTGCGCTCTCGGGTGGCCTGGTGGTGTGGTGTGAGCGCCGGACTGACTGACTGTCGCCCTGCAGCGATCCTGCTGGTGGAGCTGCTGTACGCGGTCGTGGGCATCGCCTGGCTGGTGCAGTACTACCAGCCCTGCTCCGACTTCACGGCCAAGAACGTCACCCTGGGTGAGGGGCCAGGGGCAGGGGCAGGGGCAGGGGCAGGGGCAGGGGCAGTTGGAGGGGTGCTGGGGACTGGGGCAGGCGCAGGGGGGCAGGGGCAGGGGCAGTTGAGGGGGTGCTGGAGCTTGGGTCAAGAGCAGGGGGGCAGGGGCATTTGAGGGGGCGCTGGTGCCTGGGGCAGGTGCGGGGGGACAGGGGTGAGCCCTCCCCTTCCTGTGCTCTGAGCCATTCCTGTGCTCCACAGGAATCGTGGCCTGCAATTGGCTGGTCATCCTCAGCGTCTGCATCACCATGATGTGCACCTTCGACCCCACGGGCCGCACCTTCGTCAAGCTGAAGGCCACCAGGAGGCGCCAGCGCAACCTGACCACCTACACGCTGAGGTAATGCAGGGAGGGGGCGGGGGCCACCGGGGGGGCTGTAAAACCCACGAGGCCGTTGACCTCCCTCTGCTCCTCTCCCCTTCTGGCTCAGACACCGGCTGGAGGAGGGCCAGGCCAGCAGCTGGTCCCGCAGGCTCAAGTTCTTCATGTGCTGCACGCGGGCGCAGGACTCCCAGTCCGTGAGTACCGCCTCCCGCTGCGCCCTCTCCCAGCGCGGCTCGCCATGAAACCACAGCGTCCGCAGCGTCCGTTCTGCTGGGGCTGTAACTGACGGTTCGTCTCTCACTGGCCAACCGGGCCGCCCTGATCCAGAATCACACACTGTCACCGGGCCGCCCTGATCCAGAATCACACACTGTCACGGACAGGGGCCGGGCCTCCTGATCCAGAATCACACACTGTCACGGACGGGGACCGGGCCGCCCTGATCCAGAATCACACACTGTCACGGACAGGGGCCGGGCCTCCTGATCCAGAATCACACACTGTCACAGACGGGGACCGGGCCGCCCTGATCCAGAATCACACACATGCCAACCGGGCCGCCCTGATCCAGAATCACAGAGTCACGGACAGGGGCCGGGCCGCCCTGATCCAGAATCACACACTGTCACCGGGCCGCCCGATCCAGAATCACAGAGTCACGGACAGGGGCCGGGCCGCCCTGATCCAGAATCACACACTGTGACCGGGCCGCCCTGATCCAGAATCACACACTGTCACCGGGCCTCCTGATCCAGAATCACACGCTGTCACGGACGGGGACCGGGCCGCCCTGATCCAGAATCACACACTGTCACAGATGGGGACCGGGCCGCCCTGATCCAGAATCACACACCGTCACTGACAGGGGCCGGGCCTCCCGATCCAGAATCACACACTGTCACCGGGCCTCCTGATCCAGAATCACACGCTGTCACCGGGCCGCCATGATCCAGAATCGCAGAGTCACGGACGGGGACCGGGCCGCCCTGATCCAGAATCACACACTGTCACAGATGGGGACCGGGCCTCCCGATCCAGAATCACACACTGTCACCGGGCCGCCCTGATCCAGAATCACAGAGTCACGGACAGGGGCCGGGCCTCCTGATCCCGAATCACACACTGTCACAGACGGGGGCCAGGCCTCCTGATCCAGAATCACACACTGTCACGGACGGGGACCGGGCCGCCCTGATCCAGAATCACACACATGCCAACCGGGCCGCCCTGATCCAGAATCACAGAGTCACGGACAGGGGCCGGGCCGCCCTGATCCAGAATCACACACTGTCACCGGGCCGCCCGATCCAGAATCACAGAGTCACGGACAGGGGCCGGGCCGCCCTGATCCAGAATCACACACTGTCACCGGGCCTCCTGATCCAGAATCACACGCTGTCACGGACGGGGACCGGGCCGCCCTGATCCAGAATCACACGCTGTCACGGACGGGGACCGGGCCTCCCGATCCAGAATCACACACTGTCACCGGGCCGCCCTGATCCAGAATCACACGCTGTCACCGGGCCGCCCTGATCCAGAATCACACACTGTCACGGACAGGGGCCGGGCCGCCCTGATCCAGAATCACACACTGTCACTGGGCCGCCCTGATCCAGAATCACACGCTGTCACGGACGGGGACCGGGCCTCCTGATCCAGAATCACAAACTGTCACGGACGGGGACAGGGCCTCATGATCCAGAATCACACGCTGTCACAGACGGGGACCGGGCCGCCCTGATCCAGACCCGCTGGCGGACAGGCAGGGCTCGAACCCCGGCTCCTTCACCCTGTGCCCCTGCTCTGTGCCAGGATGCCTACTCGGAGATCGCCAGCCTGTTTGCGGAGTTCTTCCGGGACCTGGACATCGTGCCCAGCGACATCATCGCAGGCCTGGTGCTGCTGCGGCAGAGGCAGAGGGCCAAGCGCAGCGCCACGCTGGACCAGGTGGGCAAGAGGGGCAGGAGGGGCGGCGGGCGGCGGGCAGTGGGTGGGTAGGTGGGCAATCGGGCGATGGGCAGTGGGCTGTGGGTAGGCGGGTGGGTAGGTGGTTGGGCGGTAGGCGATGGGCGATGGGCGATGGGCGGCTGGGCAGTGGACAGTGGACAGTGGACAGTGGACAGTGGACAGTGGACAGTGGACAGTGGACAGTGGACAGTGGGCTGTGGGTGGCGGGTGGTTGGGCAGTGGACAGTGGACAGTGGACAGTGGACAGTGGACAGTGGACAGTGGGCGGTGGGCGGTGGGCGGTGGGTGGTTGGGGAGTGGACAGTGGACAGTGGACAGTGGACAGTGGACAGTGGGCGGTGGGCGGTGGGTGGTTGGGGAGTGGACAGTGGACAGTGGACAGTGGGGAGTGGACAGTGGACAGTGGACAGTGGACGGTGGACGGTGGACGGTGGACGGTGGGCGGTGGGCGGTGGGCGGCGGGTGGCGGGTGGTTGGGCAGTGGACAGTGGACAGTGGGCAGTGGACAGTGGGCAGTGGGAAGTGGGTGGCGGGTGGTTGGGCAGTGGGCAGTGGGCAGTGGGAAGTGGGTGGCGGGTGGTTGGGCAGTGGACAGTGGACAGTGGGCAGTGGGAAGTGGGTGGCGGGTGGTTGGGCAGTGGACAGTGGACAGTGGGCGGTGGGTGGTTGGGCAGTGGGCAGTGGGCAGGCGGGTGGGTGGGAAGGTGGGTAAGCGGGCGATGGGCAGTGGACAGGTGGGTGGGTGGGCGAGCAATGGGCAGTGGGCAGTGGGCAGTGGGCAGTGGGCAGTGGACAGTGGGCAGTGGGCAGTGGGCAGTGGGCAGTGGGCAGTGGGCAGTGGGCAGTGGGCAGTGGTGGGACAGCGCACTCACAGTGTCTTCTGCCCACAGGGGAATAATGACATCCTGACCTTCCTGTCCGGAATGCCAGTCACCCGGAACACCAAATACCTGGACCTCAAGAACTCGGTGTGTCCAGTCAGTGTGTCTGTATGAACCCCTATCTCTCTCAGTGCAGTGTTAATGTACTGGAGTGTCCAGTCAGTGTGTGTGTATTGACCCCTCTCTCTCTCAGTGCAGTGTTAATGTACTGGAGTGTCCAGTCAGTGTGTCTGTATGAACCCCTATCTCTCTCAGTGCAGTGTTAATGTACTGGAGTGTCCAGTCAGTGTGTCTGTATGAACCCCTATCTCTCTCAGTGCTGTGTTCATGTACTGGAGTGTCCAGTCAGTGTGTCTGTATTAACCCCTCTCTCTCTCAGTGCAGTGTTCATGTACTGGAGTGTCCAGTCAGTGTGTCTGTATTAACCCCTCTCTCTCTCAGTGCAGTGTTAATGTACTGGAGTGTCCAGTCAGTGTGTCTGTATGAACCCCTATCTCTCTCAGTGCAGTGTTAATGTACTGGAGTGTCCAGTCAGTGTGTCTGTATGAACCCCTCTCTCTCTCTCAGTGCAGTGTTAATGTACTGGAGTGTCCAGTCAGTGTGGCTGTATTAACCCCTCTCTCTCTCAGTGCAGTGTTAATGTACTGGAGTGTCCAGTCAGTGTGTCTGTATTAACCCCTCTCTCTCAGTGCAGTGTTAATGTACTGGAGTGTCCAGTCAGTGTGTCTGTATTAACCCCTCTCTCTCTCAGTGCAGTGTTAATGTACTGGAGTGTCCAGTCAGTGTGTCTGTATGAACCCCTCTCTCTCAGTGCAGTGTTCATGTACTGGAGTGTCCAGTCAGTGTGTCTGTATGAACC
Organism: Lepisosteus oculatus; assembly: GCF_040954835.1. Taxonomy (NCBI): domain Eukaryota; kingdom Metazoa; phylum Chordata; class Actinopteri; order Semionotiformes; family Lepisosteidae; genus Lepisosteus; species Lepisosteus oculatus. The sequence continues at coordinate 668,575 of NC_090716.1, forward strand.
CCTCTCTCTCAGTGCAGTGTTAATGTACTGGAGTGTCCAGTCAGTGTGTCTGTATGAACCCCTCTCTCTCTCAGTGCAGTGTTCATGTACTGGAGTGTCCAGTCAGTGTGTGTGTATGAACCCCTCTCTCTCAGTGCAGTGTTCATGTACTGGAGTGTCCAGTCAGTGTGTCTGTATGAACCCCTCTCTCTCTCAGTGCAGTGTTAATGTACTGGAGTGTCCAGTCAGTGTGTCTGTATGAACCCCTCTCTCTCAGTGCAGTGTTAATGTACTGGAGTGTCCAGTCAGTGTGTCTGTATGAACCCCTCTCTCTCAGTGCAGTGTTAATGTACTGGAGTGTCCAGTCAGTGTGTGTGTATTAACCCCTCTCTCTCAGTGTTAATGTACTGGAGTGTCCAGTCAGTGTGTCTGTATTAACCCCTCTCTCTCAGTGCAGTGTTAATGTACTGGAATGTCCAGTCAGTGTGTCTGTATGAACCCCTCTCTCTCAGTGCAGTGTTAATGTACTGGAGTGTCCAGTCAGTGTGTCTGTATGAACCCCTCTCTCTCTCAGTGCAGTGTTCATGTACTGGAGTGTCCAGTCAGTGTGTCTGTATTAACCCCTCTCTCTCAGTGCAGTGTTCATGTACTGGAGTGTCCAGTCAGTGTGTGTGTATTAACCCTTCTCTCTCAGTGTAGTGTTAATGTACTGGAGTGTCCAGTCAGTGTGTCTGTATGAACCCCTCTCTCTCAGTGCAGTGTTCATGTACTGGAGTGTCCAGTCAGTGTGTGTGTATTAACCCCTCTCTCTCAGTGCAGTGTTAATGTACTGGAGTGTCCAGTCAGTGTGTGTGTATTAACCCCTCTCTCTCAGTGCAGTGTTCATGTACTGGAGTGTCCAGTCAGTGTGTCTGTATTAACCCCTCTCTCTCTCAGTGCAGTGTTAATGTACTGGAGTGTCCAGTCAGTGTGTCTGTATGAACCCCTCTCTCTCTCAGTGCAGTGTTAATGTACTGGAGTGTCCAGTCAGTGTGTCTGTATTAACCCCTCTCTCTCTCAGTGCAGTGTTCATGTACTGGAGTGTCCAGTCAGTGTGTCTGTATGAACCCCTCTCTCTCAGTGCTGTGTTAATGTACTGGAGTGTCCAGTCAGTGAGTAGTAACCCCTCTCTCTCTCAGATGGAGATGACCATGTACAGACAGGTGTGCTACTACATGCTGTTTGCCATGGCTGCGTACGGGTGGCCCATGTACCTGATGAGGACCCCGGCCTGCGGGCTTTGCCGGCTGGCCAGCTCCTGCTCGTGAGTGTCGCTCTGCTCTGTCCGCCTCTGCCGGCCCTCGCTCTGCGCTGCTGACCGCGGCTCCCTCTGCCCGCAGGTGCCTGTCTCTGTCTCCCTCGCGCTTCTCCCAGTCCGTCACGGTGGAGGAGGACAACTGCTGCGGCTGCAACGTCCTGGCCATCCGCCGCCACTTCCTGGACCAGGACCTGAAGGAAGTGGACATCATCTACACTTCCTGTCACGACGCTGTGAGTCTGTGTGATCGTCGCTCTCGCTCCAGAGTCTGCCTGTCCTCTCTGGGCAGCCAGGTCTGCCTGTGTCCAGTCTCGGTGTCCAGGCTGTGGTCACTGAGCCTGTCCTCTCTGGGCAGTCAGGTCTGCCTGTGTCCAGTCTCTGTGTCCAGGCTGTGGTCATTGAACCTGTCCTCTCTGGGCAGCCAGGTCTGCCTGTGTCCAGTCTCTGTGTCCAGGCTGTGGTCACTGAGCCTGTCCTCTCTGGGCAGCCAGGTCAGCCTGTGTCCAGTCTCTCTGGCCAGGCTGTGGTCACTGAGCCTGTCCTCTCTGGGCAGTCAGGTCTGCCTATGTCCAGTCTCTGTGTCCAGGCTGTGGTCACTGAACCTGTCCTCTCTGGGCAGCCAGGTCTGCCTGTGTCCAGTCTCTGTGTCCAGGCTCTGGTCACTGAGCCTGTCCTCTCTGGGCAGCCAGGTCTGCCTGACTGAGCTGGGGTTCAGATGGACGGAGAGCTGGGCTTCAGACAGAGAGCTGGGGTTCAGGCGGACAGAGAGCCCCAGCCCAGAAGGGGGTCCGAGTGCTGGGGTGGTCAGAGCACTCTACAGCCCTTCCAGCGCTGAACGGCTCTGCTGATGACCAGCGATGACCGTGGCGTCACTGTTCTCGTCCTCTCGCCCAGGTGTACGAGACGCCATTCTTTGTTGCAGTGGATCATGGGAAAAAGAAAGTGGTGATCAGCATCCGAGGAACACTGTCACCTAAAGTGAGAGACCAACTTGCTGACTGACCGACTGACCGACACACAGACGCTCCCACTGACCAACTTGCTGACTGAGCGACACTCCTTCTGACCGACCCGCTGACTGACAAACACACAGGCACTTTCACTGACCAACACACGGACACCCTCACTGACCGACACACGGACACTCTCACTGACCGACACACGGACACTCTCACCGACCAACACTCTCACTGACCGACACACGGACACCCTCACTGACCGACACACGGACACTCTCACCGACCGACACCCTCACTGACCAACACACGGACACCCTCACTGACCGACACACGGACACCCTCACTGACCGACACACGGACACTCTCACCGACCGACACCCTCACTGACCAACACACGGACACCCTCACTGACCGACACACGGACACTCTCACCGACCGACACCCTCACTGACCAACACACGGACACCCTCACTGACCGACACACGGACACTCTCACCGACCGACACCCTCACTGACCAACACACGGACACCCTCACTGACCGACACACGGACACTCTCACCGACCGACACTCTCACCGACCGACACTCTCACCGACCGACACACGGACACCCTCGCTGACTGACACTCTCACTGACCGACACACGGACACCCTCACTGACCGACACACGGACACCCTCACTGACCGACACACGGACACCCTCGCTGACCGACACACGGACACCCTCGCTGACCGACACACGGACACCCTCGCTGACCGACACACGGACACCCTCACTGACACTGACAGACACCCTCACTGACACAGACAGACACCCCCACTGACACTGACAGACACCCTCACTGACAGACACCCCCACTGACAGACACCCCCACTGACACAGACGGACACCCTCACTGACACAGACAGACACCCCCACTGACACAGACAGACACCCTCACTGACAGACACCCTCACTGACACAGACAGACACCCTCACTGACACAGACAGACACCCTCACTGACAGACACCCCCACTGACACAGACAGACACCCCCACTGACACAGACAGACACCCTCACTGACAGACACCCCCACTGACACAGACAGACACCCCCACTGACACAGACAGACACCCTCACTGACAGACACCCCCACTGACACAGACGGACACCCCCACTGACAGACACCCTCACTGACACAGACAGACACCCTCACTGACAGACACCCTCACTGACACAGACAGACACCCTCACTGACAGACACCCTCACTGACACAGACAGACACCCTCACTGACAGACACCCTCACTGACACAGACAGACACCCTCACTGACACAGACAGACACCCCCACTGACACTGACAGACACCCCCACTGACAGACACCCCCACTGACACAGACGGACACCCCCACTGACAGACACCCTCACTGACACAGACAGACACCCCCACTGACACAGACAGACACCCTCACTGACAGACACCCTCACTGACACAGACAGACACCCTCACTGACACAGACAGACACCCTCACTGACAGACACCCTCACTGACAGACACCCTCACTGACAGACACCCCCACTGACACAGACAGACACCCTCACTGACACAGACAGACACCCTCACTGACACAGACAGACACCCTCACTGACAGACACCCTCACTGACACAGACAGACACCCCCACTGACAGACACCCTCACTGACAGACACCCTCACTGACACAGACAGACACCCTCACTGACAGACACCCTCACTGACACAGACAGACACCCTCACTGACAGACACCCTCACTGACACAGACAGACACCCTCACTGACAGACACCCTCACTGACACTGACAGACACCCTCACTGACAGACACCCCCACTGACACTGACAGACACCCCCACTGACACTGACAGACACCCTCACTGACAGACACCCTCACTGACAGACACCCCCACTGACAGACACCCCCACTGACACAGACGGACACCCCCACTGACAGACACCCCCACTGACACAGACAGACACCCCCACTGACACAGACAGACACCCTCACTGACACAGACAGACACCCCCACTGACAGACACCCTCACTGACACAGACAGACACCCTCACTGACAGACACCCTCACTGACACAGACAGACACCCTCACTGACAGACACCCTCACTGACACTGACAGACACCCTCACTGACACTGACAGACACCCTCAGTGACACAGACAGACACCCTCACTGACAGACACCCTCACTGACACTGACAGACACCCTCACTGACAGACACCCCCACTGACACAGACAGACACCCTCACTGACAGACACCCTCACTGACACAGACAGACACCCTCACTGACACAGACAGACACCCTCACTGACAGACACCCTCACTGACACAGACGGACACCCTCACTGACAGACACCCTCACTGACACAGACAGACACCCTCACTGACAGACACCCTCACTGACAGACACCCTCACTGACACAGACAGACACCCTCACTGACAGACACCCTCACTGACAGACACCCTCACTGACACAGACGGACACCCTCACTGACACAGACAGACACCCTCACTGACAGACACCCTCACTGACACAGACAGACACCCTCACTGACAGACACCCTCACTGACACTGACAGACACCCTCACTGACAGACACCCTCACTGACACAGACGGACACCCTCACTGACACAGACAGACACCCTCACTGACAGACACCCTCACTGACACAGACAGACACCCTCACTGACAGACACCCTCACTGACACAGACGGACACCCTCACTGACAGACACCCTCACTGACACAGACAGACACCCTCACTGACAGACACCCTCACTGACAGACACCCTCACTGACACTGACAGACACCCTCACTGACAGACACCCTCACTGACACAGACAGACTCACTGACACAGACAGACACCCTCACTGACACAGACAGACACCCTCACTGACACTGACAGACACCCTCACTGACACAGACAGACACCCTCACTGACAGACACCCCCACTGACACAGACAGACACCCTCACTGACACAGACAGACACCCTCACTGACAGACACCCTCACTGACACTGACAGACACCCTCACTGACAGACACCCCCACTGACACAGACAGACACCCTCACTGACAGACACCCTCACTGACAGACACCCTCACTGACACAGACAGACACCCTCACTGACACAGACAGACACCCTCACTGACACTGACAGACACCCTCACTGACAGACACCCTCACTGACAGACACCCTCACTGACACAGACGGACACCCTCACTGACAGACACCCTCACTGACACAGACGGACACCCTCACTGACAGACACCCTCACTGAGACAGACAGACACCCTCACTGACAGACACCCTCACTGACACTGACAGACACCCTCACTGACACTGACAGACACCCTCACTGACACAGACAGACTCACTGACACTGACAGACACCCTCACTGACACAGACAGACACCCTCACTGACACTGACAGACACCCTCACTGACACTGACAGACACCCTCACTGACAGATACCCTCACTGACAGACACCCTCACTGACAGACACCCTCACTGACAGACACCCTCACTGACAGACACCCTCACTGACACAGACGGACACCCTCACTGACACAGACAGACACCCTCACTGACAGACACCCTCACTGACAGACACCCTCACTGACAGACACCCTCACTGAGACAGACAGACACCCTCACTGACACTGACAGACACCCTCACTGACAGACACCCTCACTGACACTGACAGACACCCTCACTGACACAGACAGACTCACTGACACTGACAGACACCCTCACTGAGACAGACAGACACCCTCACTGAGACAGACAGACACCCTCACTGACACAGACAGACACCCTCACTGACACAGACAGACACCCTCACTGACAGACACCCTCACTGACACAGACAGACACCCCCACTGACACAGACAGACACCCTCACTGACAGACACCCTCAGTGACACAGACAGACACCCTCACTGACAGACACCCCCACTGACACAGACAGACACCCTCACTGACACAGACAGACACCCTCACTGACACAGACAGACACCCTCACTGACACAGACAGACACCCTCACTGACACTGACAGACACCCTCACTGACAGACACCCCCACTGACACAGACAGACACCCTCACTGACACTGACAGACACCCTCACTGACACAGACAGACACCCTCACTGACACTGACAGACACCCTCACTGACAGACACCCTCACTGACACAGACAGACACCCTCACTGACAGACACCCTCACTGACACTGACAGACACCCTCACTGACACTGACAGACACCCTCACTGACAGACACCCTCACTGACACTGACAGACACCCTCACTGACACTGACAGACACCCTCACTGACAGACACCCTCACTGACAGACACCCTCACTGACACTGACAGACACCCTCACTGACACTGACAGACACCCTCACTGACACTGACAGACACCCTCACTGACACAGACAGACACCCTCACTGACACTGACAGACACCCTCACTGACAGACACCCTCACTGACAGACACCCTCACTGACACTGACAGACACCCTCACTGACACAGACAGACACCCTCACTGACACTGACAGACACCCTCACTGACACTGACAGACACCCTCACTGACAGACACCCTCACTGACACAGACAGACTCACTGACACTGACAGACACCCTCACTGACACAGACAGACACCCTCACTGACAGACACCCTCACTGACACTGACAGACACCCTCACTGACACTGACAGACACCCTCACTGACACTGACAGACACCCTCACTGACACTGACAGACACCCTCACTGACAGACACCCTCACTGACAGACACCCTCACTGACACAGACAGACACCCTCACTGACACAGACAGACACCCTCACTGACAGACACCCTCACTGACACAGACAGACACCCCCACTGACACAGACAGACACCCTCACTGACAGAAACCCTCAGTGACACAGACAGACACCCTCACTGACAGACACCCCCACTGACACAGACAGACACCCTCACTGACACAGACAGACACCCTCACTGACACAGACAGACACCCTCACTGACACTGACAGACACCCTCACTGACAGACACCCCCACTGACACAGACAGACACCCTCACTGACACTGACAGACACCCTCACTGACACAGACAGACACCCTCACTGACACTGACAGACACCCTCACTGACAGACACCCTCACTGACACAGACAGACACCCTCACTGACAGACACCCTCACTGACACTGACAGACACCCTCACTGACACTGACAGACACCCTCACTGACAGACACCCTCACTGACACTGACAGACACCCTCACTGACACTGACAGACACCCTCACTGACAGACACCCTCACTGACAGACACCCTCACTGACACTGACAGACACCCTCACTGACACTGACAGACACCCTCACTGACACTGACAGACACCCTCACTGACACAGACAGACACCCTCACTGACACTGACAGACACCCTCACTGACAGACACCCTCACTGACAGACACCCTCACTGACACTGACAGACACCCTCACTGACACAGACAGACACCCTCACTGACACTGACAGACACCCTCACTGACACTGACAGACACCCTCACTGACAGACACCCTCACTGACACAGACAGACTCACTGACACTGACAGACACCCTCACTGACACAGACAGACACCCTCACTGACAGACACCCTCACTGACAGACACCCTCACTGACACTGACAGACACCCTCACTGACACTGACAGACACCCTCACTGACAGACACCCTCACTGACAGACACCCTCACTGACAGACACCCTCACTGACACAGACAGACACCCTCACTGACAGACACCCTCACTGACAGACACCCTCACTGAGACAGACAGACACCCTCACTGAGACAGACAGACACCCTCACTGACACAGACAGACTCACTGACACTGACAGACACCCTCACTGACACAGACAGACACCCTCACTGACAGACACCCTCACTGAGACAGACAGACACCCTCACTGACAGACACCCTCACTGACACAGACACCCTCACTGACACAGACAGACTCACTGACACAGACACCCTCACTGACACAGACAGACACCCTCACTGACACAGACAGACACCCTCACTGACAGACACCCTCACTGACACAGACAGACACCCTCACTGACACAGACAGACACCCTCACTGACACAGACAGACACCCTCACTGACAGACACCCCCACTGACACAGACAGACACCCTCACTGACAGACACCCTCACTGACCGACACCCTCACTGACCGACACCCTCACTGACCGACACCCTCACTGACCGACACCCTCACTGACCGACACCCTCAGTGACACTGACAGACACCCTCACTGACAGACACCCTCACTGACACAGACAGACACCCTCAGTGACACTGACAGACACCCTCACTGACACTGACAGACACCCTCACTGACACAGACAGACACCCTCACTGACACAGACAGACACCCTCACTGACACAGACAGACACCCCCACTGACACAGACAGACACCCCCACTGACACAGACAGACACCCTCACTGACCGACACCCTCACTGACCGACACCCCCACTGACACAGACAGACACCCTCACTGACAGACACCCTCACTGACAGACACCCTCACTGACAGACACCCTCACTGACACAGACAGACACCCTCACTGACAGACACCCTCACTGACACTGACAGACACCCTCACTGACACTGACAGACACCCTCACTGACACTGACAGACACCCTCACTGACAGACACCCCCACTGACACAGACAGACACCCTCACTGACAGACACCCTCACTGACAGACACCCTCACTGACAGACACCCTCACTGACAGACACCCTCACTGACACTGACAGACACCCTCACTGACAGACACCCTCACTGACAGACACCCTCACTGACACAGACAGACACCCTCACTGACACAGACAGACACCCCCACTGACAGACACCCCCACTGACAGACACCCCCACTGACAGACACCCCCACTGACAGACACCCTCACTGACAGACACCCTCACTGACACAGACAGACACCCTCACTGACAGACACCCTCACTGACACAGACAGACACCCTCACTGACACTGACAGACACCCTCACTGACAGACACCCTCAGTGACACAGACAGACACCCTCACTGACAGACACCCTCACTGACAGACACCCTCACTGACACTGACAGACACCCTCACTGACACAGACAGACACCCTCACTGACACAGACAGACACCCTCACTGACACTGACAGACACCCTCACTGACAGACACCCTCACTGACACAGACAGACTCACTGACACTGACAGACACCCTCACTGACACTGACAGACACCCTCACTGACACTGACAGACACCCTCACTGACACTGACAGACACCCTCACTGACACAGACAGACACCCCCACTGACACTGACAGACACCCTCACTGACAGACACCCCCACTGACAGACACCCCCACTGACACAGACGGACACCCCCACTGACAGACACCCTCACTGACACAGACAGACACCCCCACTGACACAGACAGACACCCTCACTGACAGACACCCTCACTGACAGACACCCTCACTGACACAGACAGACACCCTCACTGACACAGACAGACACCCTCACTGACAGACACCCTCACTGACAGACACCCTCACTGACACAGACAGACACCCCCACTGACACAGACAGACACCCTCACTGACACAGACAGACACCCTCACTGACAGACACCCTCACTGACACAGACAGACACCCTCACTGACAGACACCCTCACTGACACAGACAGACACCCTCACTGACAGACACCCTCACTGACACAGACAGACACCCTCACTGACAGACACCCTCACTGACACAGACAGACACCCTCACTGACAGACACCCTCACTGACACAGACAGACACCCCCACTGACACTGACAGACACCCCCACTGACAGACACCCCCACTGACAGACACCCCCACTGACACAGACGGACACCCCCACTGACAGACACCCTCACTGACACAGACAGACACCCCCACTGACACAGACAGACACCCTCACTGACAGACACCCTCACTGACACAGACAGACACCCTCACTGACACAGACAGACACCCTCACTGACAGACACCCTCACTGACAGACACCCTCACTGACACAGACAGACACCCCCACTGACACAGACAGACACCCTCACTGACACAGACAGACACCCTCACTGACAGACACCCTCACTGACACAGACAGACACCCCCACTGACAGACACCCCCACTGACAGACACCCTCACTGACAGACACCCTCACTGACACAGACAGACACCCTCACTGACAGACACCCTCACTGACACAGACAGACACCCTCACTGACAGACACCCTCACTGACACAGACAGACACCCTCACTGACAGACACCCTCACTGACACTGACAGACACCCTCACTGACACTGACAGACACCCTCACTGACAGACACCCCCACTGACACTGACAGACACCCCCACTGACACTGACAGACACCCCCACTGACACTGACAGACACCCTCACTGACAGACACCCTCACTGACAGACACCCCCACTGACAGACACCCCCACTGACACAGACGGACACCCCCACTGACAGACACCCTCACTGACACAGACAGACACCCCCACTGACACAGACAGACACCCCCACTGACACAGACAGACACCCTCACTGACACAGACAGACACCCTCACTGACACAGACAGACACCCCCACTGACAGACACCCTCACTGACAGACACCCTCACTGACACAGACAGACACCCTCACTGACAGACACCCTCACTGACACAGACAGACACCCTCACTGACAGACACCCTCACTGACACTGACAGACACCCTCACTGACACTGACAGACACCCCCACTGACACTGACAGACACCCTCAGTGACACAGACAGACACCCTCACTGACAGACACCCTCACTGACACTGACAGACACCCTCACTGACAGACACCCCCACTGACACAGACAGACACCCTCACTGACAGACACCCTCACTGACAGACACCCTCACTGACACAGACAGACACCCTCACTGACAGACACCCTCACTGACAGACACCCTCACTGACACAGACGGACACCCTCACTGACACAGACAGACACCCTCACTGACAGACACCCTCACTGACACAGACAGACACCCTCACTGACAGACACCCTCACTGACAGACACCCTCACTGACACAGACAGACACCCTCACTGACAGACACCCTCACTGACACAGACGGACACCCTCACTGACACAGACGGACACCCTCACTGACACAGACAGACACCCTCACTGACAGACACCCTCACTGACACAGACAGACACCCTCACTGACAGACACCCTCACTGACACTGACAGACACCCTCACTGACACTGACAGACACCCTCACTGACAGACACCCTCACTGACAGACACCCTCACTGACAGACACCCTCACTGACACAGACAGACTCACTGACACAGACAGACACCCTCACTGACACAGACAGACACCCTCACTGACAGACACCCTCACTGACACAGACAGACACCCTCACTGACACAGACAGACACCCTCACTGACACAGACAGACACCCTCACTGACAGACACCCTCACTGACAGACACCCTCACTGACACAGACGGACACCCTCACTGACAGACACCCTCACTGACACAGACGGACACCCTCACTGACAGACACCCTCACTGAGACTGACAGACACCCTCACTGACACTGACAGACACCCTCACTGACACAGACAGACTCACTGACACTGACAGACACCCTCACTGACACTGACAGACACCCTCACTGACACTGACAGACACCCTCACTGACACTGACAGACACCCTCACTGACAGATACCCTCACTGACAGACACCCTCACTGACAGACACCCTCACTGACAGACACCCTCACTGACACAGACGGACACCCTCACTGACACAGACAGACACCCTCACTGACAGACACCCTCACTGACAGACACCCTCACTGACAGACACCCTCACTGACAGACACCCTCACTGAGACAGACAGACACCCTCACTGACAGACACCCTCACTGACAGACACCCTCACTGACAGACACCCTCACTGACAGACACCCTCACTGAGACAGACAGACACCCTCACTGACAGACACCCTCACTGACACTGACAGACACCCTCACTGACACAGACAGACTCACTGACACTGACAGACACCCTCACTGACACAGACAGACACCCTCACTGAGACAGACAGACACCCTCACTGAGACAGACAGACACCCTCACTGAGACAGACAGACACCCTCACTGACACTGACAGACACCCTCACTGACACAGACAGACACCCTCACTGACACAGACAGACACCCTCACTGACACAGACAGACACCCCCACTGACACAGACAGACACCCTCACTGACAGACACCCTCAGTGACACAGACAGACACCCTCACTGACAGACACCCTCACTGACACTGACAGACACCCTCACTGACAGACACCCCCACTGACACAGACAGACACCCTCACTGACACAGACAGACACCCTCACTGACACTGACAGACACCCTCACTGACAGACACCCCCACTGACACAGACAGACACCCTCACTGACAGACACCCTCACTGACAGACACCCTCACTGACACAGACAGACACCCTCACTGACACAGACAGACACCCTCACTGACACTGACAGACACCCTCACTGACAGACACCCTCACTGACAGACACCCTCACTGACAGACACCCTCACTGACACAGACAGACACCCTCACTGACACTGACAGACACCCTCACTGACACTGACAGACACCCTCACTGACACTGACAGACACCCTCACTGACACAGACAGACACCCTCACTGACACAGACAGACACCCTCACTGACAGACACCCTCACTGACAGACACCCTCACTGACAGACACCCTCACTGACACTGACAGACACCCTCACTGACAGACACCCTCACTGACACTGACAGACACCCTCACTGACACTGACAGACACCCTCACTGACACTGACAGACACCCTCACTGACAGACACCCTCACTGACAGACACCCTCACTGACACAGACAGACACCCTCACTGACACTGACAGACACCCTCACTGACACAGACAGACTCACTGACACTGACAGACACCCTCACTGACACAGACAGACACCCTCACTGACAGACACCCTCACTGACAGACACCCTCACTGATACTGACAGACACCCTCACTGACAGACACCCTCACTGACAGACACCCTCACTGACAGACACCCTCACTGACAGACACCCTCACTGACAGACACCCTCACTGACACAGACAGACACCCTCACTGACAGACACCCTCACTGAGACAGACAGACACCCTCACTGACAGACACCCTCACTGAGACAGACAGACACCCTCACTGAGACAGACAGACACCCTCACTGACACAGACAGACACCCTCACTGACACAGACAGACACCCTCACTGACACAGACAGACACCCTCACTGACACAGACAGACACCCTCACTGACACAGACAGACACCCTCACTGACAGACACCCTCACTGAGACAGACAGACACCCTCACTGACAGACACCCTCACTGACACTGACAGACACCCTCACTGACACAGACAGACTCACTGACACTGACAGACACCCTCACTGACACAGACAGACACCCTCACTGACACAGACAGACACCCTCACTGACACAGACAGACACCCTCACTGACACAGACAGACACCCTCACTGACAGACACCCCCACTGACACAGACAGACACCCTCACTGACAGACACCCTCACTGACAGACACCCTCACTGACAGACACCCTCACTGACACTGACAGACACCCTCACTGACCGACACCCTCACTGACCGACACCCTCACTGACCGACACCCTCACTGACCGACACCCTCAGTGACACTGACAGACACCCTCACTGACAGACACCCTCACTGACACAGACAGACACCCTCAGTGACACTGACAGACACCCTCACTGACAGACACCCTCACTGACACAGACAGACACCCTCACTGACACAGACAGACACCCCCACTGACACAGACAGACACCCTCACTGACCGACACCCCCACTGACACAGACAGACACCCTCACTGACAGACACCCTCACTGACAGACACCCTCACTGACACAGACAGACACCCTCACTGACAGACACCCTCACTGACAGACACCCTCACTGACAGACACCCTCACTGACACTGACAGACACCCTCACTGACACTGACAGACACCCTCACTGACAGACACCCCCACTGACACAGACAGACACCCTCACTGACAGACACCCCCACTGACACAGACAGACACCCTCACTGACAGACACCCTCACTGACACAGACAGACACCCCCACTGACAGACACCCCCACTGACAGACACCCCCACTGACAGACACCCCCACTGACAGACACCCTCACTGACAGACACCCTCACTGACACAGACAGACACCCTCACTGACAGACACCCTCACTGACACAGACAGACACCCTCACTGACACTGACAGACACCCTCACTGACAGACACCCTCAGTGACACAGACAGACACCCTCACTGACAGACACCCTCACTGACAGACACCCTCACTGACAGACACCCTCACTGACACAGACAGACACCCTCACTGACACAGACAGACACCCTCACTGACACTGACAGACACCCTCACTGACAGACACCCTCACTGACACAGACAGACTCACTGACACTGACAGACACCCTCACTGACACTGACAGACACCCTCACTGACACAGACAGACACCCTCACTGACAGACACCCTCACTGACAGACACCCTCACTGACAGACACCCTCACTGACACTGACAGACACCCTCACTGACACTGACAGACACCCTCACTGACAGACACCCTCACTGACAGACACCCTCACTGACACAGACGGACACCCTCACTGACAGACACCCTCACTGACACAGACAGACACCCTCACTGACAGACACCCTCACTGAGACAGACAGACACCCTCACTGAGACAGACAGACACCCTCACTGACACAGACAGACTCACTGACACTGACAGACACCCTCACTGACACAGACAGACACCCTCACTGACAGACACCCTCACTGAGACAGACAGACACCCTCACTGACACAGACAGACTCACTGACACTGACAGACACCCTCACTGACACAGACAGACACCCTCACTGACAGACACCCTCACTGAGACAGACAGACACCCTCACTGACAGACACCCTCACTGACACTGACAGACACCCTCACTGACACAGACAGACTCACTGACACTGACAGACACCCTCACTGACACAGACAGACTCACTGACACAGACAGACACCCTCACTGACACAGACAGACACCCTCACTGACACAGACAGACACCCTCACTGACAGACACCCTCACTGACACAGACAGACACCCTCACTGACACAGACAGACACCCTCACTGACAGACACCCCCACTGACACAGACAGACACCCTCACTGACAGACACCCTCACTGACAGACACCCTCACTGACACTGACAGACACCCTCACTGACACTGACAGACACCCTCACTGACCGACACCCTCACTGACCGACACCCTCACTGACCGACACCCTCACTGACCGACACCCTCACTGACCGACACCCTCAGTGACACTGACAGACACCCTCACTGACAGACACCCTCACTGACACAGACAGACACCCTCACTGACACAGACAGACACCCTCAGTGACACTGACAGACACCCTCACTGACAGACACCCTCACTGACACAGACAGACACCCTCACTGACACAGACAGACACCCCCACTGACACAGACAGACACCCTCACTGACCGACACCCTCACTGACCGACACCCCCACTGACACAGACAGACACCCTCACTGACAGACACCCTCACTGACAGACACCCTCACTGACACAGACAGACACCCTCACTGACAGACACCCTCACTGACAGACACCCTCACTGACAGACACCCTCACTGACACTGACAGACACCCTCACTGACAGACACCCTCACTGACACAGACAGACACCCTCACTGACAGACACCCTCACTGACAGACACCCTCACTGACACAGACAGACACCCCCACTGACAGACACCCTCACTGACAGACACCCTCACTGACAGACACCCTCACTGACAGACACCCTCACTGACACTGACAGACACCCTCACTGACACTGACAGACACCCTCACTGACACAGACAGACACCCTCACTGACAGACACCCTCACTGACACTGACAGACACCCCCACTGACACAGACAGACACCCCCACTGACACAGACAGACACCCTCACTGACACTGACAGACACCCTCACTGACAGACACCCTCAGTGACACTGACAGACACCCTCACTGACAGACACCCTCACTGACACTGACAGACACCCTCACTGACAGACACCCTCACTGACACTGACAGACACCCTCACTGACAGACACCCTCACTGACAGACACCCTCACTGACAGACACCCTCAGTGACAGACTCCCTCAGTGACACTGACAGACACCCTCAGTGACACTGACAGACACCCTCACTGACAGATACCCTCACTGACAGACACCCTCACTGACAGACACCCTCACTGACAGACACCCTCACTGAGACAGACAGACACCCTCACTGACACTGACAGACACCCTCACTGACAGACACCCTCACTGACACTGACAGACACCCTCACTGACACAGACAGACTCACTGACACAGACAGACACCCTCACTGACACAGACAGACACCCTCACTGAGACAGACAGACACCCTCACTGACACTGACAGACACCCTCACTGACACAGACAGACACCCTCACTGACACAGACAGACACCCTCACTGACAGACACCCTCACTGACACAGACAGACACCCCCACTGACACAGACAGACACCCTCACTGACAGACACCCTCAGTGACACAGACAGACACCCTCACTGACAGACACCCTCACTGACACTGACAGACACCCTCACTGACAGACACCCCCACTGACACAGACAGACACCCTCACTGACACAGACAGACACCCTCACTGACACTGACAGACACCCTCACTGACAGACACCCTCACTGACACAGACAGACACCCTCACTGACAGACACCCTCACTGACACAGACAGACACCCTCACTGACACTGACAGACACCCTCACTGACAGACACCCTCACTGACAGACACCCTCACTGACACAGACAGACACCCTCACTGACAGACACCCTCACTGACACTGACAGACACCCTCACTGACACTGACAGACACCCTCACTGACAGACACCCTCACTGACACTGACAGACACCCTCACTGACACTGACAGACACCCTCACTGACAGACACCCTCACTGACACTGACAGACACCCTCACTGACACAGACAGACACCCTCACTGACACAGACAGACACCCTCACTGACAGACACCCTCACTGACAGACACCCTCACTGACACTGACAGACACCCTCACTGACAGACACCCTCACTGACACTGACAGACACCCTCACTGACAGACACCCTCACTGACACTGACAGACTCACTGACACTGACAGACACCCTCACTGACACAGACAGACTCACTGACACTGACAGACACCCTCACTGACACAGACAGACTCACTGACACTGACAGACACCCTCACTGACACAGACAGACACCCTCACTGACAGACACCCTCACAGACAGACACCCTCACTGACACTGACAGACACCCTCACTGACAGACACCCTCACTGACAGACACCCTCACTGACAGACACCCTCACTGACACAGACAGACACCCTCACTGACACAGACAGACACCCTCACTGACACAGACAGACACCCTCACTGACAGACACCCTCACTGACAGACACCCTCACTGACAGACACCCTCACTGACACAGACGGACACCCTCACTGACAGACACCCTCACTGACACAGACAGACTCACTGACACTGACAGACACCCTCACTGACACAGACAGACACCCTCACTGACACTGACAGACACCCTCACTGACACTGACAGACACCCTCACTGACAGATACCCTCACTGACAGACACCCTCACTGACAGACACCCTCACTGACAGACACCCTCACTGACACAGACGGACACCCTCACTGACACAGACAGACACCCTCACTGACAGACACCCTCACTGACAGACACCCTCACTGACAGACACCCTCACTGACAGACACCCTCACTGAGACAGACAGACACCCTCACTGACAGACACCCTCACTGACACTGACAGACACCCTCACTGACACAGACAGACTCACTGACACTGACAGACACCCTCACTGACACAGACAGACACCCTCACTGACACTGACAGACACCCTCACTGACACTGACAGACACCCTCACTGACACAGACAGACACCCTCACTGACACAGACAGACACCCTCACTGACACAGACAGACACCCTCACTGACAGACACCCTCACTGACACAGACAGACACCCCCACTGACACAGACAGACACCCTCACTGACAGACACCCTCAGTGACACAGACAGACACCCTCACTGACAGACACCCTCACTGACACTGACAGACACCCTCACTGACAGACACCCCCACTGACACAGACAGACACCCTCACTGACACAGACAGACACCCTCACTGACACAGACAGACACCCTCACTGACACAGACAGACACCCTCACTGACACTGACAGACACCCTCACTGACAGACACCCCCACTGACACAGACAGACACCCTCACTGACAGACACCCTCACTGACAGACACCCTCACTGACACAGACAGACACCCTCACTGACACTGACAGACACCCTCACTGACACTGACAGACACCCTCACTGACAGACACCCTCACTGACACAGACAGACACCCTCACTGACAGACACCCTCACTGACACTGACAGACACCCTCACTGACACTGACAGACACCCTCACTGACAGACACCCTCACTGACACTGACAGACACCCTCACTGACACAGACAGACACCCTCACTGACACAGACAGACACCCTCACTGACAGACACCCTCACTGACAGACACCCTCACTGACACTGACAGACACCCTCACTGACAGACACCCTCACTGACACTGACAGACACCCTCACTGACACTGACAGACACCCTCACTGACAGACACCCTCACTGACACAGACAGACTCACTGAAACTGACAGACACCCTCACTGACACAGACAGACTCACTGACACTGACAGACACCCTCACTGACACAGACAGACACCCTCACTGACAGACACCCTCACTGATACTGACAGACACCCTCACTGACAGACACCCTCACTGACACAGACACCCTCACTGACAGACACCCTCACTGACAGACACCCTCACTGACAGACACCCTCACTGACACAGACAGACACCCTCACTGACAGACACCCTCACTGAGACAGACAGACACCCTCACTGACAGACACCCTCACTGAGACAGACAGACACCCTCACTGAGACAGACAGACACCCTCACTGACACAGACAGACACCCTCACTGACACAGACAGACTCACTGACACTGACAGACACCCTCACTGACACAGACAGACTCACTGACACTGACAGACACCCTCACTGACACAGACAGACACCCTCACTGACAGACACCCTCACTGAGACAGACAGACACCCTCACTGACAGACACCCTCACTGACACTGACAGACACCCTCACTGACACTGACAGACACCCTCACTGACACAGACAGACTCACTGACACTGACAGACACCCTCACTGACACAGACAGACACCCTCACTGACAGACACCCTCACTGACACAGACAGACACCCTCACTGACAGACACCCTCACTGACACAGACAGACACCCTCACTGACACAGACAGACACCCTCACTGACACAGACAGACACCCTCACTGACAGACACCCTCACTGACACAGACAGACACCCTCACTGACAGACACCCTCACTGACAGACACCCTCACTGACACTGACAGACACCCTCACTGACCGACACCCTCACTGACCGACACCCTCACTGACCGACACCCTCACTGACCGACACCCTCACTGACCGACACCCTCAGTGACACTGACAGACACCCTCACTGACAGACACCCTCACTGACACAGACAGACACCCTCACTGACACAGACAGACACCCTCAGTGACACTGACAGACACCCTCACTGACAGACACCCTCACTGACACAGACAGACACCCTCACTGACACAGACAGACACCCCCACTGACACAGACAGACACCCTCACTGACCGACACCCCCACTGACACAGACAGACACCCTCACTGACAGACACCCTCACTGACAGACACCCTCACTGACACAGACAGACACCCTCACTGACAGACACCCTCACTGACAGACACCCTCACTGACACTGACAGACACCCTCACTGACACTGACAGACACCCTCACTGACACTGACAGACACCCTCACTGACACTGACAGACACCCTCACTGACAGACACCCCCACTGACACAGACAGACACCCCCACTGACAGACACCCCCACTGACAGACACCCCCACTGACAGACACCCCCACTGACAGACACCCTCACTGACACAGACAGACACCCTCACTGACACAGACAGACACCCTCACTGACACAGACAGACACCCTCACTGACACTGACAGACACCCTCACTGACAGACACCCTCAGTGACACAGACAGACACCCTCACTGACAGACACCCTCACTGACAGACACCCTCACTGACACTGACAGACACCCTCACTGACACAGACAGACACCCTCACTGACACAGACAGACACCCTCACTGACACTGACAGACACCCTCACTGACAGACACCCTCACTGACACAGACAGACTCACTGACACTGACAGACACCCTCACTGACACTGACAGACACCCTCACTGACACAGACAGACACCCTCACTGACAGACACCCTCACTGACACTGACAGACACCCTCACTGACACTGACAGACACCCTCACTGACACTGACAGACACCCTCACTGACACTGACAGACACCCTCACTGACAGACACCCTCACTGACAGACACCCTCACTGACAGACACCCTCACTGACAGACACCCTCACTGACACTGACAGACACCCTCACTGACACAGACAGACACCCTCACTGACACAGACAGACACCCTCACTGACACTGACAGACACCCTCACTGACAGACACCCTCACTGACACAGACAGACTCACTGACACTGACAGACACCCTCACTGACACTGACAGACACCCTCACTGACAGACACCCTCACTGACAGACACCCTCACTGACAGACACCCTCACTGACACTGACAGACACCCTCACTGACACAGACAGACACCCTCACTGACACAGACAGACACCCTCACTGACACTGACAGACACCCTCACTGACACTGACAGACACCCTCACTGACAGACACCCTCACTGACACAGACAGACTCACTGACACTGACAGACACCCTCACTGACACTGACAGACACCCTCACTGACACAGACAGACACCCTCACTGACAGACACCCTCACTGACAGACACCCTCACTGACACTGACAGACACCCTCACTGACACTGACAGACACCCTCACTGACACTGACAGACACCCTCACTGACAGACACCCTCACTGACAGACACCCTCACTGACACAGACGGACACCCTCACTGACAGACACCCTCACTGACACAGACAGACACCCTCACTGACAGACACCCTCACTGAGACAGACAGACACCCTCACTGACACAGACAGACTCACTGACACTGACAGACACCCTCACTGACACAGACAGACACCCTCACTGACAGACACCCTCACTGAGACAGACAGACACCCTCACTGACACAGACAGACTCACTGACACTGACAGACACCCTCACTGACACAGACAGACACCCTCACTGACAGACACCCTCACTGAGACAGACAGACACCCTCACTGACAGACACCCTCACTGACACTGACAGACACCCTCACTGACACAGACAGACTCACTGACACTGACAGACACCCTCACTGACACAGACAGACTCACTGACACTGACAGACACCCTCACTGACACAGACAGACTCACTGACACTGACAGACACCCTCACTGACACAGACAGACACCCTCACTGACACAGACAGACACCCTCACTGACAGACACCCTCACTGACACAGACAGACACCCTCACTGACACAGACAGACACCCTCACTGACAGACACCCCCACTGACAAAGACAGACACCCTCACTGACAGACACCCTCACTGACAGACACCCTCACTGACAGACACCCTCACTGACAGACACCCTCACTGACACTGACCGACACCCTCACTGACCGACACCCTCACTGACCGACACCCTCACTGACCGACACCCTCACTGACCGACACCCTCACTGACCGACACCCTCAGTGACACTGACAGACACCCTCACTGACAGACACCCTCACTGACACAGACAGACACCCTCACTGACACAGACAGACACCCTCAGTGACACTGACAGACACCCTCACTGACAGACACCCTCACTGACACAGACAGACACCCTCACTGACACAGACAGACACCCCCACTGACACAGACAGACACCCTCACTGACCGACACCCTCACTGACCGACACCCCCACTGACACAGACAGACACCCTCACTGACAGACACCCTCACTGACAGACACCCTCACTGACACAGACAGACACCCTCACTGACAGACACCCTCACTGACAGACACCCTCACTGACACTGACAGACACCCTCACTGACAGACACCCCCACTGACACAGACAGACACCCTCACTGACAGACACCCTCACTGACAGACACCCTCACTGACACAGACAGACAC
The DNA here is from genome assembly GCF_040954835.1 of Lepisosteus oculatus. NCBI lineage: Eukaryota > Metazoa > Chordata > Actinopteri > Semionotiformes > Lepisosteidae > Lepisosteus > Lepisosteus oculatus. The sequence goes on from NC_090716.1 coordinate 691,660, forward strand.
CCCCACTGACAGACACCCTCACTGACAGACACCCTCACTGACAGACACCCTCACTGACAGACACCCTCACTGACACTGACAGACACCCTCACTGACACTGACAGACACCCTCACTGACACAGACAGACACCCTCACTGACAGACACCCTCACTGACACTGACAGACACCCCCACTGACACAGACAGACACCCCCACTGACACAGACAGACACCCTCACTGACACTGACAGACACCCTCACTGACAGACACCCTCAGTGACACTGACAGACACCCTCACTGACAGACACCCTCACTGACACTGACAGACACCCTCACTGACAGACACCCTCACTGACAGACACCCTCACTGACAGACACCCTCACTGACAGACACCCTCAGTGACAGACACCCTCAGTGACACTGACAGACACCCTCAGTGACACTGACAGACACCCTCACTGACAGATACCCTCACTGACAGACACCCTCACTGACAGACACCCTCACTGAGACAGACAGACACCCTCACTGACACTGACAGACACCCTCACTGACAGACACCCTCACTGACACTGACAGACACCCTCACTGACACAGACAGACTCACTGACACTGACAGACACCCTCACTGACACAGACAGACACCCTCACTGAGACAGACAGACACCCTCACTGACACTGACAGACACCCTCACTGACACAGACAGACACCCTCACTGACAGACACCCTCACTGACAGACACCCTCACTGACACTGACAGACACCCTCACTGACACAGACAGACACCCTCACTGACACAGACAGACACCCTCACTGACACTGACAGACACCCTCACTGACACTGACAGACACCCTCACTGACAGACACCCTCACTGACACAGACAGACTCACTGACACTGACAGACACCCTCACTGACACTGACAGACACCCTCACTGACACAGACAGACACCCTCACTGACAGACACCCTCACTGACAGACACCCTCACTGACACTGACAGACACCCTCACTGACACTGACAGACACCCTCACTGACACTGACAGACACCCTCACTGACAGACACCCTCACTGACAGACACCCTCACTGACAGACACCCTCACTGACACTGACAGACACCCTCACTGACACAGACAGACACCCTCACTGACACAGACAGACACCCTCACTGACACTGACAGACACCCTCACTGACACTGACAGACACCCTCACTGACAGACACCCTCACTGACAGACACCCTCACTGACACAGACAGACTCACTGACACTGACAGACACCCTCACTGACACTGACAGACACCCTCACTGACAGACACCCTCACTGACAGACACCCTCACTGACAGACACCCTCACTGACACTGACAGACACCCTCACTGACACAGACAGACACCCTCACTGACACAGACAGACACCCTCACTGACACTGACAGACACCCTCACTGACACTGACAGACACCCTCACTGACAGACACCCTCACTGACACAGACAGACTCACTGACACTGACAGACACCCTCACTGACACTGACAGACACCCTCACTGACACAGACAGACACCCTCACTGACAGACACCCTCACTGACAGACACCCTCACTGACACTGACAGACACCCTCACTGACACTGACAGACACCCTCACTGACACTGACAGACACCCTCACTGACAGACACCCTCACTGACAGACACCCTCACTGACACAGACGGACACCCTCACTGACAGACACCCTCACTGACACAGACAGACACCCTCACTGACAGACACCCTCACTGAGACAGACAGACACCCTCACTGACACAGACAGACTCACTGACACTGACAGACACCCTCACTGACACAGACAGACACCCTCACTGACAGACACCCTCACTGAGACAGACAGACACCCTCACTGACACAGACAGACTCACTGACACTGACAGACACCCTCACTGACACAGACAGACACCCTCACTGACAGACACCCTCACTGAGACAGACAGACACCCTCACTGACAGACACCCTCACTGACACTGACAGACACCCTCACTGACACAGACAGACTCACTGACACTGACAGACACCCTCACTGACACAGACAGACTCACTGACACTGACAGACACCCTCACTGACACAGACAGACACCCTCACTGACACAGACAGACACCCTCACTGACAGACACCCTCACTGACACAGACAGACACCCTCACTGACACAGACAGACACCCTCACTGACAGACACCCCCACTGACAAAGACAGACACCCTCACTGACAGACACCCTCACTGACAGACACCCTCACTGACAGACACCCTCACTGACACTGACCGACACCCTCACTGACCGACACCCTCACTGACCGACACCCTCACTGACCGACACCCTCACTGACCGACACCCTCAGTGACACTGACAGACACCCTCACTGACAGACACCCTCACTGACACAGACAGACACCCTCACTGACACAGACAGACACCCTCAGTGACACTGACAGACACCCTCACTGACAGACACCCTCACTGACACAGACAGACACCCTCACTGACACAGACAGACACCCCCACTGACACAGACAGACACCCTCACTGACCGACACCCTCACTGACCGACACCCCCACTGACACAGACAGACACCCTCACTGACAGACACCCTCACTGACAGACACCCTCACTGACACAGACAGACACCCTCACTGACAGACACCCTCACTGACAGACACCCTCACTGACACTGACAGACACCCTCACTGACAGACACCCCCACTGACACAGACAGACACCCTCACTGACAGACACCCTCACTGACAGACACCCTCACTGACACAGACAGACACCCCCACTGACAGACACCCTCACTGACAGACACCCTCACTGACAGACACCCTCACTGACACTGACAGACACCCTCACTGACACTGACAGACACCCTCACTGACACAGACAGACACCCTCACTGACACAGACAGACACCCTCACTGACACTGACAGACACCCTCACTGACACTGACAGACACCCCCACTGACACAGACAGACACCCCCACTGACACAGACAGACACCCTCACTGACACTGACAGACACCCTCACTGACAGACACCCTCAGTGACACTGACAGACACCCTCACTGACAGACACCCTCACTGACACTGACAGACACCCTCACTGACAGACACCCTCACTGACACTGACAGACACCCTCACTGACAGACACCCTCACTGACAGACACCCTCACTGACAGACACCCTCAGTGACAGACACCCTCAGTGACACTGACAGACACCCTCAGTGACACTGACAGACACCCTCACTGACAGATACCCTCACTGACAGACACCCTCACTGACAGACACCCTCACTGAGACAGACAGACACCCTCACTGACACTGACAGACACCCTCACTGACAGACACCCTCACTGACACTGACAGACACCCTCACTGACACAGACAGACTCACTGACACTGACAGACACCCTCACTGACACAGACAGACACCCTCACTGAGACAGACAGACACCCTCACTGACACTGACAGACACCCTCACTGACACAGACAGACACCCTCACTGACACAGACAGACACCCTCACTGACACAGACAGACACCCTCACTGACAGACACCCTCACTGACACAGACAGACACCCCCACTGACACAGACAGACACCCTCACTGACAGACACCCTCAGTGACACAGACAGACACCCTCACTGACAGACACCCTCACTGACACTGACAGACACCCTCACTGACAGACACCCCCACTGACACAGACAGACACCCTCACTGACACAGACAGACACCCTCACTGACACTGACAGACACCCTCACTGACAGACACCCCCACTGACACAGACAGACACCCTCACTGACAGACACCCTCACTGACAGACACCCTCACTGACACAGACAGACACCCTCACTGACACTGACAGACACCCTCACTGACAGACACCCTCACTGACAGACACCCTCACTGACACAGACAGACACCCTCACTGACAGACACCCTCACTGACACTGACAGACACCCTCACTGACACTGACAGACACCCTCACTGACACTGACAGACACCCTCACTGACAGACACCCTCACTGACACTGACAGACACCCTCACTGACACTGACAGACACCCTCACTGACAGACACCCTCACTGACACTGACAGACACCCTCACTGACACAGACAGACACCCTCACTGACACAGACAGACACCCTCACTGACAGACACCCTCACTGACACTGACAGACACCCTCACTGACAGACACCCTCACTGACACTGACAGACACCCTCACTGACACTGACAGACACCCTCACTGACACTGACAGACACCCTCACTGACAGACACCCTCACTGACACAGACAGACTCACTGACACTGACAGACACCCTCACTGACACAGACAGACTCACTGACACTGACAGACTCACTGACACAGACAGACACCCTCACTGACAGACACCCTCACTGACAGACACCCTCACTGACACTGACAGACACCCTCACTGACACTGACAGACACCCTCACTGACACAGACACCCTCACTGACAGACACCCTCACTGACAGACACCCTCACTGACAGACACCCTCACTGACACAGACAGACACCCTCACTGACAGACACCCTCACTGAGACAGACAGACACCCTCACTGACAGACACCCTCACTGAGACAGACAGACACCCTCACTGAGACAGACAGACACCCTCACTGACACAGACAGACACCCTCACTGACACAGACAGACTCACTGACACTGACAGACACCCTCACTGACACAGACAGACACCCTCACTGACAGACACCCTCACTGAGACAGACAGAAACCCTCACTGACAGACACCCTCACTGACACTGACAGACACCCTCACTGACACAGACAGACTCACTGACACTGACAGACACCCTCACTGACACAGACAGACACCCTCACTGACACAGACAGACACCCTCACTGACAGACACCCTCACTGACACAGACAGACACCCTCACTGACACAGACAGACACCCTCACTGACAGACACCCCCACTGACACAGACAGACACCCTCACTGACAGACACCCTCACTGACAGACACCCTCACTGACAGACACCCTCACTGACACTGACAGACACCCTCACTGACCGACACCCTCACTGACCGACACCCTCACTGACCGACACCCTCAGTGACACTGACAGACACCCTCACTGACAGACACCCTCACTGACACAGACAGACACCCTCACTGACACAGACAGACACCCTCAGTGACACTGACAGACACCCTCACTGACAGACACCCTCACTGACACAGACAGACACCCTCACTGACACAGACAGACACCCCCACTGACACAGACAGACACCCTCACTGACCGACACCCCCACTGACACAGACAGACACCCTCACTGACAGACACCCTCACTGACAGACACCCTCACTGACACAGACAGACACCCTCACTGACAGACACCCTCACTGACAGACACCCTCACTGACAGACACCCTCACTGACACTGACAGACACCCTCACTGACACTGACAGACACCCTCACTGACAGACACCCCCACTGACACAGACAGACACCCTCACTGACAGACACCCTCACTGACAGACACCCTCACTGACAGACACCCTCACTGACACAGACAGACACCCCCACTGACAGACACCCCCACTGACAGACACCCCCACTGACAGACACCCTCACTGACAGACACCCTCACTGACAGACACCCTCACTGACAGACACCCTCACTGACACAGACAGACACCCTCACTGACAGACACCCTCACTGACACAGACAGACACCCTCACTGACACTGACAGACACCCTCACTGACAGACACCCTCAGTGACACAGACAGACACCCTCACTGACAGACACCCTCACTGACAGACACCCTCACTGACACTGACAGACACCCTCACTGACACAGACAGACACCCTCACTGACACAGACAGACACCCTCACTGACACTGACAGACACCCTCACTGACACTGACAGACACCCTCACTGACAGACACCCTCACTGACACAGACAGACTCACTGACACTGACAGACACCCTCACTGACACTGACAGACACCCTCACTGACACTGACAGACACCCTCACTGACAGACACCCTCACTGACACTGACAGACACCCTCACTGACACTGACAGACACCCTCACTGACACTGACAGACACCCTCACTGACAGACACCCTCACTGACAGACACCCTCACTGACAGACACCCTCACTGACACAGACGGACACCCTCACTGACAGACACCCTCACTGACACAGACAGACACCCTCACTGACAGACACCCTCACTGAGACAGACAGACACCCTCACTGACACAGACAGACTCACTGACACTGACAGACACCCTCACTGACACAGACAGACACCCTCACTGACAGACACCCTCACTGAGACAGACAGACACCCTCACTGACACTGACAGACACCCTCACTGACACAGACAGACTCACTGACACTGACAGACACCCTCACTGACACAGACAGACACCCTCACTGACACAGACAGACACCCTCACTGACAGACACCCTCACTGACACAGACAGACACCCTCACTGACACAGACAGACACCCTCACTGACACAGACAGACACCCTCACTGACAGACACCCCCACTGACACAGACAGACACCCTCACTGACAGACACCCTCACTGACAGACACCCTCACTGACACTGACAGACACCCTCACTGACACTGACAGACACCCTCACTGACCGACACCCTCACTGACCGACACCCTCACTGACCGACACCCTCACTGACCGACACCCTCAGTGACACTGACAGACACCCTCACTGACAGACACCCTCACTGACACAGACAGACACCCTCACTGACACTGACAGACACCCTCACTGACAGACACCCTCACTGACACAGACAGACACCCTCACTGACACAGACAGACACCCCCACTGACACAGACAGACACCCTCACTGACCGACACCCTCACTGACCGACACCCCCACTGACACAGACAGACACCCTCACTGACAGACACCCTCACTGACAGACACCCTCACTGACACAGACAGACACCCTCACTGACAGACACCCTCACTGACAGACACCCTCACTGACAGACACCCTCACTGACACTGACAGACACCCTCACTGACAGACACCCCCACTGACACAGACAGACACCCTCACTGACAGACACCCTCACTGACACAGACAGACACCCTCACTGACACAGACAGACACCCTCACTGACAGACACCCTCACTGACAGACACCCTCACTGACAGACACCCTCACTGACACTGACAGACACCCTCACTGACACTGACAGACACCCTCACTGACACAGACAGACACCCTCACTGACAGACACCCTCACTGACACTGACAGACACCCCCACTGACACAGACAGACACCCCCACTGACACAGACAGACACCCTCACTGACACTGACAGACACCCTCACTGACAGACACCCTCAGTGACACTGACAGACACCCTCACTGACAGACACCCTCACTGACACTGACAGACACCCTCACTGACAGACACCCTCACTGACACTGACAGACACCCTCACTGACAGACACCCTCACTGACAGACACCCTCAGTGACACTGACAGACACCCTCAGTGACACTGACAGACACCCTCACTGACACTGACAGACACCCTCACTGACACTGACAGACACCCTCACTGACACTGACAGACACCCTCACTGACAGACACCCTCACTGACACTGACAGACACCCTCACTGACAGACACCCTCAGTGACACTGACAGACACCCTCACTGACAGACACCCTCACTGACACTGACAGACACCCTCACTGACACTGACAGACACCCTCACTGACACAGACAGACACCCTCACTGACAGACACCCTCACTGACACTGACAGACACCCCCACTGACACAGACAGACACCCCCACTGACACAGACAGACACCCTCACTGACACTGACAGACACCCTCACTGACAGACACCCTCACTGACAGACACCCTCAGTGACACTGACAGACACCCTCACTGACAGACACCCTCACTGACACTGACAGACACCCTCACTGACAGACACCCTCACTGACACTGACAGACACCCTCACTGACAGACACCCTCACTGACAGACACCCTCACTGACACTGACAGACACCCTCACTGACACTGACAGACACCCTCACTGACACTGACAGACACCCTCACTGACAGACACCCTCACTGACACAGACAGACACCCCCACTGACAGACACCCTCACTGACAGACACCCTCACTGACAGACACCCTCACTGACACTGACAGACACCCTCACTGACACAGACAGACACCCTCACTGACACTGACAGACACCCTCACTGACAGACACCCCCACTGACAGACACCCCCACTGACACAGACAGACACCCTCACTGACAGACACCCTCACTGACAGACACCCTCACTGACAGACACCCCCACTGACACAGACAGACACCCCCACTGACACAGACAGACACCCTCACTGACAGACACCCTCAGTGACACTGACAGACACCCTCACTGACAGACACCCTCACTGACACTGACAGACACCCCCACTGACAGACACCCCCACTGACACAGACAGACACCCTCACTGACAGACACCCTCACTGACAGACACCCTCACTGACACTGACAGACACCCTCACTGACACAGACAGACACCCTCACTGACACTGACAGACACCCTCACTGACAGACACCCCCACTGACACAGACAGACACCCTCACTGACAGACACCCTCACTGACAGACACCCTCACTGACAGACACCCTCACTGACACTGACAGACACCCCCACTGACACAGACAGACACCCCCACTGACACAGACAGACACCCCCACTGACACAGACAGACACCCTCACTGACACTGACAGACACCCTCACTGACAGACACCCCCACTGACAGACACCCCCACTGACACAGACAGACACCCTCACTGACAGACACCCTCACTGACAGACACCCTCACTGACACTGACAGACACCCTCACTGACACAGACAGACACCCTCACTGACACTGACAGACACCCTCACTGACAGACACCCCCACTGACACAGACAGACACCCTCACTGACACTGACAGACACCCCCACTGACACAGACAGACACCCCCACTGACACAGACAGACACCCCCACTGACACTGACAGACACCCTCACTGACAGACACCCCCACTGACAGACACCCCCACTGACAGACACCCCCACTGACAGACACCCCCACTGACACAGACAGACACCCTCACTGACAGACACCCTCACTGACAGACACCCTCACTGACAGACACCCCCACTGACAGACACCTCCACTGACACAGACAGACACCCTCACTGACAGACACCCTCACTGACAGACACCCTCACTGACACTGACAGACACCCTCACTGACACAGACAGACACCCTCACTGACACTGACAGACACCCTCACTGACAGACACCCCCACTGACACAGACAGACACCCTCACTGACAGACACCCTCAGTGACACTGACAGACACCCTCACTGACAGACACCCTCACTGACACTGACAGACACCCCCACTGACACAGACAGACACCCTCACTGACAGACACCCTCAGTGACACTGACAGACACCCTCACTGACAGACACCCTCACTGACACAGACAGACACCCTCACTGACACAGACAGACACCCTCACTGACACAGACAGACACCCTCACTGACAGACACCCTCAGTGACACTGACAGACACCCTCACTGACAGACACCCTCACTGACACAGACAGACACCCTCACTGACACAGACAGACACCCTCACTGACAGACACTGTAACCCCTCTCTCTCTCTTGGCCTCAGGATGCGCTGACTGACCTTGCAGGCGATGCTGAGAGGCTCCCAGTCGAACGTCAGCACGGCACCTGGCTGGGACACAAGGTGGGGATCGGTCAGCCCGAGTTTGTCCACTGCTTAAGATTCAGGCCTTGTGATCGGGAGGGTCCCAGGTTCGAGTACCTCCTGACTCTGCCTCTGTCCTCCCTGAGTGAATCACTAGACCTCCATGTTTCCCCTCTGTGTGTCTGTATTAACCCCTCTCTCTCTCAGTGTTAATGTACTGGAGTGTCCAGTCAGTGTGTGTGTATTAACCCCTCTCTCTCAGTGCAGTGTTAATGTACTGGAGTGTCCAGTCAGTGTGTCTGTATTAACCCCTCTCTCTCAGTGCAGTGTTAATGTACTGGAGTGTCCAATCAGTGTGTCTGTATTAACCCCTCTCTCTCAGTGCAGTGTTAATGTACTGGAGTGTCCAGTCAGTGTGTCTGTATTAACCCTTCTCTCTCAGTGCAGTGTTAATGTACTGGAGTGTCCAGTCAGTGTGTCTGTATGAACCCCTCTCTCTCAGTGCAGTGTTCATGTACTGGAGTGTCCAGTCAGTGTGTCTGTATGAACCCCTCTCTCTCTCAGTGCAGTGTTCATGTACTGGAGTGTCCAGTCAGTGTGTCTGTATTAACCCCTCTCTCTCAGTGCAGTGTTAATGTACTGGAGTGTCCTGTCAGTGTGTCTGTATTAACCCTTCTCTCTCAGTGCAGTGTTAATGTACTGGAGTGTCCAGTCAGTGTGGCTGTATTAACCCCTCTCTCTCAGTGCAGTGTTAATGTACTGGAGTGTCCAGTCAGTGTGTCTGTATGAACCCCTCTCTCTCTCAGTGCAGTGTTAATGTACTGGAGTGTCCAGTCAGTGTGTCTGTATTAACCCTTCTCTCTCAGTGCAGTGTTAATGTACTGGAGTGCCCAGTCAGTGTCTGTAGTAACAGCTGTCTCTGTCTCTCTAGGGGATGGTGTACTCAGCAGAGTACATTAAGAAGAAGCTGGAGACAGAAATGATTTTGTCCCAGGCGTTCGGCAGAGATCTGGTACTGCGTGTGAGAGAGTGTGTGTTTGTCTCGCTGCGCGCTGCTCTTTCTGGTGTGCTGAAGGGCCTGTCTCTGCTGTGTGTCGGCAGGTCAGGGGGACGAGGCACTATGGCCTTGTGGTCGTTGGTCACTCTCTGGGCGCAGGAACGGCAGCCATCCTCTCCTTCCTGCTGCGGCCCCAGTATCCCACGCTGCACTGCTACTCCTACTCTCCGCCCGGGGGGCTGCTCAGGTGGGGTCAGCGTATGGGGCTCTTGTACTGACATAGAGTGAGAGGGACCAGGGACGGGCTGAGACAGACTGGGGACGGGCTGAGACAGACTAGGGACAGACAAAGTAAAATAGGGAGTGAGAAACAAACTGGGGAGGGACAGTGAGAGAGAGAGACGGCGCGACAGACTTGGGAGAGTTAGACTGGGGATGCACAGAGACAGGGAGGGAGAGACAGACTGGGGACAGACTGAGAGAGAGAGAGACTGGAGATGGACAGGGAGAGAGAGACAGACTGGGGACAGACAGAGAGAGAGACTGGAGATGGACAGGGAGAGAGAGACAGACTGGGGACAGAGAGACAGTGAGAGAGACAGACTGGGGACAGACTGAGAGAGAGAGAGACTGGAGATGGATAGGGAGAGAGAGACAGACTGGGGACAGAGAGACAGTGAGAGAGAGACAGACTGGGGACAGACTGAGAGAGTGAGAGATTGGAGATGGACAGGGAAAGAGAGACAGACTGGGGACAGAGGCATGTCTGTCACCGTGCTCACCTGTCTCTCTGCCTCGCAGTGAGGATGCGATGGAGTACTCGAAGGAGTTTGTCACCTCAGTGGTTCTGGGGAAGGATCTGGTACCCAGGTCAGTGCCACAGTGCCAGTCTCCCTGTGTGTGTCTGTGGGCAGGTGTGAGTGTGAGTGTGAGTGTGAGTGTGAGTGTGAGTGTGAGTGTGAGTGTGAGTGTGAGTGTGAGTGTGAGTGTGAGTGTGAGTGTGAGTGTGAGTGTGAGTGTGAGTGTGAGTGTGAGTGTGAGTGTGAGTGTGAGTGTGAGTGTGAGTGTGTTCACCTGTGTTTGCTGTGTGTCTGTGGGTAGGTGTGTGTATGTGTGTCTGTGCGCAGGTGTGTGTATGTGTGTCTGTGCGCAGGTGTCAATGGGCAGGTGTGTGTGCGCAGGTGTCTATGGGGAGAGGTGTGTGTGTTCACCTGTGCTTGCTCTCTGCCCGACAGGATCGGCCTCTCTCAGCTGGAGGGGTTCCGTCGCCACCTGCTGGAGGTCCTGCAGAAAAGCAACAAGCCAAAGGTGGGCAGTGTTCTGTTGTTGCAGAGTCGCTGCAGTATGTTGAGCAGTTCGCTTCCGGCACGGTGTTGTCAGTGTGAGGTCACGGCCCCGGCAGGAGAGTCGCACTCGGTGTGTGTTTGCTGGGAGAGCTCCGTGTGGCGTGTGTTTAGCGTGTGTAATGCGTTTAGCGTGTCTGTCTTGCAATGTGCAGGCTGCTCTGACAGTCTCCCTCTCTGCTCCTCTCTCCTTTGCTCAGTGGAGGATTATAATGGGGGGCACAAAGTGTATCCCCAAGTCGGAGCTGCCCAACGATGATGACCCCACGGTGACCTCTGTCCCCAGCTCCGGGCAGTGGCTCCACCCCAGCGATCTCAGCATTGCGCTGTCCGCCAGCACCCCGCTGTACCCCCCCGGCCGTATCATCCACGTCGTGCACAACCACCCCCCGGAGAGCTGGTGAGGACAGAGGGGTCACAGCGGGAGAGGTCACTGAGCTGCTAGTCCGTGACTGATCACTGGGTCTCCTCCCGTCAGACTGAAGAGACTCAGTTCCTCCAGCCTGTCAGTGTGGGACACTCCCTTCAGACTAAAGAGACTCAGTTCCTCCAGCCTGTCAGTGTGGGACAGTCCCTTCAGACTAAAGAGACTCAGTTCTTCCAGTCTGTCAGTGTGGGACACTCCCTTCAGACTAAAGAGACTTAGTTCCTCCAGCCTGTCAGTGTGGGACACTCCCTTCAGACTGAAGAGACTCAGTTCCCTCAGTGTGGGACACTCCCTTCCGACTGAAGAGACAGGCTCACTTAGACTATGACAGGAGATCACACACTGTATTAGTATTATTATTATTATTATTATTATTATTATGAGTGAACCTGTCTCTCTTTCTCTCCCTCTGCAGGAGTAGTGAACCTGTCTCTCTCCCTCTGCAGCAGCAGTGAACCTGTCTCTCTCTCCGCAGGTGCTGTGGCCAGGAGGACCCCACCTACTCTGCGCTGTGGGGTGATAACCGGGCGTTCGACGAGGTCATCATCTCTCCCGCCATGCTGAACGAGCACCTGCCACACGTCGTGATGGAGGGACTCTACAAGGTGGGGGCAGCTGGCTGGGGTGGGGGGGCTGGGGCGGGGGGGGCAGTAGTTTCCCCTGGACAGAGTCCTGCTGTGGTCCTGGCTTGTCCTGGTGCCGCGGATCAGACTGCTGGCTGTACCTGTCAGCCGGGTGGTCATTGTGCGGTCAGTGATGAGGAGGAGGAGGGGGAGACGATGGAAGTAGCGCTCGGACCTGAGGTCGAGTGTCTCGCTGGCCATGACTGGACCGTGCCGGACCCTGCCGGACCCTGCTTGGCTCGGAAGAACTCAGCTGAGTGGTCTTGACCGGACCTTCTTGGCTCAGAAGGACTCTGCTGGACTCTGTTGTGTGGTGGACCAGATGGTGGGAGTTTTAGTTTTTAATCACAGCTGCAGTGGTTTTAGTTCTGCGTGTGTCTGCGAGAGTCTGCGAGAGTCTGCGAGAGTCTGCGAGAGTCTGCGAGAGTCTGCGTGGGTCTGCGTGGGTCTGCGAGAGTGTGCGTGGGTCTGCGTGGGTCTGCGTGGGTCTGCGAGAGTCTGCGAGAGTCTGCGTGGGTCTGCGTGGATCTGCGTGGGTCTGCGAGAGTCTGCGAGGGTCTGCGAGGGTCTGCGAGGGTCTGCGAGAGTCTGCGAGGGTCTGCGAGAGTCTGCGTGGGTCTGCGAGGGTCTGCGAGGGTCTGCGAGAGTCTGCGTGGGTCTGCGTGGGTCTGCGTGAGTCTGCGAGAGTCTGCGTGCGTCTGCGTGCGTCTGCGTGCGTCTGCGAGGGTCTGCGAGGGTCTGCGAGAGTCTGCGAGAGTCTGCGAGAGTCTGCGAGAGTCTGCGAGAGTCTGCGTGGGTCTGCGTGGGTCTGCGTGGGTCTGCGTGGGTCTGCGTGGGTCTGCGTGGGTCATTAGTCAGTGTCTCTGCCCCTGTCTGTGGGTCTGAGTGTCAGCCTGTCTGTGGGTCTGTCTGTCTCTCCGTGGGTCTGTCCATAGGTCCATCTGTCTGTCTGTGGCCTGAGTGTCCGTCTGTCTGTCTGAGTGTTGTGTGTCTGACGCCGCGTGCTGATCTCTCTACAGGTGATGGAGGTGTTCTTACTGGAAACCAGTGCTTCCAGTACAGAGCAGAGAGAGGCAGAGTGTGTGGTACCAGAGTCTGTGTGTGACACGGGTTCGACTGGCCCAGACAGCTGCTCCCCCACTGCAGCCCAAAGAGACCCTGTGGCCTTCAGCAGCTGAGAGCAGCTCTCTCGAACCCTGGACCCCTGGGATCCCCCGCGCTGCCCGGCCCCCTGGCTTCACTTTACTACAATCCCCCCCCCCCACCTCCCCGCGGGATCAGACCTTCGGGATCTCTGGGACCTCTGGCTCACACCTGTCAGATCCCAGCTGAGCCCGCGTCCTCGCCCCGCAGGCTGCTGGACCTCCAGGACCCGAGAGCACAGAGAGCAGCCCTCTGAGCCACAGACGCTCTGAGTCCGTCTCCAGTCTGCCCCCCAGGGGACCTGTGTGCTGCCCCCTGTCTCCCCCCCCCTACCCCCCGCCTCTCCTTCTGCCTCTCTCTCTCCTCCCTCTTGTCTCTCTCTCTCTCCCCCCTGCCTGTCTCTCTCTCTGTCCCCCCTGCCTGTCTCTCTCTCTCCTTCCTCCTGTCTCTCACCCCCCACCCCCCGCCTCTCCTTCTGCCTCTCTCTCTCTCCTCTCTCCTGTCTCTCTCTCCTCCCTCCTGTCTCTCTCTCTCCCTCCTGTCTCTCTCCCCCTCCTGCCTACCTGTCGCTCTCTCCCTCCTGCCCGTCTCTCTCTCTCCCCCGCCTGTCAATTCAATTTTTTAGTTCAAGGTGCTTTATTAGTATGAATCAGTGTTGTCAAAGCAAATAAAACTAATAAAATTAAAGTGAAACAAAAATAAAAGTTAAATAAAATCTAAAGACATATTACAGACATTTACAACAAAGACATGTCATAAAATATTGACATATACTGTAGGCGGATGGAGCATTACTGGGAGACAGACTCACTGTTCCTCAGGCTGTCTCTCTCTCTCTCCCTCCCCTCCTGTGACTGAGATCACACTGGACAGTCCCTGAGAGACACTGTGTCTCTTAATGTTTCTACTTGTAACATCTGCCTGCTGTCAATAATAAAGCTGTTGGAGTCTGTCCTCTGTTCCTCGTTCTGTCGGTCTGGGTTTGAGTCCTGATCCGATGACGTCCCGCACTGAAGCTCGACTTCCCTTCAGTCACAACAGCGCGACTTCTCTACGGGCCTGGTCTTGCTGGGACCCAGGGGCTGTGGCACTGGTCTCAGTCTGATCCGGGTGCTGTGGTACTGGTCTCGCTGTGATCAGTCCTGCAGTATGTATGTGTATAGATAGGCTTATAAGGTCTGCAGTGAGAGTCTGTCCAGGTGTGTGAGAGTCTGTCCAGGTGTGTACAGACAGGGTCTGCAGTGAGAGTCTGTCCAGGTGTGTACAGACAGGGTCTGCAGTGAGAGTCTGTCCAGGTGTGTGAGAGACTGTCCAGGTGTGAACAGACAGGGTCTGCAGTCAGAGGCTGTCCAGGTGTGTGAGAGTCTGTCCAGGTGTGAACAGACAGGGTCTGCAGTGAGAGTCTGTCCAGGTGTGTGAGAGGCTGTCCAGGTGTGTACAGTCAGGGTCTGCAGTGAGAGTCTGTCCAGGTGTGTGAGAGGCTGTCCAGGTGTGTACAGACAAGGTCTGCAGTGAGAGTCTGTCCTGGTGTGTACAGACAGGGTCTGTAGTGAGAGTCTGTCCAGGTGTGTGAGAGGCTGTCCAGGTGTGTACAGACAGGGTCTGCAGTGAGAGGCTGTCCAGGTGTGTGAGAGTCTGTCCAGGTGTGTACAGACAGGGTCTGCAGTGAGAGGCTGTCCAGGTGTGAACAGACAGGGTCTGCAGTGAGAGGCTGTCCAGGTGTGAACAGACAGGGTCTGCAGTGAGAGGCTGTCCAGGTGTGTGAGAGTCTGTCCAGGTGTGTACAGACAGGGTCTGCAGTGAGAGTCTGTCCAGGTGTGTACAGACAGGGTCTGCAGTGAGAGGCTGTCCAGGTGTGTGAGAGGCTGTCCAGGTGTGTACAGACAGGGTCTGCAGTGAGAGTCTGTCCAGGTGTGTGAGAGGCTGTCCAGGTGTGTACAGACAGGGTCTGCAGTGAGAGTCTGTCCAGGTGTGTGAGAGGCTGTCCAGGTGTGTACAGACAGGGTCTGCAGTGAGAGTCTGTCCAGGTGTGTGAGAGGCTGTCCAGGTGTGTACAGACAAGGTCTGCAGTGAGAGTCTGTCCAGGTGTGAACAGACAGGGTCTGCAGTGAGAGTCTGTCCAGGTGTGTGAGAGTCTGTCCAGGTGTGTACAGACAGGGTCTGCAGTGAGAGTCTGTCCAGGTGTGTACAGACAGGGTCTGCAGTGAGAGGCTGTCCAGGTGTGTGAGAGGCTGTCCAGGTGTGTACAGACAGGGTCTGCAGTGAGAGTCTGTCCAGGTGTGTGAGAGGCTGTCCAGGTGTGTACAGACAGGGTCTGCAGTGAGAGGCTGTCCAGGTGTGTGAGAGGCTGTCCAGGTGTGTACAGACAGGGTCTGCAGTGAGAGTCTGTCCAGGTGTGTGAGAGGCTGTCCAGGTGTGTACAGACAGGGTCTGCAGTGAGAGTCTGTCCAGGTGTGTGAGAGGCTGTCCAGGTGTGTACAGACAAGGTCTGCAGTGAGAGTCTGTCCTGGTGTGTACAGACAGGGTCTGTAGTGAGAGTCTGTCCAGGTGTGTGAGAGGCTGTCCAGGTGTGAACAGACAGGGTCTGCAGTGAGAGTCTGTCCAGGTGTGTGAGAGGCTGTCCAGGTGTGAACAGACAGGGTCTGCAGTGAGAGTCTGTCCAGGTGTGTGAGAGTCTGTCCAGGTGTGTACAGACAGGGTCTGCAGTGAGAGTCTGTCCAGGTGTGTACAGACAGGGTCTGCAGTGAGAGG
The DNA here is from genome assembly GCF_040954835.1 of Lepisosteus oculatus. NCBI lineage: Eukaryota > Metazoa > Chordata > Actinopteri > Semionotiformes > Lepisosteidae > Lepisosteus > Lepisosteus oculatus. Next base: position 708,810 of record NC_090716.1, read on the forward strand.
CTGTCCAGGTGTGTGAGAGGCTGTCCAGGTGTGTACAGACAGGGTCTGCAGTGAGAGTCTGTCCAGGTGTGTGAGAGGCTGTCCAGGTGTGTACAGACAGGGTCTGCAGTGAGAGTCTGTCCAGGTGTGTGAGAGGCTGTCCAGGTGTGTACAGACAGGGTCTGCAGTGAGAGTCTGTCCAGGTGTGTGAGAGGCTGTCCAGGTGTGTACAGACAAGGTCTGCAGTGAGAGTCTGTCCAGGTGTGAACAGACAGGGTCTGCAGTGAGAGTCTGTCCAGGTGTGTGAGAGTCTGTCCAGGTGTGTACAGACAGGGTCTGCAGTGAGAGTCTGTCCAGGTGTGTGAGAGGCTGTCCAGGTGTGTACAGACAAGGTCTGCAGTGAGAGTCTGTCCAGGTGTGAACAGACAGGGTCTGCAGTGAGAGTCTGTCCAGGTGTGTACAGACAGGGTCTGCAGTGAGAGTCTGTCCAGGTGTGTACAGACAGGGTCTGCAGTGAGAGGCTGTCCAGGTGTGTGAGAGGCTGTCCAGGTGTGTACAGACAGGGTCTGCAGTGAGAGTCTGTCCAGGTGTGTGAGAGGCTGTCCAGGTGTGTACAGACAGGGTCTGCAGTGAGAGGCTGTCCAGGTGTGTGAGAGGCTGTCCAGGTGTGTACAGACAGGGTCTGCAGTGAGAGTCTGTCCAGGTGTGTGAGAGGCTGTCCAGGTGTGTACAGACAGGGTCTGCAGTGAGAGTCTGTCCAGGTGTGTGAGAGGCTGTCCAGGTGTGTACAGACAAGGTCTGCAGTGAGAGTCTGTCCTGGTGTGTACAGACAGGGTCTGTAGTGAGAGTCTGTCCAGGTGTGTGAGAGGCTGTCCAGGTGTGTACAGACAGGGTCTGCAGTGAGAGGCTGTCCAGGTGTGTGAGAGTCTGTCCAGGTGTGTACAGACAGGGTCTGCAGTGAGAGTCTGTCCAGGTGTGTGAGAGGCTGTCCAGGTGTGAACAGACAGGGTCTGCAGTGAGAGTCTGTCCAGGTGTGTGAGAGGCTGTCCAGGTGTGAACAGACAGGGTCTGCAGTGAGAGTCTGTCCAGGTGTGTGAGAGTCTGTCCAGGTGTGTACAGACAGGGTCTGCAGTGAGAGTCTGTCCAGGTGTGTACAGACAGGGTCTGCAGTGAGAGGCTGTCCAGGTGTGTGAGAGGCTGTCCAGGTGTGTACAGACAGGGTCTGCAGTGAGAGTCTGTCCAGGTGTGTGAGAGGCTGTCCAGGTGTGTACAGACAGGGTCTGCAGTGAGAGTCTGTCCAGGTGTGTGAGAGGCTGTCCAGGTGTGTACAGACAGGGTCTGCAGTGAGAGTCTGTCCAGGTGTGTACAGACAGGGTCTGCAGTGAGAGGCTGTCCAGGTGTGTGAGAGGCTGTCCAGGTGTGTACAGACAGGGTCTGCAGTGAGAGTCTGTCCAGGTGTGTGAGAGGCTGTCCAGGTGTGTACAGACAAGGTCTGCAGTGAGAGTCTGTCCTGGTGTGTACAGACAGGGTCTGTAGTGAGAGTCTGTCCAGGTGTGTGAGAGGCTGTCCAGGTGTGTACAGACAGGGTCTGCAGTGAGAGGCTGTCCAGGTGTGTGAGAGTCTGTCCAGGTGTGTACAGACAGGGTCTGCAGTGAGAGTCTGTCCAGGTGTGTGAGAGGCTGTCCAGGTGTGAACAGACAGGGTCTGCAGTGAGAGTCTGTCCAGGTGTGTGAGAGGCTGTCCAGGTGTGAACAGACAGGGTCTGCAGTGAGAGTCTGTCCAGGTGTGTGAGAGTCTGTCCAGGTGTGTACAGACAGGGTCTGCAGTGAGAGTCTGTCCAGGTGTGTACAGACAGGGTCTGCAGTGAGAGTCTGTCCAGGTGTGTGAGAGGCTGTCCAGGTGTGTACAGACAAGGTCTGCAGTGAGAGTCTGTCCAGGTGTGTGAGAGTCTGTCCAGGTGTGTACAGACAGGGTCTGCAGTGAGAGGCTGTCCAGGTGTGTACAGACAGGGTCTGCAGTGAGAGTCTGTTCAGGTGTGTACAGACAGGGTCTGCAGTGAGAGTCTGTCCAGGTGTGTGAGAGGCTGTCCAGGTGTGTACAGACAGGGTCTGCAGTGAGAGTCTGTCCAGGTGTGTGAGAGGCTGTCCAGGTGTGTACAGACAGGGTCTGCAGTGAGAGTCTGTCCAGGTGTGTACAGACAGGGTCTGCAGTGAGAGGCTGTCCAGGTGTGTACAGACAGGGTCTGCAGTGAGAGTCTGTCCAGGTGTGTGAGAGGCTGTCCAGGTGTGTACAGACATGGTCTGCAGTGAGAGGCTGTCCAGGTGTGTACAGACAGGGTCTGCAGTGAGAGGCTGTCCAGGTGTGTACAGACAGGGTCTGCAGTGAGAGGCTGTCCAGGTGTGTGAGAGGCTGTCCAGGTGTGTACAGACATGGTCTGCAGTGAGAGTCTGTCCAGGTGTGTACAGACAGGGTCTGCAGTGAGAGTCTGTCCAGGTGTGTGAGAGTCTGCCCAGGTGTGTACAGACAGGGTCTGCAGTGAGAGTCTGTCCAGGTGTGTGAGAGTCTGTCCAGGTGTGTACAGACAGGGTCTGCAGTAAGAGTCTGTCCAGGTGTGTGAGAGTCTGTCCAGGTGTGAACAGACAGGGTCTGCAGTGAGAGTCTGTCCAGGTGTGTACAGACAGGGTCTGCAGTGAGAGTCTGTTCAGGTGTGTACAGACAGGGTCTGCAGTGAGTCTGTCCAGGTGTGTGAGAGGCTGTCCAGGTGTGTGAGAGGCTGTCCAGGTGTGTACAGACAGGGTCTGCAGTGAGAGGCTGTCCAGGTGTGTACAGACAGGGTCTGCAGTGAGAGTCTGTCCAGGTGTGTGAGAGGCTGTCCAGGTGTGTACAGACATGGTCTGCAGTGAGAGTCTGTCCAGGTGTGTGAGAGGCTGTCCAGGTGTGTACAGACAGGGTCTGCAGTGAGAGTCTGTCCAGGTGTGTACAGACAGGGTCTGCAGTGAGAGGCTGTCCAGGTGTGTACAGACAGGGTCTGCAGTGAGAGTCTGTCCAGGTGTGTGAGAGGCTGTCCAGGTGTGTACAGACATGGTCTGCAGTGAGAGGCTGTCCAGGTGTGTACAGACAGGGTCTGCAGTGAGAGGCTGTCCAGGTGTGTACAGACAGGGTCTGCAGTGAGAGGCTGTCCAGGTGTGTGAGAGGCTGTCCAGGTGTGTACAGACATGGTCTGCAGTGAGAGTCTGTCCAGGTGTGTACAGACAGGGTCTGCAGTGAGAGTCTGTCCAGGTGTGTGAGAGTCTGCCCAGGTGTGTACAGACAGGGTCTGCAGTGAGAGTCTGTCCAGGTGTGTGAGAGTCTGTCCAGGTGTGTACAGACAGGGTCTGCAGTAAGAGTCTGTCCAGGTGTGTGAGAGTCTGTCCAGGTGTGAACAGACAGGGTCTGCAGTGAGAGTCTGTCCAGGTGTGTACAGACAGGGTCTGCAGTGAGAGTCTGTTCAGGTGTGTACAGACAGGGTCTGCAGTGAGTCTGTCCAGGTGTGTGAGAGGCTGTCCAGGTGTGTGAGAGGCTGTCCAGGTGTGTACAGACAGGGTCTGCAGTGAGAGGCTGTCCAGGTGTGTACAGACAGGGTCTGCAGTGAGAGTCTGTCCAGGTGTGTGAGAGGCTGTCCAGGTGTGTACAGACATGGTCTGCAGTGAGAGTCTGTCCAGGTGTGTACAGACAGGGTCTGCAGTGAGAGTCTGTCCAGGTGTGTGAGAGTCTGTCCAGGTGTGTACAGACAGGGTCTGCAGTGAGAGTCTGTCCAGGTGTGTGAGAGGCTGTCCAGGTGTGTACAGACAGGGTCTGCAGTGAGAGTCTGTCCAGGTGTGTGAGAGGCTGTCCAGGTGTGTACAGACATGGTCTGCAGTGAGAGTCTGTCCAGGTGTGTACAGACAGGGTCTGCAGTGAGAGTCTGTCCAGGTGTGTGAGAGTCTGTCCAGGTGTGTACAGACAGGGTCTGCAGTGAGAGGCTGTCCAGGTGTGTACAGACAGGGTCTGCAGTGAGAGTCTGTCCAGGTGTGTACAGACAGGGTCTGCAGTGAGAGTCTGTCCAGGTGTGTACAGACAGGGTCTGCAGTAAGAGTCTGTCCAGGTGTGTACAGACAGGGTCTGCAGTGAGAGTCTGTCCAGGTACTGTGCTGTCCCCACTTTTTTTACTCTCTCACCCTCCCTCTCTCTCCAGGTGCTAGAGAACTATAATAAAGGGAAGACTGCACTCCTCTCTGCTGCCAAGATCATGGTGAGCCCCACTGAGGTTGACCTGAACCCCGAGATGACATTCCTGGGTCCCCCCAACTTGTCCGAACCATCATCCCCCCAGCAGCATCGTCGGAACAGCAGTGTTCGGTCAGTCTCTGTGTCTGCATAACATCTGCCCCTGTGTCTGTGGGTGCGTGTGCTCTACTCTCTGTTCTTCTGTCCTTGTGCCTGTCTGTCGGTCCATCGGTCTGCCTGCCTGCCTGCCTGTCTGTCTGTCGGTCTGCCTGCCTGCCTGTCGGTCTGCCTGCCTGCCTGCCTGTTTGTCTGTCGGTCCGTCTGTCTGTCTGTACGCTTGTTTGTCTGCCTGTCTGCCTGTCGGTCCGTCTGCCTGTCGGTCCGTCTGCCTGTCGGTCCGTCTGTACCCCAGTCTGTACCCATCTGTACCCCAGTCTGTACCCATCTGTACCCATCTGTACCCATCTGTACCCCAGTCTGTACCCCAGTCTGTACCCATCTGTACCCCAGTCTGTACCCCAGTCTGTACCCCAGTCTGTACTCCAGTCTGTACCCATCTGTACCCCAGTCTGTACCCCAGTCTGTACCCCAGTCTGTACCCATCTGTACCCATCTGTACCCCAGTCTGTACCCCAGTCTGTACCCCAGTCTGTACCCCAGTCTGCCTGCCAGTCTGTGCTCTTGGGCCGTCCCCAGCTGGTTTCGGGGTGACTCCAGGAGTGCCTGTGTATCTGTTTAACCATGTCTGTGTCTCCCATATCTCCCTCCCTGTGTATCTGTTTAACCATGTCTGTGTCTCCCATCTCTCCCTCCCTGTGTATCTGTTTAACCATGTCTGAATCTCCCATCTCTCCCTCCCTGTGTATCTGTTTAACCATGTCTGTGTCTCCCTCCCTGTGTATCTGTTTAACCATGTCTGAATCTCCCATCTCTCCTCCCTGTGTATCTGTTTAACCATGTCTGTGTCTCCCATCTCTCCCTCCCTGTGTATCTGTTTAACCATGTCTGTGTCTCCCATCTCTCCTCCCTGTGTATCTGTTTAACCATGTCTGTGTCTCCCATCTCTCCCTCCCTGTGTATCTGTTTAACCATGTCTGAATCTCCCATCTCTCCTCCCTGTGTATCTGTTTAACCATGTCTGTGTCTCCCATCTCTCCCTCCCTGTGTATCTGTTTAACCATGTCTGTGTCTCCCATCTCTCCCTCCCTGTGTATCTGTTTAACCATGTCTGTGTCTCCCATCTCTCCCTCCCTGTGTATCTGTTTAACCATGTCTGTGTCTCCCATCTCTCCTCCCTGTGTATCTGTTTAACCATGTCTGTGTCTCCCATCTCTCCCTCCCTGTGTATCTGTTTAACCATGTCTGAGTCTCCCATCTCTCCCTCCCTGTGTATCTGTTTAACCATGTCTGTGTCTCCCATCTCTCCCTCCCTGTGTATCTGTTTAACCATGTCTGTGTCTCCCATCTCTCCTCCCTGTGTATCTGTTTAACCATGTCTGAGTCTCCCATCTCTCCTCCCTGTGTATCTGTTTAACCATGTCTGTGTCTCCCATCTCTCCCTCCCTGTGTACCTGTTTAACCATGTCTGTCTCCCATCTCTCCCTCCCTGTGTATCTGTTTAACCATGTCTGTGTCTCCCATCTCTCCCTCCCTGTGTATCTGTTTAACCATGTCTGAGTCTCCCATCTCTCCCTCCCTGTGTATCTGTTTAACCATGTCTGTGTCTCCCATCTCTCCTCCCTGTGTATCTGTTTAACCATGTCCGTGTCTCCCATCTCTCCCTCCCTGTGTATCTGTTTAACCATGTCTGTGTCTCCCATCTCTCCTTCCTGTGTATCTGTTTAACCATGTCTGAGTCTCCCATCTCTCCCTCCCTGTGTACCTGTTTAACCATGTCTGTGTCTCCCATCTCTCCCTCCTGTCTGCCCCCAGCGTGGAGGTGCTCGTTAGTGCTGCTTGTTCCCTGAGCTTCTGTCTCCTTTGTCCAGCTCCCTGTCCTCCCAGCTGCTCCCTGTCCCTCCTGTCGTGCGGTGTCCCTGTCCCTCTTGCTGTGCGGTGTCCCTGTCCCTCCTGCTGTGCGGTGTCCCTGTCCCTCCTGCCGTGTGGTGTCCCTCCTGCCGTGCCGTGTCCCTGTCCCTCCTGCCGTGCGGTGTCCCTCTCCCTCCTGCCGTGCGGTGTCCCTGTCCCTCCTGCCGTGTGGTGTCCCTCCTGCCGTGTGGTGTCCCTGTCCCTCCTGCTGTGCGGTGTCCCTCCTGCCGTGTGGTGTCCCTGTCCCTCCTGCCGTGCGGTGTCCCTGTCCTCCTGCTGTGTGGTGTCCCTGTCCCTCCTGCTGTGTGGTGTCCCTGTCCCTCCTGCCGTGTGGTGTCCCTCCTGCTGTGTGGTGTCCCTGTCCCTCCTGCTGTGTGGTGTCCCTCCTGCCGTGTGGTGTCCCTGTCCCTCCTGCCGTGCGGTGTCCCTGTCCCTCCTGCTGTGTGGTGTCCCTGTCCCTCCTGCCGTGCGGTGTCCCTGTCCTCCTGCTGTGTGGTGTCCCTGTCCCTCCTGCTGTGTGGTGTCCCTGTCCCTCCTGCCGTGTGGTGTCCCTGTCCCTCCTGCCGTGTGGTGTCCCTCCTGCTGTGTGGTGTCCCTGTCCCTCCTGCTGTGTGGTGTCCCTCCTGCCGTGTGGTGTCCCTGTCCCTCCTGCCGTGCGGTGTCCCTGTCCCTCCTGCTGTGTGGTGTCCCTGTCCCTCCTGCCGTGCGGTGTCCCTGTCCTCCTGCTGTGTGGTGTCCCTGTCCCTCCTGCTGTGTGGTGTCCCTGTCCCTCCTGCTGTGTCCCTGTCCCTCCTGCCCTGCGGTGTCCCAGTAGAGTGTAATAACCCCCCTGCCCTCCTGCAGGAGCTGTGCGCGGTCCGAGATCTCCCTGGAGGGCTTCTCGGAGGCGCCGCCGGCGCCCGTGCCCGGGGTGCTGCGGGGCGCGCGCGACCGGCTGGCGCTGGAGCTGCGGGAGCGCCGCGCGCCGCTGGCGGTGACGGAGAGCCTGTCGGACGCCGAGTCGCTGTACAGCCTGGACTCGCGGCGCTCCTCGGCCGCGCTGCGCGGCTCGCCCGGCCTGGGGGGGCTGCCCTTCCCCGTGGACGCCCCCATACCGGAGGAGAACCCCTCGCTCAGCTCGCGGACCGAGCTGCTGGCGGCCGACAGCCTGTCCAAGCACTCCCCCGAACCCGGGCCCCCCTGGGCCGGCCAGCTGGGGCCCTGCTGCCCCTCGCCGGCGGGGTGCCACAGCCCCCCCGAGGACGCTGCGGGGCAGTACCGGCCCGGCTTCTACCCCTGCCCGCCCCCCCACCAGGGGGCGCCCTGCTCCCGCGCGCCGGCGGGGCCCGGAGCCCAGCAGACTGCGTCTCTCGAGGGCGGCACCCCTCCGGGCCACAGGGGGGCTCTGACGGGGCTCCCCTCCGTCTACAGCCCCCGGGGCTCCCCCCCACACAGACACGGGCCGGCTGAGGGGCGGGGGCAGAGGGGCAGCTGGGCAGGAGGCGCGGACCAGCCGGGGGTCTCCCTGCCCCTGCCCCTGCCCAACGGGGGCCCCCCCAGCCAGGCCGTGCTGGAGTTCGCCCAGTTCATCGACGCCCTCTTCTGCCTGGACCGCAGCAGCCCGCTGCTGGACCTGTCGGACGAGGAGCCCGAGTCGGGCCGCGGCTCGGAGCCGCCCGGGGACTGCCGGCTGCTGGCCCGCGCCACGCTGGAGCCCAACCTGGTGCCCAAGCCCCCGCGCACCTTCGCGGGCTCGGCCGGCCCGTCCTCCGGCATCTCCCTCTCGCCCTCCTTCCCCCTGTCCTCCTCGGGCGAGCTCAACGACCTGTCGCCCTCCGACAGCCTGGCCGCGCCCCCCGAGCGCCCCCTGTCCTCCGCGGTGTAGCGGCGCCGCCCTGCTGGAGAGCCGGGGGCCAGGCGGACTGGTCTCCACAGAGGGTTTCCAGGGGTGGGGTGTGCCGAACTGACTGGGCCGCGGTGGGGAGTTTGGGGGGGTTTTATTGAAAAAGCTGACAACCTGCTGCTGCACTGATACTGGAGACCGATCGGGACACAGCTGTAGATCGCGCTGCCCCACGCTGCCCCACGCTGCCCCACAGTGGCAGAGTGTGTAGTCCTGGGCTGAAGGAGTCTTGATGGGGTTCGTTGGGAGTGCAGATGGGCTTCAGAGCTGAAAGCGTTTGAATGTGTAAGGTGAGAGGACAGGTGTGCTGGCCTGGGGGAGAGCTGTAGAGGACAGGTGTGCTGGCCCAGGTGAGAGCTGTAGAGGACAGGTGTGCTGGCCCAGGTGAGAGCTGTAGAGGACAGGTGTGCTGGCCTGGGGGAGAGCTGTAGAGGACAGGTGTGCTGGCCCAGGTGAGAGCTGTAGAGGACAGGTGTGCTGGCCCAGGTGAGAGCTGTAGAGGACAGGTGTGCTGGCCCAGGTGAGAGCTGTAGAGGACAGGTGTGCTGGCCTGGGGGAGAGCTGTAGAGGACAGGTGTGCTGCCTCAGAGGAGAGCTGTAGAGGACAGGTGTGCTGGCCCAGGTGAGAGCTGTAGAGGACAGGTGTGCTGGCCCAGGTGAGAGCTGTAGAGGACAGGTGTGCTGGCCCAGGCGAGAGCTGTAGAGGACAGGTGTGCTGGAGGTGAGAGCTGTAGAGGACAGGTGTGCTGGAGGTGAGAGCTGTAGAGGACAGGTGTGCTGGCCCAGGTGAGAGCTGTAGAGGACAGGTGTGCTGGAGGTGAGAGCTGTAGAGGACAGGTGTGCTGGCCCAGGTGAGAGCTGTAGAGGACAGGTGTGCTGGCCCAGGTGAGAGCTGTAGAGGACAGGTGTGCTGGAGGCGAGAGCTGTAGAGGACAGGTGTGCTGGCCCAGGTGAGAGCTGTAGAGGACAGGTGTGCTGGAGGTGAGAGCTGTAGAGGACAGGTGTGCTGGCCCAGGTGAGAGCTGTAGAGGACAGGTGTGCTGGAGGTGAGAGCTGTAGAGGACAGGTGTGCTGGAGGCGAGAGCTGTAGAGGACAGGTGTGCTGGCCCAGGTGAGAGCTGTAGAGGACAGGTGTGCTGGCCCAGGTGAGAGCTGTAGAGGACAGGTGTGCTGGCCCAGGTGAGAGCTGTAGAGGACAGGTGTGCTGGCCCAGGCGAGAGCTGTAGAGGACAGGTGTGCTGGCCCAGGCGAGAGCTGTAGAGGACAGGTGTGCTGGCCCAGGTGAGAGCTGTAGAGGACAGGTGTGCTGGCCCAGGTGAGAGCTGTAGAGGACAGGTGTGCTGGCCCAGGTGAGAGCTGTAGAGGACAGGTGTGCTGGCCCGGGCGAGAGCTGTAGAGGACAGGTGTCTCTGCCTGGCACTCCAGTGGCTCCTGAGAGTCCACCTCGCATTCTGCAGCTACCTGCAAGGAGCAGGTCCAGGTGAGAGCAGGTTTCTGTAGGTCAGGTGCTGCCCTGCAGTTAAATATCCCTCTCCGTTCTAAAATCTCCTAGCCTCCTGCCAACGTCTCCTGCCAGGACTCCTTTCTGTGGGCTGTGTGGGTGTCGCTCCAAACAGAGCATCAAGCTCATAGGGAGGGAGAGCAGCTCTGCACACTGCCCCCTCAGGCCTGGAGGGGAACTGCCGTCCGTGCACCCCAAGCCCCCCCCCAGGAAGGGACTGGAGAGATCATGTAGACATACCTCATAGAGACGCTGTATACAATCACGAATGCTCTAGTCACTGACTGGACGTGCGGCACTCAGTCCGTGGTCCCCAATAGATGCTTCCCTCCAGAATGTTCCTGCTCCTGGACTGTTTCCTGCCATCGTCCCCCGCTGTGGTCACTGACCTGGAACACTCCGCAGTGACCACCCCTGTGGCTGCTGCTTCTGACCGCTGGACACTGATAGCTCGCCTGCAGAGACTGCGTGACGCTCCGGTGACGGATCTCTCGCTGCAGCCCGCGGGTGTCTCCGCGGGCCCGTGGCGTCTGTACAATCACTGGCGCCCGGCTCCGGGGTTCTGGTGCTCTGATCCGGCTCCGGAGGGCTCCTGTAAGCCCACCGGCTGTGTGACTGTGAGGAAGGACAGGGTCTCCTCTCAGGCCGCTGTACAGAGAGGAGCAGTTCTCAGTCGGCAGACACATCGGTATCGATGCGGAAGAGAGCTCCTGGAATATACGAGCGCAGGGGGAAGGAGAGGGACAGGAGTCTGTTCGCCGGGAACCCCTGGGCCTCTCACCTTCCTCCTGGGACAGCTGCGCTCCGGATCCTCGGGAGGAGGACTGACAGGGAGACTGGGATTGCAGCAGAAGCCGGAGCTGCTCTGGGAATCCTGCCCCTGTGCAACTAGTGCCCCTCCCCCACTCTGCCACGAGAATGTACTCATTCCCTCCTCTCTCCTGCCTGTCCATGATCCAATAAAGAATCCGTATGAAATGAGCCTGGGCACTCCTGTATGTTCATATCACTCCTGCTGCTGAGTGAGAGCTGGGCTCCTCTGGGGGTGTGTGTGTGTGTGTGTGTGTGTCTGTGTCACTCCTGCTGCTGAGTGAGAGCTGGGCTCCTCTGGGTGTGTGTGTGTCACTCCTGCTGCTGAGGGTGAGAGCTGGGCTCCTCTGGGTGTGTGTGTGTGTCTCACTCCTGCTGCTGAGAGTGAGAGCTGGGCTCCTCTGTGTGTGTGTGTGTCACTCCTGCTGCTGAGGGTGAGAGCTGGGCTCCTCTGGGTGTGTGTGTGTCTCACTCCTGCTGCTGAGGGTGAGAGCTGGGCTCCTCTGGGTGTGTGTGTGTCACTCCTGCTGCTGAGGGTGAGAGCTGGGCTCCTCTGGGTGTGTGTGTATCACTCCTGCTGCTGAGAGTGAGAGCTGGGCTCCTCTGTGTGTGTGTGTCACTCCTGCTGCTGAGAGTGAGAGCTGGGCTCCTCTGGCTGTGTCTCACTCCTGCTGCTGAGGGTGAGAGCTGGGCTCCTCTGGGTGTGTGTGTGTCACTCCTGCTGCTGAGGGTGAGAGCTGGGCTCCTCTGTGTGTGTGTGTCACTCCTGCTGCTGAGAGTGAGAGCTAGGCTCCTCTGGGTGTGTCTCACTCCTGCTGCTGAGAGTGAGAGCTGGGCTCCTCTGTGTGTGTCTCACTCCTGCTGCTGAGGGTGAGAGCTGGGCTCCTCTGTGTGTGTGTCACTCCTGCTGTCGAGAGTGAGAGCTGGGCTCCTCTGTGTGGGTCTCACTCCTGCTGCTGAGGGTGAGAGCTGGGCTCCTCTGTGTGTGTGTGTGTCACTCCTGCTGCTGAGGGTGAGAGCTGGGCTCCTCTGTGTGTGTGTGTGTCACTCCTGCTGCTGAGAGTGAGAGCTAGGCTCCTCTGGGTGTGTCTCACTCCTGCTGCTGAGAGTGAGAGCTGGGCTCCTCTGTGTGGGTCTCACTCCTGCTGCTGAGGGTGAGAGCTGGGCTCCTCTGTGTGTGTGTGTGTCACTCCTGCTGCTGAGGGTGAGAGCTGGGCTCCTCTGTGTGTGTGTGTGTCACTCCTGCTGCTGAGAGTGAGAGCTGGGCTCCTCTGTGTGTGTCTCACTCCTGCTGCTGAGGGTGAGAGCTGATACATGCACCCCCATACACACCCCCTCATACACACATACACACCCCCTCATACACACATACACACCCCCTCATACACACATACACACCCCCTCATACACACATACACACCCCCTCATACACACATATACACACCCCCATACACACACCCTCATACACACATATACACACCCCCATACACACACCCTCATACACACATATAGACGCACCCTCAAACATACACGCATACACATCCCCAAGCACACCCTCATACACACCCCCAGATATACACACCCCCTCATACACACATATACACACCCTCTCATACACACATACTGTATACACACCCCCTCATAAACACATATACACACCCCCCCAGATTTACACACACATACGTATACACGCACCCTCATACACACCCCCATGCACACACCATCATACACACATACGATCATACACATACACACACCATCATACACATACACACATACACACACCCCCATACACACACCCCCATACACACACCATCATACACATACACACATACACACACCCCCATACACACACCATCATACACACCCCCCCACGCACTGCGTGCTGTTCCCAGGAATGCAGCAGGAATCCAGCAGGCTGTCAGCTCATGGATAGAAGCCACCTGTGAGCAGAAGGGGGCAGGGGTATCAGCACAGGGTGTGAGAGAGTATGTGTCTGTGTGAGTGTTTGTGTGAGTATCTGTGTGTGTGTGTGAGAGAGTATCTGTGTGTGTGTGTGAGAGTGTGTGTGTGAGAGAGTATCTGTGTGTGAGAGAGTATCTGTGTGTGAGAGTGTGTGTGTGAGAGAGTATCTGTGTGTGAGAGAGTATCTGTGTGTGAGAGAGTATCTGTGTGTGTGAGAGTATCTGTGTGTGAGAGAGAGAATCTGTGTGTGTGTGTTTGAGAGAGTAGCTGTGTGTGTGTGAGAGAGAGTGTGTGTGTGAGAGTGTTAGAGAGTATGTGTGTGTGTGTGAGAGTGTTAGAGAGTATCTGTGTGTGTGAGAGTGTGTGAGAGAGTATCTGTGTGTGAGAGTGTGTGAGAGAGTATCTGTGTGTGAGAGAGTATCTGTGTGTGAGAGAGTACCTGTGTGAGAGAGTATCTGTGTGTGTGTGAGAGTATCTGTGTGTGAGAGTATGTGTGTGTGAGAGTATGTGTGTGAGAGAGTATGTGTGTGAGAGAGTATCTGTGTGAGAGAGTATCTATGTGTGTGAGAGTATCTGTGTGTGTGAGAGAGTATCTGTGTGTGAAAGTACAGTTGTGAGAAAAAGTTTGGAATTACCTGGATTTCTGCATGAATGGCTCCTAAAATGTGATCTGATCTTAATCATAATCATAATAAATAAAGATAGTCTTATTTAAACAACACACACACACACAACGCTTTACATTGTCCTATCTTTATTGAACAAATGGTCAAAAAGTTCTGACTGGACATGTAGACCTGACCTGACCCGCACTGGACACGCTGACCTGACCTGCAGTTTACACACTGACCAGACCTGCACTGGACACAATGACCAGATCTGAACTTGACACACTGACCAGACCTGCACTGGACACAATGACCAGATCTGAACTTGACCCGCACTGGACACACTGACCTGACCCGCACTGGACACACTGACCTGACCCGCACTGGACACACTGACCTGACCTGAACTTGACACAGTGATCAGACCTGCACTGGACACACTGACCAGACATGCAGTTTACACACTGACCAGACCTGCACTTGACACACTGACTTGACCTGAACTTAACACAGACCAGACCTGCACTGGACACACTGACCAAACCTGGACTGGCCTCACTGAGCTGTCCTGTAGTGGACACACTTACCAGACCTGGACTGGACACGTTGGCCTGTCCTGCATTGGACACTCCGAGCAGACCTGGACTGGACGTACTGACCTGTCTGGTAGTGGACACTGTGAGCAGACCTGATCTGTCTGGTAGTGGACACTGTGAGCAGACCTGTCCAGTAGTGGACACTCTGAGCAGACCTGGACTGGGCGTACTGACCTGTCTGGTAGTGGACACTCTGAGCAGACCTGGACTGGACGTACTGACCTGTCTGGTAGTGGACACTGTGAGCAGACCTGATCTGTCTGGTAGTGGACACTGTGAGCAGACCTGGCCTGTCTGGTAGTGGACACTCTGAGCAGATCTGGACTGGACGTACTGACCTGTCTGGTAGTGGACACTCCGAGCAGACCTGTCCGGTAGTGGACACTCTGAGCAGACCTGGACTGGACGTACTGACCTGTCCGGTAGTGGACACTGTGAGCAGACCTGGACTGGACGTACTGACCTGTCTGGTAGTGGACACTGTGAGCAGACCTGATCTGTCTGGTAGTGGACACTGTGAGCAGACCTGTCCGGTAGTGGACACTCTGAGCAGACCTGGACTGGGCGTACTGACCTGTCTGGTAGTGGACACTCTGAGCAGACCTGGACTGGACGTACTGACCTGTCTGGTAGTGGACACTGTGAGCAGACCTGATCTGTCTGGTAGTGGACACTGTGAGCAGACCTGGCCTGTCTGGTAGTGGACACTCTGAGCAGATCTGGACTGGACGTACTGACCTGTCTGGTAGTGGACACTCCGAGCAGACCTGTCCGGTAGTGGACACTCTGAGCAGACCTGGACTGGACGTACTGACCTGTCCGGTAGTGGACACTGTGAGCAGACCTGGACTGGACGTACTGACCTGTCCGGTAGTGGACACTGTGAGCAGACCTGGAAGCTGCAGCAGCCCAGTGGCGTGCAGAGGCAGCTGTTCGCTGGGAGGAACAATCCCCACTCTGTGCAGAAGAAGGGAGGTGTTGTTCCCACAAACAGAGGCCAGAGAGAGCGAGACTCCAGCTGTGGGGGTAAACACAACAGCACGCCTCAGAGAGGCAGGGCAGCCGTGGGGCACAAACACTGGCATTGTCTCCGCACACCCTGAACAAGGCAGGGTGGAATCTCTCCTCCCCCAGCCCACACAGCAAACCTGAGCACAGAGTACAGTCTGAGCAGGGCCAGCTCACAGACACACAGAGACACAGATAGCATGAGCACCAGAGACACTGAGACACAGACAGCAGGGCCAGCTCACAGACACACAGACAGCAAGAGCACCAGAGACACTGAGACACAGACAGCAGGGCCAGCTCACAGACACACAGACAGCAAGAGCACCAGAGACACTGAGACACAGACAGCAGGGCCAGCTCACAGACACACAGACAGCAAGAGCACCAGAGACACTGAGACACAGACAGCAGGGCCAGCTCACAGACACACAGACAGCAAGAGCACCAGAGACAATGAGACACAGACAGCAGGGCCAGCTCACAGACACACAGACAGCAAGAACAGCAGAGGCACACAGAGACACAGACAGCAAGAGCACCAGAGAACAAGACATCAAGAGCAGCAGAGACACTGAGACACAGACACACAGACAGCAAGAGCACCAGAGACACAGACAGCATGAGCAGCAGAGACACAGAGACACCGAGACACAGACAGCAAGAGCAGCAGAGACACAGACAGCATGAGCAGAAGAAACACAGACAGCAAGAGCACCAGAGACACAGACAGCAAGAGCACCAGAGGTACAGAGACACAGACAGCATGAGCAGCAGAGACACAGACAGCATGAGCAGCAGAGACACAGACAGCAAGAGCAGCAGAGACACAGACAGCATGAGCAGCAGAGCCACAGAGACACAGACAGCATGAGCACCAGAGACACAGAGACACAGAGACACAGACAGCAAGAGCACAAGAGACACAGACAGCATGAGCAGCAGAGACACTGAGACACAGACAGCAAGAGCACCAGAGACACAGACAGCATGAACAGCAGAGACACAGGGACACAGGGACACAGAGACACAGAGAGCATGAGCAGCACAAAGTCTGACTAACACACTGTCACTCCTCTGTCTGTCTGACACACCGTCACACCTGTGTCAGTAAGAGACACCGTCACACCTGTGTCTATCTCACACACTGTTACCTATCTCACACACCGTCACACTTGTGTCTGTCTGACACACTGTCACACCTGTGTCTGACACACTGTCACTTCTGTGTCTCACACACTGTCACACCTGTGTCTGTCTGACACACTGTCACTTCTGTGTCTGACACACTGTCACACCTGTGTCTGTCTGACACACTGTCACTTCTGTGTCTCACACACTGTCACTCCTGTGTCTGTCTGACACACTGTCACTCCTGTGTCTGTCTGACACACTGTCACTTCTGTGTCTCACACACTGTCACTCCTGTGTCTGACACCCTATCACACCTGTGTCTGTCTGACACACTGTCACACCTGTGTCTGACACACTGTCACACCTGTGTCTGTCTGACACGCTGTCATACCTGTGTCTGACACACTGTCACTCCTGTGTCTGTCTGACACGCTGTCATACCTGTGTCTGACACACTGTCACTCCTGTCTGTCTGACACACTGTCACTTCTGTGTCTCACACACTGTCACGCCTGTGTCTGACACACTGTAACACCTGTGTCTGTCTGACACACTATCACTCCTGTGTCTGTGTAACACACCATCACACCTGTGTCTTTCTGACACACTGTCACTCCTCTGTCTGTCTGATATACCGTTGCAACTGTGTCTGACACACTTTCACTTCTGTCTGTCTGACACACTGTCACTTCTGTGTCTCACACACTGTAACACCTGTGTCTGACACACTGTAACACCTGTGTCTGTCTGACACACTATCACTCTTGTGTCTGTGTAACACACCATCACACCTGTGTCTTTCTGACACACTGTCACTCCTCTGTCTGTCTGACACACTGTCACCCCTGTGTCTCACACACTGTCACACATGTGTCTGACACGCTGTGACACCTGTGTCTGTCTGACACACTATCACACCTGTGTCTGACTGACACACTGTCGCACCTGTCTGTCTGACACACTGTCACTGCTGTGTCTGACAGACTGTCACTCCTGTGTCAGCTGACACACTGTCACACCTGTGTCTGTCGGACACACTGTCACACCTGTGTCTGTTGGACACACTGTCACACCTGTGTCTGACACACTATCACACCTGTGTCTGACTGACACACTGTCGCACCTGTCTGCCTGACACACTGCCGCACCTGTGTCTGTCTGACACACTGTCACTGTCTATCGGACACACTGTCACTCCTGTGTCTGTCTGACACACTTTCACACCTGTGTCAGTAAGAGACACCGTCACACCTGTGTCTATCTCACACACCATCACACCTGTGTCTATCTCACACACTGTCACCTATCTCACACACCATCACACTTGTGTCTGTCTGACACACTGTCACACCTGTGTCTGACACACTGTCACTTCTGACTGTGTATGAAACACTGTCACACCTGTGTCTGTCTGACACCCTGTCACACCTGTGTCTGTCTGACACACTGTCGCACCTGTGTCTGACTGACACACCTATTTCTGTCTAACACACTGTCACATCAGTGTCTCACACACTGACACATTGTCACTCTTGTGTCTGTCTGACACACTGTCACTCCTCTGTCTGTCTGACACACTGTCACTCCTGTGTCTCACACACTGAAACACTGTCACTCCTGTGCCTGTCTGACACACCGTCACACCTGTGTCTGCCTGACACACTGTCACACATGTGTCTGACACATTGTCACTCCTGTGCCTGTCTGACACACTATCACACCTGTGTCTGCCTGACACACTGTCACACCTGTGTCTGACACACTGTCACTCCTGTGTCTGTCTGACACACTATCACACCTGTGTCTGACAAACTGTCACTTCTGAGTCTGTCTGAAACACTGTCAAACCTGTGTCTGACACACTGTCAAACCTGTGTCTGACACACTGTCACTTCTGTCTGTCTGACACACTGTCACTCCTGTGTCTGTCTGACACACTGTCACTCCTGTGTCAGCTGACACATTGTCACACCTGTCTGTCTGACATACTGTCACTCTTGTGTCTGTCTGACACCCTATCACACCTGTGTCTGTCTGACACGCTGTCACACCTGTGTCTGTCGAACATACTGTCACTCCTGTGTCTGACACACTGTCACTCCTGTCTGTCTGACAATCTGTCACACCTGTCTGTCACACTGTCACTGTTGTGTCTGCCTGACAAACTGTCACACCTGTGTCTGACACACTGTCACACTTGTGTCTGACACACTGTCACTGTTGTGTCTGTCTGACAAACTGTCACTGTTTGTCTGTCTGATATACCGTTGCAACTGTGTCTGACACACTTTCACTTCTGTCTGTCTGACACACTGTCACTTCTGTGTCTCACACACTGTAACACCTGTGTCTGTCAGACACACTGTCACTCCTGTGTCTGTGTAACACACCATCACACCTGTGTCTTTCTGACACACTGTCACTCCTCTGTCTGTCTGACACACTGTAACACCTGTGTCTGTCTGACACACTGTCACTCCTGTGTCTGTCTGACACACTATCACACCTGTGTCTGACTGACACACTGTCACACCTGTCTGTCTGACACACTGTCACACCTGTGTCTTTCTGACACACCGTCACTCCTGTGTCTGTCGAACATACTGTCACTCCTGTGTCAGCTGACACACTGTCACACCTGTCTGTCGAACACACTGTCACTCCTGTGTCTGACACACCGTCACTACTGTCTGTCTGACACACTTTCGCACCTGTCTGTCTGACACACTGTCACTTCTGTGTCTTTCTGACACACTGTCACTCCTGTCTGTCTGACACACTGTCACTCCTGTGTCTGACACACTGTCACTCCTGTGTCTGACATACTGTCACTCCTGTCTGTCTCACACACTGTCACGCCTGTGTCTGACACATTGTCACACCTGTGTCTGACATACTGTCACTCCTGTATGTCTGACACACTGTCACTTCTGTGTCTCACACACTGTAACACCTGTGTCTGTCTGACACACTGTCACTCCTGTGTCTGTGTAACACACTGTCACATCAGTGTCTTTCTGACACACTGTGACCCCTGTGTCTCACACACTGTCACACATGTGTCTGACACACTGTCACTCCTGTGTCTGTCTGACACACTATCACACCTGTGTCTGACTGACACACTGTCACACCTGTCTGTCTGACACACTGTCACTGCTGTGTCTGACAGACTGTCACTCCTGTGTCAGCTGACACACTGTCATACCTGTGTCTGTCGAACATACTGTCACTCCTGTGTCTGACACACTGTCACTCCTGTGTCTGTCTGACACACTGTCACTTCTGTGTCTGTCTGACACACTGTCACTGCTGTGTCTGACAGACTGTCACTCCTGTGTCAGCTGACACACTGTCACACCTGTCTGTCGAACATACTGTCACTTCTGTGTCTGACACACCGTCACTACTGTCTGTCTGACACACTGTCACTTCTGTGTCTGTCTGACACACTGTCACACCTGTGTCTGACATACTGTCACTCCTGTGTCTGTTTGACACACTGTCACACCTGTGTCTGACACCCTATCACACCTGTGTCTGTCTGACACACTTTCGCACCTGTCTGTCTGACACACTGTCACTCCTGTGTCTGTCTGACACACTGTCACTTCTGTGTCTTTCTGACACACTGTCACTCCTGTGTCTGACATACTGTCACTCCTGTCTGTCTGACACACTGTCACTCCTGTGTCTCACACACCGTCACACCTCTGTCTGTCTGACACACTGTCACTTCTGTGTCTGATATACTGTCACTCCTGTCTGTCTGACACACTGTCACACCTGTGTCTGATATACTGTCACTCCTGTCTGTCTGACACACTGTCACACCTGTGTCTGTCTCACACACTGTCACCTCTGTGTCTGACATACTGTCACTCCTGTGTCAGCTGACACATTGTCACCTCTGTGTCTGACACACTGTCACTCCTGTGTCTGACAAACTGTTACTCCTGTGTCTGTCTCACACACTGTCACACCTGTGTCTGACACACTGTCACTCCTGTGTCTGTCTGACAAACTGTCACTCCTTTGTCTGTCTCACACACTGTCACACCTTTGTCTGACACAGTCACTCCTGTGTCTGATATACTGTCACTCCTGTCTGTCTGACACACTGTTACTGTTGTGTCTGCGTGACGACCTGTCACTCCTGTGTCAGCTGACACACTGTCATACCTGTGTCTGTCTGACACACTGTCACTCCTGTGTCTGACACACTGTCACTCCTGTGTCTGTCTGACACACTGTCACTTCTGTGTCTCACACACTGTCACTCCTGTGTCTGTCTGACACACTGTCACTCCTGTGTCTGTCTGACACACTGTCACTTCTGTGTCTTTCTGACACACTGTCACTGCTGTGTCTGACAGACTGTCACTCCTGTGTCAGCTGACACACTGTCACACCTGTCTGTCGAACATACTGTCACTTCTGTGTCTGACACACCGTCACTACTGTCTGTCTGACACACTGTCACTTCTGTGTCTGTCTGACACACTGTCACACCTGTGTCTGACATACTGTCACTCCTGTGTCTGTTTGACACACTGTCACACCTGTGTCTGACACCCTATCACACCTGTGTCTGTCTCACACACTTTCGCACCTGTCTGTCTGACACACTGTCACTCCTGTGTCTGTCTGACACACTGTCACTTCTGTGTCTTTCTGACACACTGTCACTCCTGTGTCTGACATACTGTCACTCCTGTCTGTCTGACACACTGTCACTCCTGTGTCTCACACACCGTCACACCTCTGTCTGTCTGACACACTGTCACTTCTGTGTCTGATATACTGTCACTCCTGTCTGTCTGACACACTGTCACACCTGTGTCTGATATACTGTCACTCCTGTCTGTCTGACACACTGTCACACCTGTGTCTGTCTCACACACTGTCACCTCTGTGTCTGACATACTGTCACTCCTGTGTCAGCTGACACATTGTCACCTCTGTGTCTGACACACTGTCACTCCTGTGTCTGACAAACTGTTACTCCTGTGTCTGTCTCACACACTGTCACACCTGTGTCTGACACACTGTCACTCCTGTGTCTGTCTGACAAACTGTCACTCCTTTGTCTGTCTCACACACTGTCACACCTTTGTCTGACACAGTCACTCCTGTGTCTGATATACTGTCACTCCTGTCTGTCTGACACACTGTTACTGTTGTGTCTGCGTGACGACCTGTCACACCTGTGTCTGACACACTGTCACTTCTGTGTCTGTCTGACACACTGTCACACCTGTGTCTGTTTGACACACTGTCACACCTGTGTCTGTCTGACACACCGTCCTTGCTGTGTCTGACACACTCCTCCTGTGACCCTGGCGCCTGGTCAGTCTGCAGTCTGTAGTCTGTGGCCCGAGTGCCCCTTGCTGGACTTCTGCTGATCGTGTCGGTTTTACCGAGGAGGAGGAAACGTAACGCTCTTGACTGGTCTCGCCGGAACAATGAACTTGTGGCCGCGGCCTCGGGAGGAGAAACAGGTGTTGAAAACGGTTGGTTTGGGCAGGAGCGCCGGTCCCGCGGCCGGGAGGACGGACAGAGCAGCTCGTGGCGGAGGCGTGTCGATGCCGCTCACCTGGGGCAGAGGGGCCGGGTCTCGGGGCGGAGCCGAGCAGCGCAGCGCAGCGCAGAGCAGCGCCCCTCCTCTCACAGCGCTGCTGCCCTCGCCGGGATTCACGGACCGGACCGCGGAGAGCTGTGAACTAGCGGATTCGGTTCCGGACGATGCTGACCCGCTAAGGCGGAGGAGTTTCGTGTGTCGGTGGTGGAAAAGTCTGAAACACTTTCTCGGTTCAGCTGCTACCTGTGGGGCGAGCGAGTGAGCGAGCGAGCGGGGCAGAGAGGAGCCCAGCCCGCAGCGGAGACTCGGGGCAGAGACTCGGGGCAGAGAGGAGCACAGCCCGCAGCGGAGACTCGGGGCAGAGACTCGGGGCAGAGAGGAGCCCAGCCCGCAGCGGAGACTCGGGGCAGAGAGGAGCCCAGCCCGCAGCGGAGACTCGGGGCAGAGAGGAGCCCAGCCCGCAGCGGAGAGCCGGGGCAGAGACTCGGGGAAGAGAGGAGCCCAGCCCGCAGCGGAGAGCCGGGGCAGAGACTCGGGGCAGAGAGGAGCCCAGCCCGCAGCGGAGACTCGGGGCAGAGAGGAGCCCAGCCCGCAGCGGAGACTCGGGGCAGAGACTCGGGGCAGAGAGGAGCCCAGCCCGCAGCGGAGAGCCGGGGCAGAGACTCGGGGCAGAGACTCGGGGCAGAGAGGAGCCCAGCCCGCAGCGGAGAGCCGGGGCAGAGACTCGGGGCAGAGAGGAGCCCAGCCCGCAGCGGAGAGCCGGGGCAGAGACTCGGGGCAGAGAGGAGCCCAGCCCGCAGCGGAGAGCCGGGGAGGCGCGCAGGTCCTCAGCCCGGCGGCGGGCGGGCGAAGCCGGGCGATGACGGCCGGGCTGCCCGCGAGTGGAGCAAGAGACTACTGAGGGAGAGGACGGCCGAGCAGCCGCCGCAGAGAGACACAGGGACCCGCTTCACTGCCCTCCGGGCCGCCATGGGCCCGGTCTAGACCCGAGTCCGGCTGGGAGAGACACCTGGATGGAGGTTCCGGAGAGGACCCGCTAGAATGGATGTGGTCGGTGAAACGGAAGCCTTACAGCGATTCTTTGAAGGTAGTGCTGCTATTATTATTATTATTATTATGATGATGATTATTGTTGGACCGTGTTTTTAAGGTCCGCTCAGTCTCGAGCTGCACCTGAGCGACAGGGTGGCCTCGAGGCGCCAGGGCTCGTGCCCGAGCTCTGTCTGTGTGGAGCCCGCACGTTCTCCCCGGGCTCACCCTGGGGTCCGTCATGCTGGGAGGTTAGCGTGGCCCCGGGTGCGAGAGTCTGCGGCCCTGCGCTGGTGAGACGCGCCCGGCCTCCTGCCCCGCCCTGCACTGTGAGGAGGTGGCCGATCAGAACTGTTTTGTATAGCGCCTTTGCGGTCAGACAAAGGAAGCGGACGGTGAGAGGAGGAGGCAGAATGACCGGACCCTCAGGGCCGTGGGAGAGCAGAGGCCCTTCTGAGTCCGGACGTGACAGGGCTTGGGGCAGGAGCCTCTGAGCTCTGGGGCGCAGCGGGAGAAGCCCCTGTCACCCCCAGAGTGTCCGCAAGCTGGGGGGACAGACAGGGGGCCGGGGGTCAGCTGAGGGAAGGCTGGGAGCTGGGGGCAGCTCGGACAGGTGCTGAGGCGCCACGCAGGGCCCTGTGGCTGAGCAGGAGGGGGATTAGGTCAACGTGACAGAGAAACTGGGAGAGATGGACGCTGCTGTGGGCTGTTGGACCACAGTGACCACCCAGTGCACTGCTGTACTGCTCTGTCACAGACAGGGGGCAGCTCGGAGTCGGGGCTTGAATACCTGGGTGATGAGCGCTGTAGTGTCCCAGTGTCCCAGTGTCCCAGTGCCCGTGTCCCAGTGTCCCAGTGTCCCAGTGTCCGTGTCCCAGTGGAGGCTGCTGCTGCAGGAGGGGTGAGGAATGTGGTGCTCAGCTCATGTGCGGATCAGGATGATAGAAATTCTGCAAGTGTATCTGCAGCTCCTGGAGTCTGTCCAGCAGGTTCTGTACACATCCCCTAGACCCAGCACTGACCCTGACCCCAGCACTGACCCGGACACTGACCCTGGCTCCAGCCAAACACTGACCCTGACCCCAGCACTGACCACCCTGACCCCAGCAAAACACTGACCCTGACCCCAGCAAAACACTGACCCTGACCCCAGCACTGACCCTGACCCCAGCAAAACACTGAACCTGACCCCAGCAAAACACTGACCCTGACCCCAGCAAAACACTGACCCTGACCCCAGCACTGACCCTGACCCCAGCAAAACACTGAACCTGACCCCAGCAAAACACTGACACTGACCCCAGCAAAACATTGACACTGACCCCAGCACTGACCCTGACCCCAGCAAAACACTGACCCTGACCCAAGGACTGACCCTGACCCCAGCACTGACCCGGACACTGACCCTGGCTCCAGCCAAACACTGACCCTGACCCCAGCAAAACACTGACACTGACCCCAGCACTGACCCTGACCCCAGCCAAACACTGACCCTGACCCCAGGACTGACCCTGACCCCAGCACTGACCCGGACACTGACACTGACCCCAGCACTGACCCTGACCCCAGCCAAACACTGACCCTGACCCCAGCACTGACCCGGACACTGACACTGACCCTGACCCCAGCAAAACACTGACCCTGACCCCAGCAAAACACTGACCCTGACCCCAGCACTGACCCTGACCCCAGCAAAACACTGAACCTGACCCCAGCAAAACACTGACACTGACCCCAGCACTGACCCTGACCCCAGCAAAACACTGACCCTGACCCAAGGACTGACCCTGACCCCAGCACTGACCCGGACACTGACCCTGGCTCCAGCCAAACACTGACCCTGACCCCAGCAAAACACTGACACTGACCCCAGCACTGACCCTGACCCCAGCCAAACACTGACCCTGACCCCAGGACTGACCCTGACCCCAGCACTGACCCGGACACTGACACTGACCCCAGCACTGACCCTGACCCCAGCCAAACACTGACCCTGACCCCAGCACTGACCCGGACACTGACACTGACCCTGACCCCAGCAAAACACTGACACTGACCCTGACCCCAGCAAAACACTGACACTGACCCCAGCACTGACCCTGACCCCAGCACTGACCCTGACCCCAGCAAAACACTGACCCTGACCCTGACCCTGACCCCAGCCAAACACTGACCCTGACCCTGACCCTGACCCCAGGCAAACACTGACCCTGACCCTGACCCTGACCCCAGCCAAACACTGACCCTGACACTGACCCTGGCCCCAGGCAAACACTGACCCTGACCCCATCAAAACACTGACACTGACCCCAGCACTGACCCTGACCCCAGCAAATCACTGACACTGACCCTGACCCTGACCCCAGCAAAACACTGACCCTGACCCCAGCCCAACACTGAGCCTCGCCCTGACCCCAGCACTGACACTGATCCCCGACACTGACCCTGACCCCAGCAAAACACTGACACTGACCCCAGCACTGACCCTGACCCCCGCACTGACCCCAATACTGACCCCAGCACTGACACTGACCCCAGCACTGATCCTGACCCTGACCCTGACACTGACCCCAGCCCAACGCTGACCCTGACCCCAGCCATACCCCAGCCGGACCCCAGCCCAACACTGACCCCAGCACTGACACTGACCCCAGCCCAACACTGACCCCCGCACTGACCCCCGCACTGACCCCAG
The DNA here is from genome assembly GCF_040954835.1 of Lepisosteus oculatus. Classification (NCBI taxonomy): domain Eukaryota; kingdom Metazoa; phylum Chordata; class Actinopteri; order Semionotiformes; family Lepisosteidae; genus Lepisosteus; species Lepisosteus oculatus. The sequence goes on from NC_090716.1 coordinate 733,871, forward strand.
CACTGACCCCAGCACTGACCCCAGCACTGACCCCGACACTGACCCCGACACTGACCCCGACACTGACACTGACCCCAGCACTGACCCCAGCACTGACCCCGACACTGACCCCAGCCCAACACTGACCCCAGCCCAACACTGACCCCAGCCCAACACTGACCCCCGCACTGACCCCCGCACTGACCACAGCACTGACCCCGACACTGACACTGACCCCAGCCCTGACCCCAACACTGACACTGACCCCAGCACTGACCCCGACACCGACCCCGACACCGACCCCAGCACTGACACTGACCCCAGCACTGATACTAACCAGTATACTGATACTGACTGATACTGACTGATACTGTCGTCAGTGCCGGGGTCAGTGCTGGGGTCTGGCTGGGGTCAGGGTCAGTGCTGGGGTCTGGCTGGGGTCAGTGTCAGTGTTTGGCTGGGGTCAGTGCTGGGGTCAGTGCTGGGGTCTGGCTGGGGTCAGGGTCAGTGCTGGGGTCAGTGCTGGGGTCAGGGTCAGTGTTTGGCTGGGGTCAGTGCTGGGGTCAGTGTCGGGGTCAGTGTCAAACTCAGTGTGACAGACTGAGCATGTCAGTGGGTCAGAGTGTCAGACTCAGTGGGTCAGTGTCAGTGTGTCAGGTCAGTACAGTCTCAGTGTCAGTGTGAGACTCAGTTTGTCAGGTTTTAGTGTAGTAGTGTCAGTGTCAGACTCAGAGTAGTAGTGTCAGTGTCAGACTCAGAGTAGTAGTGTCAGTGTAGTAGTGTCAGGGTCAGTGGGTCAGTGTCAGTGTGGTAGTGTCAGACTCAGTTGGTCAGACTCAGTGTCAGTATAGTAGTGTCAGTGTCAGACTCAGTGTCAGTGTCAGTGTGGTAGTGTCAGGGTCAGTGGGTCAGTGTCAGTGTCAGTGTAGTAGTGTCAGACTCAGTTGGTCAGACTCAGTGTCAGTATAGTAGTGTCAGTGTCAGACTCAGTGTCAGTGTCAGTGTGGTAGTGTCAGTGTCAATGTAGTAGTGTCAGTGTCAGTGGGTCAGTGTCAGTGTCAGACCCAGTGTCCATGTCAGTGTGGTAGTGTCAGACCCAGTTGGTCAGACTCAGTGTCACTGTGTCAAACTCAATGTGACAGACTGAGCACATCAGTGGGTCAGTGTGTCAAACTCAGTGTGTCACTGTGAGACTCAGTGGGTCAGTGTCAGTGTGTAAGTGTCAGTGTGTCAGGTCAGTACAGTCTCAGTGTCAGTGTGAGACTCAGTTTGTCAGGTTTTAGTGTAGTAGTGTCAGACTCAGTGTCAGTGTAGTAGTGTCAGTGTCAGACTCAGAGTAGTAGTGTCAGGGTCAGTGGGTCAGTGTCAGTGTGGTAGTGTCAGTGTCAATGTAGTAGTGTCAGTGTCAGTGGGTCAGTGTCAGTGTCAGACCCAGTGTCCATGTCAGTGTGGTAGTGTCAGACCCAGTTGGTCAGACTCAGTGTCATTGTGTCAAACTCAATGTGACAGACTGAGCATGTCAGTGGGTCAGAGTGTCAAACTCAGTGTGTCACTGTGAGACTCAGTGGGTCAGTGTCAGTGTGTAAGTGTCAGTGTGTCAGGTCAGTACAGTCTCAGTGTCAGTGTGAGACTCAGTTTGTCAGGTTTTAGTGTAGTAGTGTCAGACTCAGTGTCAGTGTAGTAGTGTCAGTGTCAGACTCAGAGTAGTAGTGTCAGGGTCAGTGGGTCAGTGTCAGTGTCAGTGTAGTAGTGTCAGTGTCAGTGTCAGTGTAGTAGTGTCAGGGTCAGTGGGTCAGTGTCAGTGTCAGTGTGGTAGTGTCAGTGGTCAGTGTCAGTTTCAGTGTCAGACCCAGTGTCCATGTCAGTGTGGTAGTGTCAGACCCAGTTGGTCAGACTCAGTGTCATTGTGTCAAACTCAATGTGACAGACTGAGCATGTCAGTGGGTCAGAGTGTCAAACTCAGTGTGTCACTGTGAGACTCAGTGGGTCAATGTCAGTGTGTAAGTGTCAGTGTGTCAGGTCAGTACAGTCTCAGTGTCAGTGTGAGACTCAGTTTGTCAGGTTTTAGTGTAGTAGTGTCAGACTCAGTGTCAGTGTAGTAGTGTCAGTGTCAGACTCAGAGTAGTAGTGTCAGGGTCAGTGGGTCAGTGTCAGTGTCAGTCTAGTAGTGTCAGTGTCAATGTAGTAGTGTCAGTGTCAGTGGGTCAGTGTCAGTGTCAGACCCAGTGTCCATGTCAGTGTGGTAGTGTCAGACCCAGTTGGTCAGACTCAGTGTCATTGTGTCAAACTCAATGTGACAGACTGAGCATGTCAGTGGGTCAGAGTGTCAAACTCAGTGTGTCACTGTGAGACTCAGTGGGTCAGTGTCAGTGTGTAAGTGTCAGTGTGTCAGGTCAGTACAGTCTCAGTGTCAGTGTGAGACTCAGTTTGTCAGGTTTTAGTGTAGTAGTGTCAGACTCAGTGTCAGTGTAGTAGTGTCAGTGTCAGTCTCAGAGTAGTAGTGTCAGTGTAGTAGTGTCAGGGTCAGTGCGTCAGTGTCAGTGTGGTAGTGTCAGACTCAGTTGGTCAGACTCAGTGTAAGTGTAATAGTGTCAGACTCAGTGTCAGTCTCAGTGTCAGTGGTTCGGGTCAGTGACTCAGTGTGTCAGGTCAGTCTCAGTGTCAGACAGTGTCAGGTCAGGTCAGTGTCAGTCTAGTAGTGTCAGTGTCAGTCTCGGTGTCAACGTAGTAGTGTCAGTGTAAGACTCAGTGGGTCAGGTCAGTCTCAGTCTCAGTGTCAGTCTAGTAGTGTCAGTGTCAGTCTAGTAGTGTCAGTGTCAATGTAGTAGTGTCAGTGTCAGTGGGTCAGTGTCAGTGTCAGACCCAGTGTCCGTGTCAGTGTGGTAGTGTCAGACCCAGTTGGTCAGACTCAGTGTCATTGTGTCAAACTCAATGTGACAGACTGAGCATGTCAGTGGGTCAGAGTGTCAGACTCAGTGTGTCACTGTGAGACTCAGTGGGTCAGTGTCAGTGTGTAAGTGTCAGTGTGTCAAGTCAGTACAGTCTCAGTGTCAGTGTGAGACTCAGTTTGTCAGGTTTTAGTGTAGTAGTGTCAGACTCAGTGTCAGTGTAGTAGTGTCAGTGTCAGACTCAGAGTAGTAGTGTCAGTGTAGTAGTGTCAGGGTCAGTGGGTCAGTGTCAGTGTCAGTGTGGTAGTGTCAGTGGTCAGTGTCAGTTTCAGTGTCAGACCCAGTGTCCATGTCAGTGTGGTAGGGTCAGTGTCAGTGGTTTGGGTGTAGTCTCAGTGTGGTAGGGTCAGTTTCAGTGGTTCGGGTCATTGTCAGACTCAGTGTCTGTGGTTCAGGTCAGTGTCAGACTCGGTGTCAGTGTAGTAGTGTCAGTGTCAGACTCAGAGTAGTAGTGTCAGTGTAGTAGTGTCAGGGTCAGTGGGTCAGTGTCAGTGTCAGTGTGGTAATGTCAGACTCAGTTGGTCAGACTCAGTGTCAGTGTAGTAGTGTCAGTGTCAGACTCAGAGTAGTAGTGTCAGTGTAGTAGTGTCAGGGTCAGTGGGTCAGTGTCAGTGTCAGTGTGGTAGTGTCAGACTCAGTTGGTCAGACTCAGTGTCAGTGTGGTAGTGTCAGACTCAGTTGGTCAGACTCAGTGTCAGTGTAGTAGTGTCAGGGTCAGTGCGTCAGTGTCAGTGTGGTAGTGTCAGACTCAGTTGGTCAGACTCAGTGTAAGTGTAATAGTGTCAGACTCAGTGTCAGTCTCAGTGTCAGTGGTTCGGGTCAGTGACTCAGTGTGTCAGGTCAGTCTCAGTGTCAGACTCAGTTGGTCAGGTCAGTGTCAGTCTAGTAGTGTCAGTGTCAGTCTCGGTGTCAACGTAGTAGTGTCAGTGTAAGACTCAGTGGGTCAGGTCAGTCTCAGTCTCAGTGTCAGTGGTTCGGGTCAGTGACTCAGTGTGTCAGGTCAGTCTCAGTGTCAGACAGTGTCAGGTCAGGTCAGTGTCAGTCTAGTAGTGTCAGTGTCAGTCTCGGTGTCAACGTAGTAGTGTCAGTGTAAGACTCAGTGGGTCAGGTCAGTCTCAGTCTCAGTGTCAGTCTAGTAGTGTCAGTGTCAGTCTAGTAGTGTCAGTGTCAATGTAGTAGTGTCAGTGTCAGTGGGTCAGTGTCAGTGTCAGACCCAGTGTCCGTGTCAGTGTGGTAGTGTCAGACCCAGTTGGTCAGACTCAGTGTCATTGTGTCAAACTCAATGTGACAGACTGAGCATGTCAGTGGGTCAGAGTGTCAGACTCAGTGTGTCACTGTGAGACTCAGTGGGTCAGTGTCAGTGTGTAAGTGTCAGTGTGTCAAGTCAGTACAGTCTCAGTGTCAGTGTGAGACTCAGTTTGTCAGGTTTTAGTGTAGTAGTGTCAGACTCAGTGTCAGTGTAGTAGTGTCAGTGTCAGACTCAGAGTAGTAGTGTCAGTGTAGTAGTGTCAGGGTCAGTGGGTCAGTGTCAGTGTCAGTGTGGTAGTGTCAGTGGTCAGTGTCAGTTTCAGTGTCAGACCCAGTGTCCATGTCAGTGTGGTAGGGTCAGTGTCAGTGGTTTGGGTGTAGTCTCAGTGTGGTAGGGTCAGTTTCAGTGGTTCGGGTCATTGTCAGACTCAGTGTCTGTGGTTCAGGTCAGTGTCAGACTCGGTGTCAGTGTAGTAGTGTCAGTGTCAGACTCAGAGTAGTAGTGTCAGTGTAGTAGTGTCAGGGTCAGTGGGTCAGTGTCAGTGTCAGTGTGGTAATGTCAGACTCAGTTGGTCAGACTCAGTGTCAGTGTAGTAGTGTCAGTGTCAGACTCAGAGTAGTAGTGTCAGTGTAGTAGTGTCAGGGTCAGTGGGTCAGTGTCAGTGTCAGTGTGGTAGTGTCAGACTCAGTTGGTCAGACTCAGTGTCAGTGTGGTAGTGTCAGACTCAGTTGGTCAGACTCAGTGTCAGTGTAGTAGTGTCAGGGTCAGTGCGTCAGTGTCAGTGTGGTAGTGTCAGACTCAGTTGGTCAGACTCAGTGTAAGTGTAATAGTGTCAGACTCAGTGTCAGTCTCAGTGTCAGTGGTTCGGGTCAGTGACTCAGTGTGTCAGGTCAGTCTCAGTGTCAGACTCAGTTGGTCAGGTCAGTGTCAGTCTAGTAGTGTCAGTGTCAGTCTCGGTGTCAACGTAGTAGTGTCAGTGTAAGACTCAGTGGGTCAGGTCAGTCTCAGTCTCAGTGTCAGTCTAGTAGTGTCAGTGTCAGTATAGTAGTGTCAGTGTCAATGTAGTAGTGTCAGTGTCAGTGGGTCAGTGTCAGTGTCAGACCCAGTGTCCGTGTCAGTGTGGTAGTGTCAGACCCAGTTGGTCAGACTCAGTGTCATTGTGTCAAACTCAATGTGACAGACTGAGCATGTCAGTGGGTCAGAGTGTCAGACTCAGTGTGTCACTGTGAGACTCAGTGGGTCAGTGTCAGTGTGTAAGTGTCAGTGTGTCAGGTCAGTACAGTCTAAGTGTCAGTGCAAGACTCAGTTTGTCAGGTTTTAGTGTAGTAGTGTCAGACTCAGTGTCAGTGTCAATGTAGTAGTGTTAGTGTCAGACTCAGTGTCAGTGTAGTAGTGTCAGTGTCAGTCTCAGAGTAGTAGTGTCAGTGTAGTAGTGTCAGGGTCAGTGGGTCAGTGTCAGTGTGGTAGTGTCAGACTCAGTTGGTCAGACTCAGTGTCAGTGTAGTAGTGTCAGACCCAGTGTCAGACCCAGTGTCCGTGTCAGTGTGGTAGGGTCAGTGTCAGTGGTTTGGGTGTAGTCTCAGTGTGATAGGGTCAGTCTCAGTGGTTAGGGTCATTGTCAGACTCAGTGTCTGTAGTTCAGGTCAGTGTCAGACTCAGTTGGTCAGACTCAGTGTCAGTGTAGTAGTGTCAGGGTCAGTGGGTCAGTGTCAGTGTCAGTGTGGTAGGGTCAGTGCCAGTGTGGTAGGGTCAGTGTCAGTGGGGCAGGGTCAGTGTCAGTGCCAGTGTGGTAGGGTCAGTGTCAGTGGGTCAGTGTCAGTGTGGTAGGGCCAGTGTCAGTGGGTCAGGTCAGTGTCAGTGGTTCAGGTCAGTGTCAGTCTCAGTGTGTCAGTCAGTGTGGTAGGGTCAGCATCAGTGGGTCAGTGTGAGTGTGGTAGGGTCGGTGTCAGTGGTTCGGGTCAGTGTCAGTGTCAATGTGGTAGGGTCAGTGTCAGTGTGGTAAGGGCAGAGACAGTGGGTCAGTGTCAGTGTCAGTGGGTCAGTGTCAGTGTGGTAGGGTCAGTGTCAGTGTCAGTGTGGTAGGGTCAGTGTCAGTGTGGTAGGGTCAGTGTCAGTGTGGTAGGGTCAGTGTCAGTGTGGTAAGGGCAGAGTCAGTGGGTCAGTGTCAGTGTGGTAGGGTCAGTGTCAGTGTGGTAAGGGCAGAGTCAGTGGGTCAGTGCCAGTGTGGTAGGGTCAGTGTCAGTGGGTCAGTGCCAGTGTGGTAGGGTCAGTGTCAGTGTCAGTTGGTCAGCATCAGTGTGGTAGGGTCAGTGTCAGTGTGGTAGGGTCAGTGGGTCAGTGTCAGTGTGGTAGGGTCAGTGCCAGTGTGGTAGGGTCAGTGTCAGTGGGTCAGTGTCAGTGTGGTAGGGTCAGTGTCAGTGGGTCAGTGTCAGTTGGTCAGCATCAGTGTGGTAGGGTCAGTGTCAGTGTGGTAGGGTCAGTGGGTCAGTGTCAGTGTGGTAGGGTCAGTGCCAGTGTGGTAGGGTCAGTGTCAGTGGGTCAGTGTCAGTGTGGTAGGGTCAGTGTCAGTGTCAGTGTGGTAAGGGCAGAGTCAGTGTGGTAGGGTCAGTGGGTCAGTGTCAGTGTGGTAGGGCAGTGGGTCAGTGTCAGTGTGGTAAGGGCAGAGTCAGTGGGTCAGTGTCAGTGTGGTAGGGTCAGTGGGTCAGTGTCAGTGTGGTAGGGTCAGTGTCAGTGTGGTAGGGTCAGTGTCAGTGTGGTAAGGGCAGAGTCAGTGTGGTAGGGTCAGTGTCAGTGGGTCAGTGTGGTAGGGTCAGTGTCAGTGTGGTAGGGTCAGTGTCAGTGGGTCAGTGTCAGTGTGGTAGGGTCAGTGGGGTAGGGTCAGTGTCAGTGCCAGTGTGGTAGGGTCAGTGTCAGCGGGTCAGTGTCAGTGTGGTAGGGTCAGTGTGGTAGGGTCAGTGTGGTAGGGTCAGTGTGGTAGGGTCAGTGTCAGTGTGGTAGGGTCAGTGTGGTAGGGTCAGTGTGGTAGGGTCAGTGTCAGTGTGGTAGGGTCAGTGTGGTAGGGTCAGTGTGGTAGGGTCAGTGTCAGTGTGGTAGGGTCAGTGTGGTAGGGTCAGTGTCAGTGTGGTAGGGTCAGTGTCAGTGTGGTAAGGGCAGAGTCAGTGGGTCAGTGCCAGTGTGGTAGGGTCAGTGTCAGTGTGGTAAGGGCAGAGTCAGTGGGTCAGTGTCAGTGTGGTAGGGTCAGTGTCAGTGTGGTAAGGGCAGAGTCAGTGGGTCAGTGCCAGTGTGGTAGGGTCAGTGTCAGTGGGTCAGTGTCAGTGTGGTAGGGTCAGTGGGTCAGTGTCAGTGTGGTAGGGTCAGTGCCAGTGTGGTAGGGTCAGTGTCAGTGGGTCAGTGTCAGTGTGGTAGGGTCAGGTGGTTCTGGGCTGGGGGGTAGTTAGCAGGGAGGTGGAGTTCCAGATTAGCCGGTGGACAGTCCGGGCTCTCTCTGTAATCCGCTGCGCTGGCTCTCAGTGCCGCAGGTGCTGCAGTCCTGGTACAGCCGGGTCTCATGACTGACTGGGGCCTAATCCCCCGACCACACACACGCACACACACACACTGTCCAGCGTGCTGCCTGGGGGAGACACACTCACTCCGCGCAGGATGTGAGCAGGGAGACGGGGCGTTTGCACTCAGGAGCGACGTGTTGGGAGAGAAGCACCATGCTGTGGTTCCGAGCAGGTACCCTGTGTCTGTGTCTGAACCCGCCAGGTCCGATCGGACCCGGTCGGTTTTCATCTGACTGTCATGACTGAAAGCGGTTCGGCAGCGTTAATGTTGCTGTTCCAGCTCTGCGCCTGTGCCTGTGCAAATGTATTTAAGATGAGGTAACAGTAGGTTTGAAATCTCTTGGTCTTGGGTTTGTCTTCTGTACAAGAGCAGTAGGTAACACCTGGAGCGGATCAGACTGCTGCACACTGGGAGTCTGACTGACAGCACTGTCACACCTGGAGCGGATCAGACTGCTGTACAGAGGGAGTCTGACTGGCTGCACTGTCACACCTGGAGCGGATCAGACTGCTGCACACTGGGAGTCTGACTGACAGCACTGTCACACCTGGAGCAGATTAGACTGCTGTGCACTGGGAGTCTGACTGACAGCACTGTCACACCTGGAGCAGATCAGACTGCTGTGCACTGGGAGTCTGACTGACTGCACTTCACACCTGGAGTGGATCAGACTGCTGTACAGAAGGAGTCTGACTGACAGCACTGTCACACCTGGAGTGGATCAGACTGCTGTACAGAGGGAGTCTGACTGACTGCACTGTCACACCTGGAGTGGATCAGACTGCTGTACAGAAGGAGTCTGACTGACTGCACTGTCACACCTGGAGTGGATCAGACTGCTGTGCACTGGGAGTCTGACAGCACTGTCACACCTGGAGCAGATCAGACTGCTGTGCACTGGGAGTCTGACTGACAGCACTGTCACACCTGGAGTGGATCAGACTGCTGTACAGAAGGAGTCTGACTGACTGCACTGTCACACCTGGAGTGGATCAGACTGCTGTGCACTGGGAGTCTGACAGCACTGTCACACCTGGAGCAGATCAGACTGCTGTGCACTGGGAGTCTGACTGACAGCACTGTCACACCTGGAGTGGATCAGACTCCTGTACAGAGGGAGTCTGACTGACTGCACTGTCACACCTGGATTTGATCAGACTGCTGTACAGAGGGAGTCTGACTGACTGCACTGTCACACCTGGAGAGAATCAGACTGCTGTGTACTGGGAGTCTGACTGACAGCACTGTCACACTTGGAGCGGATCAGACTGCTGCGCACTGGGAGTCTGACAGCACTGTCACACCTGGAGAGGATCAGACTGCTGTGTACTGGGAGTCTGACTGACAGCACTGTCACACTTGGAGCGGATCAGACTGCTGTGCACTGGGAGTCTGACTGACAGCTCTGTAAAACCTGGAGCGGATCAGGCTGCTGTGCACTGGGAGTCTGACTGACAGCACTGTCACACCTGGAGTGGATCAGACTGCTGTGCACTGGGAGTCTGACTGACAGCTCTGTAAAACCTGGAGCGGATCAGACTGCTGTGCATTGGGAGTCTGACTGACAGCACTGTCACACCTGGAGCAGATCAGGCTGCTGTGCACTGGGAGTCTGACTGACAGCTCTGTAAAACCTGGAGCGGATCAGACTGCTGTGCACTGGGAGTCTGACTGACAGCACTGTCACACCTGGAGCGGATCAGACTGCTGCGCACTGGGAGTCTGACTGACAGCTCTGTAAAACCTGGAGCGGATCAGGCTGCTGTGCACTGGGAGTCTGACTGACAGCACTGTCACACCTGGACGAATCAGACTGCTGTGCACTGGGAGTCTGACTGACAGCTCTGTAGTGGATCCAAGTGGCTTGTGTATGCTTGTGTATTGCAGCTGTGTGTATTCCAACAGCGGGAGTGTGGCTCTGTGCCACAAGAGAAGAGTGAAATAGAGATGGGCAGTAGAACACAGGAGTGCGGACCGGGAATGGCTTGAGTCTGATCTCAAACAACCAAACCCCCACAGTCAGTCCACATGGCTTATATTTTGTGTGTGTGAGTTTGGTAAATTTCTGCTTCCAGGACGTCTTTCAGGCTCTGTCAGTCAAGAGGAACACAGATTGGATCTGGACTCCTTTTAGGCTCTCTGTTATACCAGGTTTGAGATTAATAAAATTAATTAATTGCAGCTCTGACCTGAATGAGGCTGTTGTGGGGGAGAGAATGGGGCTCTTGGATTGAATGACCTAGTTTACTGTACTTCGTGAACGAACACGATCTTAGATCTTGAATCCTGTCCAGTCTGAGACGAGAGCGCAGAGCAGTGAGTCAGTGTTGATGGAGTGTGTTACTGCTCTGGGCTGTGGCTCAGGGTCAGACACAGAGAATCCTGTCCAGTCTGAGACGAGAGCGCAGAGCAGTGAGTCACTGTTGATGGAGTGTGTTACTGCTCTGGGCTGTGGCTCAGGGTCAGACACAGAGAATCCTGTCCAGTCTGAGACGAGAGCGCAGAGCAGTGAGTCACTGTTGATGGAGTGTGTTACTGCTCTGGGCTGTGGCTCAGGGTCAGACACAGAGAATCCTGTCCAGTCTGAGACGAGAGCGCAGAGCAGTGAGTCAGTGTTGATGGAGTGTGTTACTGCTCTGGGCTGTGGCTCAGGGTCAGACACAGAGAATCCTGTCCAGTCTGAGAGGAGAGCGCAGAGCAGTGTGTCAGTGTTGATGGAGTGTGTAACTGCTCTGGGCTGTGGCTCAGGGTCAGACATAGAGAATCCTGTCCAGTCTGAGAGGAGAGCGCAGAGCAGTGAGTCAGTGTTGATGGAGTGTGTTACTGCTCTGTGCTGTGGCTCAGGGTCAGACACAGAGAATCTTGTCCAGTCTAAGACGAGAGCGCAGAGCAGTGAGTCAGTGTTGATGGAGTGTGTTACTGCTCTGGGCTGTGGCTCAGGGTCAGACACAGAGAATCTTGTCCAGTCTGAGGTAAGAGCGCAGAGCAGTGAGTCAGTGTTGATGGAGTGTGTTACTGCTCTGGGCTGTGGCTCAGGGTCAGACACAGAGAATCCTGTCCAGTCTGAGACGAAAGCACAGAGCAGTGAGTCAGTGTTGATGGAGTGTGTTACTGCTCTGGGCTGTGGCTCAGTGTCAGACACAGAGAATCCTGTCCAGTCTGAGACGAGAGCGCAGAGCAGTGAGTCAGTGTTGATGGAGTGTGTTACTGCTCTGGGCTGTGGCTCAGGGTCAGTCACAGAGAATCCTGTCCAGTCTGAGACGAGAGCGCAGAGCAGTGAGTCAGTGTTGATGGAGTGTGTTACTGCTCTGGGCTGTGGCTCAGTATCAGACACAGAGAATCCTGTCCAGTCTGAGACGAGAGCGCAGAGCAGTGAGTCAGTGTTGATGGAGTGTGTTACTGCTCTGGGCTGTGGCTCAGGGTCAGACACAGAGAATCCTGTCCAGTCTGAGACGAGAGCGCAGAGCAGTGAGTCAGTGTTGATGGAGTGTGTTACTGCTCTGGGCTGTGGCTCAGGGTCAGACACAGAGAATCCTGTCCAGTCTGAGACGAGAGCGCAGAGCAGTGAGTCAGTGTTGATGGAGTGTGTTACTGCTCTGCGCTGTGGCTCAGGGTCAGACACAGAGAATCTTGTCCAGTCTGAGACGAGAGTGCAGAGCAGTGAGTCAGTGTTGATGGAGTGTGTTACTGCTCTGGGCTGTGGCTCAGGGTCAGACACAGAGAATCCTGTCCAGTCTGAGAGGAGAGCGCAGAGCAGTGAGTCAGTGTTGATGGAGTGTGTTACTGCTCTGGGCTGTGGCTCAGGGTCAGACACAGAGAATCTTGTCCAGTCTGAGACGAAAGCGCAGAGCAGTGAGTCAGTGTTGATGGAGTGTGTTACTGCTCTGGGCTGTGGCTCAGGGTCAGACACAGAGAATCCTGTCCAGTCTGAGAGGAGAGCGCAGAGCAGTGAGTCAGTGTTGATGGAGTGTGTTACTGCTCTGGGCTGTGGCTCAGGGTCAGACACAGAGAATCCTGTCCAGTCTGAGACGAGAGCGCAGAGCAGTGAGTCACTGTTGATGGAGTGTGTTACTGCTCTGGGCTGTGGCTCAGGGTCAGACACAGAGAATCCTGTCCAGTCTGAGACGAGAGCGCAGAGCAGTGAGTCACTGTTGATGGAGTGTGTTACTGCTCTGGGCTGTGGCTCAGGGTCAGACACAGAGAATCCTGTCCAGTCTGAGAGGAGAGCGCAGAGCAGTGAGTCAGTGTTGATGGAGTGTGTTACTGCTCTGGGCTGTGGCTCAGGGTCAGACATAGAGAATCCTGTCCAGTCTGAGACGAGAGCGCAGAGTAGTGAGTCAGTGTTGATGGAGTGTGTTACTGCTCTGGGCTGTGGCTCAGGGTCAGACACAGAGAATCCTGTCCAGTCTGAGACGAGAGCGCAGAGCAGTGAGTCAGTGTTGATGGAGTGTGTTACTGCTCTGGGCTGTGGCTCAGGGTCAGACACAGAGAATCCTGTCCAGTCTGAGACGAGAGCGCAGAGCAGTGAGTCAGTGTTGATGGAGTGTGTTACTGCTCTGGGCTGTGGCTCAGGGTCAGACACAGAGAATCCTGTCCAGTCTGAGACGAGAGCGCAGAGCAGTGAGTCAGTGTTGATGGAGTGTGTTACTGCTCTGGGCTGTGGCTCAGGGTCAGACACAGAGAATCCTGTCCAGTCTGAGACGAGAGCGCAGAGCAGTGAGTCTGTGTTGATGGAGTGTGTTACTGCTCTGGGCTGTGGCTCAGTGTCAGACACAGAGAATCCTGTCCAGTCTGAGACGAGAGCGCAGAGCAGTGAGTCAGTGTTGATGGAGTGTGTTACTGCTCTGGGCTGTGGCTCAGGGTCAGACACAGAGAATCCTGTCCAGTCTGAGACGAGAGCGCAGAGCAGTGAGTCAGTGTTGATGGAGTGTGTTACTGCTCTGGGCTGTGGCTCAGGGTCAGACACAGAGAATCCTGTCCAGTCTGAGACGAGAGCGCAGAGCAGTGAGTCTGTGTTGATGGAGTGTGTTACTGCTCTGGGCTGTGGCTCAGTGTCAGTCACAGAGAATCCTGTCCAGTCTGAGACGAGAGCGCAGAGCAGTGAGTCAGTGTTGATGGAGTGTGTTACTGCTCTGGGCTGTGGCTCAGGGTCAGACACAGAGAATCCTGTCCAGTCTGAGACGAGAGCGCAGAGCAGTGAGTCTGTGTTGATGGAGTGTGTTACTGCTCTGGGCTGTGGCTCAGGGTCAGACATAGAGAATCCTGTCCAGTCTGAGACGAGAGCGCAGAGCAGTGAGTCAGTGTTGATGGAGTGTGTTACTGCTCTAGGCTGTGGCTCAGGGTCAGACACAGAGAATCCTGTCCAGTCTGAGACGAGAGCGCAGAGCAGTGAGTCAGTGTTGATGGAGTGTGTTACTGCTCTGGGCTGTGGCTCAGGGTCAGACACAGAGAATCCTGTCCAGTCTGAGAGGAGAGCGCAGAGCAGTGAGTCAGTGTTGATGGAGTGTGTTACTGCTCTGGGCTGTGGCTCAGGGTCAGACATAGAGAATCCTGTCCAGTCTGAGACGAGAGCGCAGAGTAGTGAGTCAGTGTTGATGGAGTGTGTTACTGCTCTGGGCTGTGGCTCAGGGTCAGACACAGAGAATCCTGTCCAGTCTGAGACGAGAGCGCAGAGCAGTGAGTCAGTGTTGATGGAGTGTGTTACTGCTCTGGGCTGTGGCTCAGGGTCAGACATAGAGAATCCTGTCCAGTCTGAGACGAGAGCGCAGAGCAGTGAGTCAGTGTTGATGGAGTGTGTTACTGCTCTGGGCTGTGGCTCAGTGTCAGTCACAGAGAATCCTGTCCAGTCTGAGACGAGAGCGCAGAGCAGTGAGTCAGTGTTGATGGAGTGTGTTACTGCTCTGGGCTGTGGCTCAGGGTCAGACACAGAGAATCTTGTCCAGTCTGAGACGAGAGCGCAGAGCAGTGAGTCTGTGTTGATGGAGTGTGTTACTGCTCTGGGCTGTGGCTCAGGGTCAGACATAGAGAATCCTGTCCAGTCTGAGACGAGAGCGCAGAGCAGTGAGTCAGTGTTGATGGAGTGTGTTACTGCTCTGGGCTGTGGCTCAGGGTCAGACACAGAGAATCTTGTCCAGTCTGAGACGAAAGCGCAGAGCAGTGAGTCAGTGTTGATGGAGTGTGTTACTGCTCTGGGCTGTGGCTCAGGGTCAGACACAGAGAATCCTGTCCAGTCTGAGAGGAGAGCGCAGAGCAGTGAGTCAGTGTTGATGGAGTGTGTTACTGCTCTGGGCTGTGGCTCAGGGTCAGACACAGAGAATCCTGTCCAGTCTGAGACGAGAGCGCAGAGCAGTGAGTCACTGTTGATGGAGTGTGTTACTGCTCTGGGCTGTGGCTCAGGGTCAGACACAGAGAATCCTGTCCAGTCTGAGACGAGAGCGCAGAGCAGTGAGTCACTGTTGATGGAGTGTGTTACTGCTCTGGGCTGTGGCTCAGGGTCAGACACAGAGAATCCTGTCCAGTCTGAGAGGAGAGCGCAGAGCAGTGAGTCAGTGTTGATGGAGTGTGTTACTGCTCTGGGCTGTGGCTCAGGGTCAGACATAGAGAATCCTGTCCAGTCTGAGACGAGAGCGCAGAGTAGTGAGTCAGTGTTGATGGAGTGTGTTACTGCTCTGGGCTGTGGCTCAGGGTCAGACACAGAGAATCCTGTCCAGTCTGAGACGAGAGCGCAGAGCAGTGAGTCAGTGTTGATGGAGTGTGTTACTGCTCTGGGCTGTGGCTCAGGGTCAGACACAGAGAATCCTGTCCAGTCTGAGACGAGAGCGCAGAGCAGTGAGTCAGTGTTGATGGAGTGTGTTACTGCTCTGGGCTGTGGCTCAGGGTCAGACACAGAGAATCCTGTCCAGTCTGAGACGAGAGCGCAGAGCAGTGAGTCAGTGTTGATGGAGTGTGTTACTGCTCTGGGCTGTGGCTCAGGGTCAGACACAGAGAATCCTGTCCAGTCTGAGACGAGAGCGCAGAGCAGTGAGTCTGTGTTGATGGAGTGTGTTACTGCTCTGGGCTGTGGCTCAGTGTCAGACACAGAGAATCCTGTCCAGTCTGAGACGAGAGCGCAGAGCAGTGAGTCAGTGTTGATGGAGTGTGTTACTGCTCTGGGCTGTGGCTCAGGGTCAGACACAGAGAATCCTGTCCAGTCTGAGACGAGAGCGCAGAGCAGTGAGTCAGTGTTGATGGAGTGTGTTACTGCTCTGGGCTGTGGCTCAGGGTCAGACACAGAGAATCCTGTCCAGTCTGAGACGAGAGCGCAGAGCAGTGAGTCTGTGTTGATGGAGTGTGTTACTGCTCTGGGCTGTGGCTCAGTGTCAGTCACAGAGAATCCTGTCCAGTCTGAGACGAGAGCGCAGAGCAGTGAGTCAGTGTTGATGGAGTGTGTTACTGCTCTGGGCTGTGGCTCAGGGTCAGACACAGAGAATCCTGTCCAGTCTGAGACGAGAGCGCAGAGCAGTGAGTCTGTGTTGATGGAGTGTGTTACTGCTCTGGGCTGTGGCTCAGGGTCAGACATAGAGAATCCTGTCCAGTCTGAGACGAGAGCGCAGAGCAGTGAGTCAGTGTTGATGGAGTGTGTTACTGCTCTAGGCTGTGGCTCAGGGTCAGACACAGAGAATCCTGTCCAGTCTGAGACGAGAGCGCAGAGCAGTGAGTCAGTGTTGATGGAGTGTGTTACTGCTCTGGGCTGTGGCTCAGGGTCAGACACAGAGAATCCTGTCCAGTCTGAGAGGAGAGCGCAGAGCAGTGAGTCAGTGTTGATGGAGTGTGTTACTGCTCTGGGCTGTGGCTCAGGGTCAGACATAGAGAATCCTGTCCAGTCTGAGACGAGAGCGCAGAGTAGTGAGTCAGTGTTGATGGAGTGTGTTACTGCTCTGGGCTGTGGCTCAGGGTCAGACACAGAGAATCCTGTCCAGTCTGAGACGAGAGCGCAGAGCAGTGAGTCAGTGTTGATGGAGTGTGTTACTGCTCTGGGCTGTGGCTCAGGGTCAGACATAGAGAATCCTGTCCAGTCTGAGACGAGAGCGCAGAGCAGTGAGTCAGTGTTGATGGAGTGTGTTACTGCTCTGGGCTGTGGCTCAGTGTCAGTCACAGAGAATCCTGTCCAGTCTGAGACGAGAGCGCAGAGCAGTGAGTCAGTGTTGATGGAGTGTGTTACTGCTCTGGGCTGTGGCTCAGGGTCAGACACAGAGAATCTTGTCCAGTCTGAGACGAGAGCGCAGAGCAGTGAGTCTGTGTTGATGGAGTGTGTTACTGCTCTGGGCTGTGGCTCAGGGTCAGACATAGAGAATCCTGTCCAGTCTGAGACGAGAGCGCAGAGCAGTGAGTCAGTGTTGATGGAGTGTGTTACTGCTCTAGGCTGTGGCTCAGGGTCAGACACAGAGAATCCTGTCCAGTCTGAGACGAGAGCGCAGAGCAGTGAGTCAGTGTTGATGGAGTGTGTTACTGCTCTGGGCTGTGGCTCAGGGTCAGACATAGAGAATCCTGTCCAGTCTGAGGTAAGAGCGCAGAGCAGTGAGTTACTGCTCTGGGCTGTGCTCCAGGGCGAGCAGGAGAGAATTTGTGCGCAGACAGTGTGTCATTGTGTTTACAGTCAGTCATTGTGTGTGCAAGTCTCTGCCCTACTGCATGCTGGGATGTGTTGACAGTGTGATAGCAGTACGGACTTTGCTCACTTACCTGTAACTGAGTAATTATTAACCCCAAACTCTGCAACACACTGGCACACTCAGCAACACACTGACACCCAGACCCACACACTCACTGACTGACACACTGACCCACTCACCCATAAAATCACTGACACACCCATACACACACTGTCCACACTGACGCACGGATACACATCACTGACACACTCGCACACACGCTGACTCACGGCCACACCAACGTGCTCACCCACACACACACACCGATCTCTCACTGACATTCAGCCATGAGTGTCTGTTACACAGTATTACACACACTCACTGTGTCACGGTGGCGTCAGTAGGGACAGAGGTGGACAGTGAGAGAGGAGGGGACAGTAGGGACAGAGGTGGACAGTGACAGAGGAGGGGTCAGTAGGAGAACGAGGGTGGACGGTGAGAGAGGAGGGGTCAGTAGGGACGGAGGTGGACAGTGACAGAGGAGGGGTCAGTAGGGACAGAGGTGGACAGTGACAGAGGAGGGGTCAGTAGGGACAGAGGTGGACAGTGACGGAGGAGGGGTCAGTAGGAGAACGAGGGTGGACGGTGAGAGAGGAGGGGTCAGTAGGGACGGAGGTGGACAGTGAGAGAGGAGAGGTCAGTAGGGACGGAGGTGGACAGTGAGAGAGGAGGGGTCAGTAGGAGAACGAGGGTGGACAGTGAGAGAGGAGGGGTCAGTAGGAGAACGAGGGTGGACAGTGAGAGAGGAGGGGTCAGTAGGGACGGAGGTGGACAGTGAGAGAGGAGGGGTCAGTAGGAGAACGAGGGTGGACAGTGAGAGAGGAGGGGTCAGTAGGGACGGAGGTGGACAGTGAGAGAGGAGGGGTCAGTAGGAGAACGAGGGTGGACAGTGAGAGAGGAGGGGTCAGTAGGGACGGAGGTGGACAGTGACGGAGGAGGGGTCAGTAGGGACGGAGGTGGACAGTGACAGAGGAGGGGTCAGTAGGGACGGAGGCGGACAGTGAGAGAGGAGGGATCAGTAGGGACAGAGGTGGACAGTGAGAGAGGAGAGGTCAGTAGGAGAACGAGGGTGGACAGTGAGAGAGGAGGGGTCAGTAGGGACGGAGGTGGACAGTGAGAGAGGAGAGGTCAGTAGGAGAACGAGGGTGGACAGTGAGAGAGGAGAGGTCAGTAGGAGAACGAGGGTGGACAGGGAGAGGGAGAGGAGGGGTGATAGAGAGAGAGGGCTGACAGGGGGATAGCTTGTGCACACGCAGGCCTGTATTGTGATGTTGTGTGTAAACAAGAGGGCCATTGACTGGGTCAGACAGCCCCTCGACTGGACGCGCTGCTCCACCTGGAGACACAGGGAGCGCAGTGTGAGGCCGCTTCACAGCTGGAGCAGGACAGCCACAGCTGGAGCAGCACAGGGAGAGTCACTGTGAGGCGCCAGGCGGCTCATAATCGTGTCATTGTGGCACGGCGCACGTTCGCCGATCGAGGGAGCGAGGGGGGGTCAGGTACAGGAAGGGCGCTGAACTTGAACAAGAGGGAGTGAGGTGAAGGAACTCTGTCCCTCTCTCATCGCTGTGTCTCTCTGTCTCTCTGCTCTCTCACTCCTTTCCCTCTCTCATCCCTGCGTCTCTCTGTCTCTCTGCTCTCTCACTCCTGTCCCTCTCTCATCCCTGCGTCTCTCTGCTCTCTCACTCCTGTCCCTCTCTCATTGCTTTCTCTCTTTCTCACTCCTGTCCCTCTGTCCCTCTCTCATCCCTGTGTCTCTCTCACTCACTCCTGTCCCTCTGTCCCTCTCTCATCACTGTGTCTCTCTTTCTCACTCCTGTCCCTCCCTCTCTCCTGTCCCTCTGTCCCTCTCTCATCCCTGTGTCTCTCTTTCTCACTCCTGTCCCTCTATCTCTCTCTCTCTCTCTCATCCCTGTGTCTCTCCCTCTCTCCTGTCCCTCTGTCCCTATCTCATCCCTGTGTCCCTTTCTCTCTCCTGTCCCTCTGTCCCTCTCTCATCACTGTGTCTCTCTTTCTCTCTCCTGTCCCTCTCTTATCACTGTGTCTCTCCCTCTCTCATGTCCCTCTGTACCTCTCTCCTGTCCCTCTGTCCCTATCTCATCCCTCTGTCTCTTTCTCTCTCCTGTCCCTCTGTCCCTCACCCCTGTCTCTGTCTCCCCTCTTTCCTTCTCTTTCTGTCTCCTCCTCTCTCCCCCATCCTGTCCCTCTCTCCTTTCTGCTCCTGCCTGTCTCTCTCCAGCCGTCTCCCTCTCTCCTGTCCCCCTCTCTGTCCTCCCTCCCGTCTGTCCATTTAAAGGAGTTTATTGTCACGACTGAGAAATCACAGTGTTGCCAAAGCAAAAACAATGAACAGAACATTTCCATTTACAAGAAAGCCCATCAACACGACGATGACGATGATGATGATCAGACAGTCAGCAATGTCCTCTCTTCCTTTGCTCTGGAAAGAGAAACCCAGGAGCCTGCCTGCCTGCCTGCCCTCCCCCTCTCCCCCTCCTCCCCTCTCTTATCAGGCTCCGGGCTGCCAGTTTCTGTCAGGGTGTGTTTCACATCTGGATCTCATTAAAGACCAGACACCCCCTCCCCCGGTGCTCCCCAGCGGGGACCCCTCTCCCCTCTCCCCAGCGCTGTGCAGATCCAGGACAAGCGCTCAGCCCTGGGAATGATGGACCGGTCTGCGGTCTGCTGTTCGTAGGGCTGGTGGAGCTGCAGGGAGAGGAGAGCAGCTCTATAGCCCTGCTGTAGGACAGCAATCCACACTGAGCCTGTCCCACACTGACCTGGTCACTGTCCCACACTGAGCCTGTCCCACTCTGAGCCTGTCCCACTCTGACCTGGTCACTGTCCCACACTGAGCCTGTCCCACACTGACCTGGTCACTGTCCCACACTGAGCCTGTCCCACTCTGACCTGGTCACTGTCCCACACTGAGCCTGTCCCACACTGACCTGGTCACTGTCCCACACTGAGCCTGTCCCACTCTGACCTGGTCACTGTCCCACACTGAGCCTGTCCCACTCTGACCTGGTCACTGTCCCACACTGAGCCTGTCCCACACTGAGCCGGTCCCACTCTGACCTGGTCACTGTCCCACACTGAGCCTGTCCCACACTGACCTGGTCACTGTCCCACACTGAGCCTGTCCCACACTGAGCCTGTCCCACTCTGACCTGGTCACTGTCCCACACTGAGCCTGTCCCACTCTGACCTGGTCACTGTCCCACACTGAGCCTGTCCCACACTGACCTGGTCACTGTCCCTCACTGAGCCTGTCCCACTCTGAGCCTGTCCCACTCTGACCTGGTCACTGTCCCACACTGAGCCTGTCCCACACTGACCTGGTCACTGTCCCTCACTGAGCCTGTCCCACACTGACCTGGTCACTGTCCCTCACTGAGCCTGTCCCACTCTGACCTGGTCACTGTCCCTCACTGAGCTTGTTCCACACTGACCTGGTCACTGACCCACACTGACCTCTTCACTGACCCACACTTGTCCCACACTGACCTCTTCACTGACCCACACTTGTCCCACACTGACCTCTTCACTGTCCCACACTGACCCACACTGACCTGGTCACTGTCCCACACTGAGAACTGTCACTATACTTATCCCACACTGTCTCTGTTCTGTCCTACACTGACAGTGTAGTGTGACTGTCGGACAATGTCCCTGTCCAACATTGTCACTGTACCTGTGTCAAGCTGTCTCTGTCTCGCTGTCTCTGTACCACAGTCACACTGTCTGTGTGTCAGATTGTCACACTATCTCTGTGCCACATTGTCACAGTCACATTATCTCTGCACCACACTGTCACACTGACACTGTCACACTATCTCTGTCCCACACTGTCACACTGTCTCTGAGCCAGACTGTCACACTGACACAGTCACATTATCTCTGCACCACACTGTCACACTGTCACAGTCACGCTGTCTCTGTGTCACACAGTCACACTGTTTCTGAGCCAGACTGTCACACTGTCTCTGTGTCACACAGTCACACTGACACACTCACACTGTCTCTGTGTCACACAGTCACGCTGTCTCGGTGTCACACAGTCACACTGGCTCTGTGTCACACAGTCACACTGACACACTCACGCTGTCTCTGTGTCACACAGTCACACTGGCTCTGTGTCACACAGTCACACTGACACACTCACACTGTCTCTGTGTCACACAGTCACACTGTCTCTGTGTCACACAGTCACACTGACACACTCACACTGTCTCTGTGTCACACAGTCACACTGACACACTCACACTGTCTCTGTGTCACACAGTCACACTGGCTCTGTGTCACACAGTCACACTGACACACTCACACTGTCTCTGTGTCACACAGTCACACTGGCTCTGTGTCACACAGTCACACTGACACACTCACACTGGCTCTGTGTCACACAGTCACACTGACACAGTCACACTGGCTCTGTGTCACACAGTCACACTGACACAGTCACACTGGCTCTGTGTCACACAGTCACACTGGCTCTGTGTCACACGGTCACACTGCAATTCTGCTGTACTCAGTTTTTCTTCTTCCTGCTGTGTTCTGCTGTCTTTGGGACCCCTGGCTCACCCCCACTGGTCATCGCCTACGGTAACTGCCTGTGTTTCTGGATGGGATGGCACAGAGGTTGCCAGGGTTACAGTGTAAATAACAGTGAAGCTCAATGCTGAACAATTCCAGAAATTCAGCTCCTGAAAATGCCCCAGGAGGGGGGAGGGGCAGGGGCAGGGGGAGGGGTGGGGAGCAGGGGAGGGCGAGAGGAGGGGGGACAAAAGAGGACAGGTGTCCGGGAGGGAGCGGGACAGGGCTGGCCGAGGGAGAGGAGGGTGATGGAGAGGAGGAAGATGGGCCGGACCGGGCCGGACTGGGAGAGTGGTGGATGGGACAGGGAGAGGGAGGGGGACAGGGAGAGGAGGGGGGAGACAGGTTTTCCTACACAAACACAGGGATTCCTGGCATTCCTGACTGGAGCAGGGCTTAATCCATCAGGCAGAGGGAGAGGGGGGCCAGGCTGACCCATAGCACCCCCCCACCCCCTGCGCCCCACACTCCCCAGTCCCACTCACAACACAGCACAGCACAGCACACTCCCCACTCCCACTGACAACACAGCACAGCACACTCCCCACTCCCACTGACAACACAGCACAGCACAGCACACTCCCCACTCCCACTGACAACACAGCACAGCACACTCCCCACTCCCACTGACAACACAGCACAGCACAGCACACTCCCCACTCCCACTGACAACACAGCACAGCACACTCCCCACTCCCACTGACAACACAGCACAGCACACTCCCCACTCCCACTGACAACACAGCACAGCACACTCCCCACTCCCACTGACAACACAGCACAGCACAGCACACTCCCCACTCCCACTGACAACACAGCACAGCACACTCCCCACTCCCACTGACAACACAGCACAGCACAGCACACTCCCCACTCCCACTGACAACACAGCACAGCACACTCCCCACTCCCACTGACAACACAGCACAGCACAGCATACTCCCCACTCCCACTGACAACACAGCACAGCACACTCCCCACTCCCACTGACAACACAGCACAGCACACTCCCCACTCCCACTGACAACACAGCACAGCACAGCACACTCCCCACTCCCACTGACAACACAGCACAGCACAGCACACTCCCCACTCCCACTGACAACACAGCACAGCACAGCACACTCCCCACTCCCACTGACAACACAGCACAGCACAGCACAGCACACTCCCCACTCCCACTGACAACACAGCACAGCACACTCCCCACTCCCACTGACAACACAGCACAGCACACTCCCCACTCCCACTGACAACACAGCACAGCACACTCCCCACTCCCACTGACAACACAGCACAGCACAGCACACTCCCCACTCCCACTGACAACACAGCACAGCACAGCACACTCCCCACTCCCACTGACAACACAGCACAGCACACTCCCCACTCCCACTGACAACACAGCACAGCACAGCACAGCACACTCCCCACTCCCACTGACAACACAGCACAGCACACTCCCCACTCCCACTGACAACACAGCACAGCACAGCACACTCCCCACTCCCACTGACAACACAGCACAGCACACTCCCCACTCCCACTGACAACACAGCACAGCACAGCACACTCCCCACTCCCACTGACAACACAGCACAGCACACTCCCCACTCCCACTGACAACACAGCACAGCACACTCCCCACTCCCACTGACAACACAGCACAGCACAGCACACTCCCCACTCCCACTGACAACACAGCACAGCACAGCACACTCCCCACTCCCACTGACAACACAGCACAGCACACTCCCACTCCCACTGACAACACAGCACAGCACAGCATACTCCCCACTCCCACTGACAACACAGCACAGCACACTCCCCACTCCCACTCACAACACAGCACAGCACACTCCCCACTCCCACTGACAACACAGCACAGCACACTCCCCACTCCCACTGACAACACAGCACAGCACAGCACACTCCCCACTCCCACTGACAACACAGCACAGCACACTCCCCACTCCCACTGACAACACAGCACAGCACACTCCCCACTCCCACTGACAACACAGCACAGCACAGCACACTCCCCACTCCCACTGACAACACAGCACAGCACAGCACAGCACACTCCCACTGACAACACAGCACAGCACACTCCCCACTCCCACTGACAACACAGCACAGCACACTCCCCACTCCCACTGACAACACAGCACAGCACAGCACACTCCCCACTCCCACTGACAACACAGCACAGCACACTCCCCACTCCCACTGACAACACAGCACAGCACACTCCCCACTCCCACTGACAACACAGCACAGCACAGCACACTCCCCACTCCCACTGACAACACAGCACAGCACAGCACACTCCCCACTCCCACTGACAACACAGCACAGCACACTCCCCACTCCCACTGACAACACAGCACAGCACAGCACAGCACACTCCCCACTCCCACTGACAACACAGCACAGCACAGCACACTCCCCACTCCCACTGACAACACAGCACAGCACAGCACACTCCCCACTCCCACTGACAACACAGCACAGCACAGCACACTCCCCACTCCCACTGACAACACAGCACAGCACACTCCCCACTCCCACTGACAACACAGCACAGCACACTCCCCACTCCCACTGACAACACAGCACAGCACAGCACACTCCCCACTCCCACTGACAACACAGCACAGCACACTCCCCACTCCCACTCACAACACAGCACAGCACACTCCCCACTCCCACTGACAACACAGCACAGCACAGCACACTCCCCACTCCCACTGACAACACAGCACAGCACACTCCCCACTCCCACTGACAACACAGCACAGCACAGCATACTCCCCACTCCCACTGACAACACAGCACAGCACAGCACACTCCCCACTCCCACTGACAACACAGCACAGCACAGCACACTCCCCACTCCCACTGACAACACAGTCAGTCAGGGGTCCTGTATCGGTCGGTCAGTCAGGGGTCCTGTATCGGTCAGTCAGGGGTCCTGTATCGGTCAGGATGTCCTTTATTGGTCGGTCAGTCAGGGGTCCTGTATCGGTCGGTCAGTCAGGGGTCCTGTATCGGTCAGGATGTCCTTTATTGGTCGGTCAGTCAGGGGTCCTGTATCGGTCGGTCAGTCAGGGGTCCTGTATCGGTCAGGATGTCCTTTATTGGTCGGTCAGTCAGGGGTCCTGTATCGGTCGGTCAGTCAGGGGTCCTGTATCGGTCAGTCAGGGGTCCTGTATCGGTCAGGATGTCCTTTATTGGTCGGTCAGTCAGGGGTCCTGTATCGGTCGGTCAGTCAGGGGTCCTGTATCGGTCAGTCAGGGGTCCTGTATCAGTCAGTCAGGGGTCCTGTATCGGTCGGTCAGTCAGGGGTCCTGTATCGGTCAGTCAGGGGTCCTGTATCAGTCAGTCAGGGGTCCTGTATCGGTCGGTCAGTCAGGGTGTCCTGTATCGGTCAGTCAGGGGTCCTGTATCGGTCAGGATGTCCTTTATTGGTCGGTCAGTCAGGGTGTCCTGTATCGGTCAGTCAGGGGTCCTGTATCGGTCAGGGTGTCCTTTATTGGTCGGTCAGTCAGGGTGTCCTGTATCGGTCAGTCAGGGGTCCTGTATCGGTCAGGATGTCCTTTATTGGTCGGTCAGTCAGGGGTCCTGTATCGGTCAGTCAGGAGTCCTGTATCGGTCAGGATGTCCTTTATTGGTCGGTCAGTCAGGGGTCCTGTATCGGTCAGTCAGGAGTCCTGTATCGGTCAGGATGTCCTTTATTGGTCGGTCAGTCAGGAGTCCTGTATCGGTCAGGATGTCCTTTATTGGTCGGTCAGTCACGGTGTCCTGTATCGGTCAGTCAGGGGTCCTGTATCGGTCAGTCAGGGTGTCCTGTATCAGTCAGTCAGGGGTCCTGTATTGGTCAGGATGTCCTTTATTGGTCGGTCAGTCAGGGTGTCCTGTATCGGTCAGTCAGGGGTCCTGTATCGGTCAGTCAGGGGTCCTGTATCGGTCAGGATGTCCTTTATTGGTCGGTCAGTCAGGGGTCCTGTATCGGTCAGTCAGGGGTCCTGTGGCGGTCGGTCAGCCTGTGAGCCTGCTGTCCTCAGTGCTGACTCTAATCTCCTCACCTCTTTAATCTTCTCCCCTCCTCTCTCTGCTTCTCAGGACTGCAAAGCCCCCCAAATCCTGAACACATGACCCCCATAATCTGTGTGAGAGTGGGAAAAAACTGTGATAAAGCTGTAAAACGTATCTTGTGTCACAGAAAAGAGCAGTTTATATTTACATGTTTGTAGAAGCCCATCACTGTGTTCACTGAAGATAGAGGACTGTAATGATATTTATTCACAAGTGAACCTGCTGAATCTGTCACACTGTCTCTGTGTCACACTGTCTCTGCGCCACGCTGTCTCTGCGCCACGCTGTCTCTGCGCCACACTGTCTCTGCGCCGCACTGTCTCTGAGCCACGCTGTCTTTGAGCCACACTGTCTCTGAGCCACGCTGTCTCTGCGCCACGCTGTCACACTGTCTCTGCGCCACACTGTCTCTGAGCCACGCTGTCTCTGCGCCACACTGTCACACTGTCTCTGCGCCACACTGTCTCTGAGCCATGCTGTCTCTGAGCCACACTGTCACGCTGTCTCTGCGCCACACTGTCTCTGCGCCACACTGTCTCTGTAGGCAGACACATACTCCACACTGTCTCATGTTTCACCCCAGTGCATCACTGAGGAGGTGGGAGCTCAGGAGATCTGCTTGCAAAGTGTAATCGATTTGTCTTGCAGTGTGGGATTCCCCTGCCTGTCCAAAACACAGCTCAGCAGGAGAGAGAGACACTCAGAGATGTGTCCCACTGTCTCACTCTCTCGCTGTCTCACTGTGCACCTTGCTGTCTCTCTGTCAGAACTGTGAAGGGAGCTACTGTAAGTGCTGGAGTGCGGGCCTGAGGGAGAGAGAGGGGTGGGGCTGCTCTGGACACAGTGCTGTTTGTCACATGCTGTGGGTTTTCTGTAATCCATTATGTCTCCAATACTCCAGCCATTGTTCAGACCTGCCAGCGTAAAAGCGGGCTCTGCACACAGCTGGGGAAAAGCAGCATCGTCAACTTGTTCACCCAATAAAGACAGAGGGAACAGAGGGAACAGAGGAAGTGATGTGCTACAGCTCTGTAGTGCCCACAGCTTACACAGGAAAACTGTGTCTCGGTGCTCTCAGGTGACACAGGAAAACTGTGTCTCGGTGCTCTCAGCTTACACAGGAAAACTGTGTCTCGGTGCTCTCAGCTTACACAGGAAAACTGTGTCTCGGTGCTCTCAGCTTACACAGGAAAACTGTGTCTCGGTGCTCTCAGCTTACACAGGAAAACTGTGTCTCAGTGCCCTCAGGTGACACAGGAAAACTGTCTCAGTGCTCTCAGGTGACACAGGAAAACTGTGTCTCAGTGCTCTCAGGTGACACAGGAAAACTGTGTCTCAGTGCTCTCAGGTGACACAGTGTCTCAATGGTTTCAGGTGTGTCGCGTGTGAACTCTGTGTCTCAGTGCCCTCAGGTGTGTCGCGTGTGAACTCTGTGTCTCAGTGCCCTCAGGTGTGTCGCGTGTGAACTCTGTGTCTCAGTGCCCTCAGGACAGAGTGCAATATGATGATTTGTGAGTGGTCACTCCTCTCCCCTGTCCTGCAGGTCATGACATTAACAGCCCACTGGAGTCGGCCAACATCGACACCAGTATCCTGGAGGAGTACATCAGCAAGGAGGACGACAGCGCAGACATGTGAGCACGGCTCTGTCGCCTCATCGTGTACTCCACAGGCTGTGTTTCTGTTGTGTGTCTGATTCATTCTCATCCTGTCTCTCCTCCTGTCTCTCTCCTCCTCTCTCCTTGTCTATTTCTCTCTGTCTCCCTTGTCTATACCTCTCCCTTCTCTCCCCTTTCTGCTCCTGTGTCTGTCTCTCTCTGCCCTTGTCCTCCCTGTCTCTCTCCTCCTCTCTCACTGTCTCTTTCTCTCTCTGTCTCCCCTATTTCTTTCAGTTTTCTCTCCTCCTCTCTCCCCCATCTTTTTTCTCTCTCCCTCTGTCTCTCTCTCTCAGTTCAATTCAAGATGCTTTATTGGCATGACCAATGAATAAGTCAGTCTTGACAAAGCAATACAAATACAATTAACATACAAAATCTGCAGTATAGACACAACACAAAACATTTGCATAGAAACATATGGAGCATTATTGAGAGACAGGCTCACTGTTCATCAGGCTGTTACAGGAGATCACACACTGTATTATTATTGAGAGACGGGCTCACTGTCTGTTCCTCAGGCTGGAACAGGAGATCACACACTGTATTATTATTATTGAGAGACAGTTTCACTGTCTGTTCCTCAGGCTGGAACAGGAGATCACACACTGTATTATTGTTATTACTGAGAGACAGGCTCACTGTCTGTTCCTCAGGCTGGGACAGAAGATCACACACTGTATTATTATTAAGAGACAGGCTCACTGTCTGTTCCTCTGGCTGGGGCAGGAGATCACACACTGTATTATTATTATTATTGAGAGACAGGCTCACTGTCTGTTCCTATGGCTGGGACAGGAGATCACACACTGTATTATTATTATTGAGAGACGGGTTCACTGTCTGTTCCTCAGGCTGGGACAGGAGATCACACACTGTATTATTATTATTGAGAGACAGGCTCACTGTCTGTTCCTCAGGCTGGGACAGGAGATCACACACTGTATTATTATTGAGAGACAGGCTCACTGTCTGTTCCTCAGGCTCGGACAGGAGATCACACACTGTATTATTATTATTGAGAGACAGGCTCACTGTCTGTTCCTCAGGCCGGGACAGGAGATCACACACTGTATTATTATTGAGAGACAGGCTCACTGTCTGTTCCTCAGGCTCGGACAGGAGATCACACACTGTATTATTATTATTATTATTATTATTATTATTATTATTATTATTATTATTATTATTGAGAGACATGCTCACTGTTCCTCGGGGTGGGACAGGAGATCACACACTGTATTATTATTATTGAGAGACAGGCTCAATGTTCCTCAGGCTGGGACAGGAGATCACACACTGTATTATTATTATTGAGAGACAGGCTCACTGTCTGTTCCTCAGGCTGTGACAGGAGATCACACACTGTATTATTATTATTGAGAGACAGGTTCACTGTCTGTTCCTCAGGCTGGGACAGGAGATCACACACTGTATTATTATTACTGAGAGACGGGCTCACTGTCTGTTCCTCAGGCTAGAACAGGAGATCACACACTGTATTATTATTATTGAGAGACAGGTTCACTGTCTGTTCCTCAGGCTGGAACAGGAGATCAAACACTGTATTATTGCTATTATTGAGAGACAGGCTCACTGTCTGTTCCTCAGGCTGGGACAGGAGGTCAAACACTTTATTTTTATTATTGAGAGACAGGCTCACTGTCTGTTCCTCAGGCTGGGACATGAGATCACACACTGTATTATTATTATTGAGAGACAGGCTCACTGTCTGTTCCTCAGGCTAGGACAGGAGATCACACACTGTATTATTATTATTATTGAGAGACAGGCTCACTGTTCCTCCGGCTGTGACAGGAGATCACACACTGTATTATTATTATTGAGAGACAGGGTCACTGTCTCTTCCTCAGGCTGGGACAGGAGATCACACACTGTATTATTATTGAGAGACAGGCTCACTGTTCCTCAGGCTGGGACAGGAGATCACACACTGTATTATTATTATTGAGAGACAGGCTCACTGTCTGTTCCTCTGGCTGGGACAGGAGATCACAAAATGTATTATTATTATTTTTGAGAGACAGGCTCACTGTCTGTTCTTCTGGCTGGGACAGGAGATCACACACTGTATTATTATTATTGAGAGACAGGCTCACTGTCTGTTCCTATGGCTGGGACAGGAGATCACAAACTGTATTATTATTACTGAGAGACGGGTTCACTGTCTGTTCCTTAGGCTGGGACAGGAGATCACAAACTGTATTATTATTATTGAGAGACAGGCTCACTGTCTGTTCCTCAGGCTGGGACAGGAGATCACACACTGTATTATTATTATTGAGAGACAGGCTCACTGTTCCTCAGGCTGGGACGGGAGATCACACACTGTATTATTATTATTGAGAGACAGGCTCACTGTCTGTTCCTCAGGCTGGGACAGGAGATCACACACTGTATTATTTTTATTGAGAGACGGGCTCACTGTCTGTTCCTCAGGCTAAAACAGGAGATCACACACTGTATTATTATTATTGAGAGACAGGTTCACTGTCTGTTCCTCAGGCTGGAACAGGAGATCAAACACTGTATTATTGTTATTATTGAGAGACAGGCTCACTGTCTGTTCCTCAGGCTGGGACAGGAGGTCACACACTTTATTATTATTATTGAGAGACAGGCTCACTGTCTGTTCCTCAGGCTGGGACAGGAGATCACACACTGTATTATTATTATTGAGAGACAGGCTCACTGTCTGTTCCTCAGGCTGGGACATGAGATCACACACTGTATTATTATTATTGAGAGACAGGCTCACTGTTCCTCAGGCTGTGACAGGAGATCACACACTGTATTATTATTATTGAGAGACAGGCTCACTGTCTGTTCCTCAGACTGGGACAGGAGATCACACACTGTATTATTATTGAGAGACAGGCTCACTGTCTGTTCCTCTGGCTGGGACAGGAGATCACACACTGTATTATTATTATTTTTGAGAGACAGGCTCACTGTCTGTTCTTCTGGCTGTGACAGGAGATCACACACTGTATTATTATTATTGAGAGACAGGCTCACTGTCTGTTCCTCAGGCTAAAACAGGAGATCACACACTGTATTATTATTATTGAGAGACAGGTTCACTGTCTGTTCCTCAGGCTGGAACAGGAGATCAAACACTGTATTATTGTTATTATTGAGAGACAGGCTCACTGTCTGTTCCTCAGGCTGGGACAGGAGGTCACACACTTTATTATTATTATTGAGAGACAGGCTCACTGTCTGTTCCTCAGGCTGGGACAGGAGATCACACACTGTATTATTATTATTGAGAGACAGGCTCACTGTCTGTTCCTCAGGCTGGGACATGAGATCACACACTGTATTATTATTATTGAGAGACAGGCTCACTGTTCCTCAGGCTGTGACAGGAGATCACACACTGTATTATTATTATTGAGAGACAGGCTCACTGTCTGTTCCTCAGACTGGGACAGGAGATCACACACTGTATTATTATTGAGAGACAGGCTCACTGTCTGTTCCTCTGGCTGGGACAGGAGATCACACACTGTATTATTATTATTTTTGAGAGACAGGCTCACTGTCTGTTCTTCTGGCTGTGACAGGAGATCACACACTGTATTATTATTATTGAGAGACAGGCTCACTGTCTGTTCCTATGGCTGGGACAGGAGATCACAAACTGTATTATTATTATTGAGAGACAGGCTCACTGTCTGTTCCTCAGGCTGGGACAGGAGATCACACACTGTATTATTATTATTGAGAGACAGGCTCACTGTCTCTTCCTCAGGCTGGGACAGGAGATCACACACTGTATTATTATTATTGAGAGACGGGTTCATGTCTGTTCCTCAGGCTGGGACAAGAGATCACACACTGTATTATTATTATTGAGAGACAGGCTCACTGTCTGTTCCTCAGGCTGAGACAGGAGATCACACACTGTATTATTATTATTGAGAGACAGGCTCACTGTCTGTTCCTCAGGCTGAGACAGGAGATCACACACTGTATTATTATTATTGAGAGACAGGCTCACTGTTCCTCAGGCTGTGACAGGAGATCACACACTGTATTATTATTATTTAGAGACAGGCTCACTGTCTGTTCCTCAGGCTGGGACAGGAGATCACACACTGTATTATTATTATTGAGAGACGGGTTCACTGTCTGTTCCTCAGGCTGGGACAGAAGATCACAAACTGTATTATTATTATTGAGAGACAGGCTCACTGTCTGTTCCTCAGGCTGGGACAGGAGATCACACACTGTATTATTATTATTGAGAGACAGGCTCACTGTCTGTTCCTCAGGCTGGGACAGGAGATCACACACTGTATTATTATTATTGAGAGACAGGCTCACTGTCTGTTCCTCAGGCTGAGACAGGAGATCACACACTGTATTATTATTATTGAGAGACAGGCTCACTGTCTGTTCCTCAGGCTGGGAAAGGAGATCACACACTGTATTATTATTATTGAGAGACAGACTCACTGTTCCTCAGGCTGGGACAGGAGATCACACACTGTATTATTATTATTGAGAGACAGGCTCACTGTCTGTTCCTCAGGCTGGGACAGGAGATCACACACTGTATTATTATTATTGAGAGACAGGCTCACTGTTCCTCAGGCTGTGACAGGAGATCACACACTGTATTATTATTATTGAGAGACAGGCTCACTGTCTCTTCCTCAGGCTGGGACAGGAATTCACACACTGTATTATTATTACTGAGAGACGGGTTCACTGTCTGTTCCTCAGGCTGGGACAGGAGATCACAAACTGTATTATTATTATTGAGAGACAGGCTCACTGTCTGTTCCTCAGGCTGGGACAGGAGATCACACACTGTATTATTATTATTGAGAGACAGGCTCACTGTTCCTCAGGCTGGGACAGGAGATCACACACTGTATTATTATTATTGAGAGACAGGCTCACTGTCTGTTCCTCAGGCTCGGACAGGAGATCACACACTGTATTATTATTATTATTATTATTATTATTATTATTGTAATTATTATTATTATTGAGAGACATGCTCACTGTGCCTCGGGGTGGGACAGGAGATCACACACTGTATTATTATTATTGAGAGACAGGCTCACTGTCTGTTCCTCAGGCTGGGACAGGAGATCACACACTGTATTATTATTATTTAGAGACAGGCTCACTGTCTGTTCCTCAGGCTGGGACAGGAGATCACACACTGTATTATTATTATTGAGAGACGGGTTCGATGTCTCTTCCTCAGGCTGGGACAGAAGATCACAAACTGTATTATTATTATTGAGAGACAGGCTCACTGTCTGTTCCTCAGGCTGGGACAGGAGATCACACACTGTATTATTATTATTGAGAGACAGGCTCACTGTCTGTTCCTCAGGCTGGGACAGGAGATCACACACTGTATTATTATTATTGAGAGACAGGCTCACTGTCTGTTCCTCAGGCTGGTACAGGAGATCACACACTGTATTATTATTATTGAGAGACAGGCTCACTGTTCCTCAGGCTGGGACAGGAGATCACACACTGTATTATTTTTATTGAGAGACAGGCTCACTGTTCCTCAGGCTGTGACAGGAGATCACATAGTGGGCTGCCAGTTCACCTTCTCTCTCCCTGTCTATCTCTCTCTGTCTCGCAGTTGTTTCTCAGAGGTGCAGGGAGCCCCAGGTCCCAGTTTTCACCCCCCACAGCAGGGGGGGTCTTCAGGAGCTGTGTGTGGAGTGAGCCCCCCCCTCCCCCTGCGCCCGGGCCCCTCCCTGCCACCCCCCTGCCAACCACCGTACCCCCACCCACCTCCGCTGGGGCTGCTGAGGCACAGCTACCCCTGCCCGGGGCAGCAACAGCCTGTCAAGAGTGAACACAAGGGGCTCTATACAGCTGGGTAAGAGGGCCGAGGTGTGGTACTCGTGATCCTCTGTTATTACCACACTCCACAGTCCAGCACACTGTCTCTGATCCTCTGATCTACAACATACAACACACACACTGACACTGTAATACACACACCCACACACCCACACACTGACACACTCTAACACACTGACACTGTAATACACACACCCACACACCCACACACTGACACACTCTAACACACTGACACTGTAATACACACACTGACACACTGACACACTGACACACTCTAACACACTGACACTGTAATACACACACTCACACACTGACACACTGACACACTCTAACACACTGACACTGTAATACACACACTGACACACTGACACACTGACACACTCTAACACACTGACACTGTAATACACACACCCACACACCCACACACTGACACACTCTAACACACTGACACTGTAATACACACACTGACACACTGACACACTGACACACTCTAACACACTGACACTGTAATACACACACTCACACACTGACACACTGACACACTCTAACACACTGACACTGTAATACACACACTCACACACTGACACACTGACACACTCTAACACACTGACACTGTAATACACACACTCACACACTGACACACTGACACACTCTAACACACTGACACTGTAATACACACACTCACACACTGACACACTGACACACTCTAACACACTGACACTGTAATACACACACTCACACACCCACACACTGACACACTCTAACACACTGACACTGTAATACACACACTCACACACTGACACACTGACACACTCTAACACACTGACACTGTAATACACACACTCACACACCCACACACTGACACACTCTAACACACTGACACTGTAATACACACACCCACACACTGACACACTCTAACACACTGACACTGACCTCCTGACAGATACTGTAATACACACACTCACACACCCACACACTGACACACTCACACACTCACACACCCACACACTGACACTGACCTCCTGACAGATACTGTAATACACACACTCACACACCCACACACTGACACACTCTAACACACTCACACACCCACACACTGACACTGACCTCCTGACAGATACTGTAATACACACACTCACACACTCACACACCCACACACTGACACTGACCTCCTGACAGATACTGTAATACACACACTCACACACAGATGCACTGTAACACACACTGACACACTAACACTCTGACACACACACGTTCACACACACTCAGTTCCATGACGTCAGCGCAGCCTGTTTGACTTCAGCTGCACAAACAGCAGCAGGAGAGAAGGAGGAAGGAGGGGGAGAGAGGAGGTTAAACGAAAGGATAGTCGGGCAAACCGATCGACCTTCCAGAGCGAGCAGCTGGCCAGGACCATTTAGCAATTAACCAATTACCTCTGCTCAGTGCTTCATAACGAGCTCCCACCTCTCTTACAGCACGCTGCCAGAGTCCCCTCCTGACTCCAGCTCAGAGCCCTACTCCCCCCAGCAGGTGAATGGTAAGTCCCAGCATCCCACTGCACGGCAGTACAGAGACCGTACCACTGCACAGGCCGGGGGGGGGAGGCGTACAGTGTGCGCGCGCTGTCTTTCTGTACACAGGGTGGGGCGGCTGGCTTTGTCCTCTCTGTGGGCAAGGTGTGAGAGGGGGGAGGGGTGGAATTAGCGCTGGGAAGGAGGGAAAGCGCCCGAGAGGCCGCAGACGCAGGGAGAGCAGCGAGCCGAGCGAGACCAGGCCAGAGCAGAGAGAGGGAAGGGCAGGGGGCAGAGGAGCGACTCGGCCAGCCCACAGGTAAAACACCCCACCCCAGCCGGCCACTCATCCACTGCCCCCATCCAGCTCTGGGGGGCAGGGCAGAGGGGCCTGGAGCTGGGACACGGCGCCGCATTCACACACTCGCACACTGACCGCACACACACACACAGACCGCAACCGCACCCCCCACCCCCCCCCCCCCCACCTCAGCTGTGTTGGTCTCTCCCGCGTGTCAGAGCGGAATCTGCTAATCTGATTGGCTGAGCTCCAAGCCTGCGGGCCACAATGGCAGGTACCAAGAGCAGCGGAGGGGGGAGGAACTGCGCGAATAAGGAAGGTCAAAGGACACTGGGCACACTGTAGCTCATGGGGCATGCCTACACAGCTGGGCCAAGAGGGGCTGGAGAGCCCGAGGACTGAGGCAGAGGGATAGGGCTGTCTGAGTTCGAGGACAGGGGCTCAAAGTTGTGTTGAGGTTGGGATAGAAGATAGAAGAGCCAGAGTATACAGAGAAATGAAGTGTTCAGAGAGCACACTTTAGATCAAGGGGTGTTGTGTTCAAATGTACCACACTCCAGTAAGACTTCGTTTGGAATATTGAATTGCACTGCGGAAATATTGTACTGCACAGGGATCTTCCCAAAGAAGAGCAACAAGGTACATTCCTGGGGTCAAAAGGAGAGGCTGGAGGAACTGAGTCTCTTCAGTCTGAAAGGAGTGTCCCATACCGACAGGCTGAGGAACTGAGTCTCTTTAGTCTGAAGGGGGTGTCCCACACCGACAGGCTGAGGGACTGAGTCTCTTTAGTCTGGAGGGAGTGTCCCTCACTGACAGACTGGAGGAACTGAGTCTCTTTTGTCTGAAGGGGGTGTCCCACACCGACAGGCTGAGGGACTGAGTCTCTTTAGTCTGGAGGGAGTGTCCCACACCGACAGGCTGAGGGACTGAGTCTCTTTAGTCTGGAGGGAGTGTCCCACACCGACAGGCTGAGGGACTGAGTCTCTTTAGTCTGGAGGGAGTGTCCCTCACTGACAGACTGGAGGAACTGAGTCTCTTTAGTCTGAAGGGGGTGTCCCACACCGACAGGCTGAAGAACTGAGTCTCTTTAGTCTGAAGGGAGTGTCCCTCACTGACAGGCTGGAGGAACTGAGTCTCTTTAGTCTGTGTGTCCCATACTGACAGGCCGGAGGAACTGAGTCTCTTTAGTCTGAAGGGAGTGTCCCTCACTGACAGGCCGGAGGAACTGAGTCTCTTTTGTCTGAATGGAGTGTCGCTCACTGACAGACTGGAAGAACTGAGCCTGAAAAGGAACTCAGTTACTGACTCAGTACTAAAAAATATTTGAACAAGTAATAGGTTTATTCCATGCTGAAGAAAAGAAGAAAAAAAACACAATGTTTCGGCCGTGGAGCCTTCTTCAGGTGTGAGAGAGAGGGCAGTAAGCCTATTACTATTACTTGTTCCTTTGCAGCCTACGCATGCTGACGCAGCTCCCCACCTGAACTACTCAAAAATATTGGCAACATCAGTCAGGAAAGACAAGTGGAAAGTATGTGGAAGTGGATTTAAAGCAGAGAGCAGGAGACATGTCTTTACCCCAAGGGTGGTGGGAGTGTGGAACAAGCTGCCCAGCCATGTTATTGAAACAGGCTGACTTTGGTTTCTCCTCAGGAAAGTGCTTTGGATGAGCTACAGTATCTAGCAGTTAGCAGTTAGGCTCCTGTGGCGTCTGACCTCTCTGATCTGCTGCAGGAGTCTGTGTGCGTTTTCTCTCCCAGACTGTCACATGCTCCGGACCATGACCCCCGAGAACATGTGCCACATGACCCCCCCTCCGCCGGGGCCCCCCCCGCCACACCACCACTACCCCAGCATGCACCGGGACATGTACCTAAAGGCCGAGCCCATGATGCCGCAGTACCCGCTGGGCGCCGGGCTGGGCGCCGGGCTGGGCGCCGGGCTGGGCGCCGGGGAGCTGCAGCAAGGCCAGCAGAGCCAGATGCAGACCCAGATGCTGCACCAGCTGCTGCAGCAGCAGCACGGCGCAGAGTGAGTATCCCACAGGGTGTGTGTGTGTGTGTGTGTGCGTGTGTGTGTGTGTGTGTGTGTGCGTGCTCCAGCACCTCATGCCTTCCCCTGTGTGTGCGTGTGTGTGCGTGTGTGTGTGTGTGTGTGTGTGTGTGTGTGTGCGTGCTCCAGCACCTCATGCCTTCCCGTGTGTGTGCGTGTGTGTGCGTGTGTGTGTGTGTGTTTGCTCCTGCGCCTCACGCATTCCCGTGCCTGTGTGTGTGTGTGTGCTCCTGCACCTCATGCCTTCCCGTGTGTGTGTCTGTTTGTGTGTGTGCTCCTGCACCTCATGCCTTCCCGTGTGTGTGTGTGTGTGTTTGTGTGTGTGCTCCTGCACGTCATGCCTTCCCGTGTGTGTGTGTGTGTGTGTGTGTGTGTGTGTGTGTGTGTGTGTGTGTGTGTGTGTGCTCCTGCGCCTCACGCATTCCCGTGCCTGTGTGTGGGAGTACAGGGGGATCCCGGTGCACCAGGCCAAGAAGAGGAAGCACTCGGACTCCCCCCCAAGCACGCTCAACGCGCAGATCCTGTCCGGCATCATCAAGCAGGAGCCAGGTGAGCTCATCACACCTGGCCAGCTCAGGCCACGAGATATAACACACAGGGCTGAGCCCCTACGTTAATACTCCACAGCTCTGAGCTCCTACATCAATACTCACACAGGTCTGCACTCCTACATTAATACTCCACAGCTCTACACCCCTACATTAATACTCACACAGGTCTGCACTCCTACATTAATACTCACACAGGTTTGCACTCCTACGTTAATACTCACGCAGGCCTGCACTCCTATATTAATATTTGCACAAGTCTGCATCTCTATATTAATACTCACGCAGGTCTCCGTCCCTACATTGATACTCACACAGGTCTGCACTCCTACATTAATACTCATGCAGGTCTGAGCCCCTACGTTAACACTCACACAGGTCTGCACCCCTACATTAATACTCACACAAGTCTGCGTCTCTACATTGACGCTCATGCAGGTCTGAACCCCTACGTTAATACTCACACAGGTCTGCACTCCCACA
The DNA here is from genome assembly GCF_040954835.1 of Lepisosteus oculatus. NCBI lineage: Eukaryota > Metazoa > Chordata > Actinopteri > Semionotiformes > Lepisosteidae > Lepisosteus > Lepisosteus oculatus. Next base: position 771,404 of record NC_090716.1, read on the forward strand.
TTAATACTCACGCAGGTCTGCACTCCCACATTAATACTCACGCAGGTCTGCACTCCTACATTAATACTCACGCAGGTCTGCGCCCCTACATTAATACCCACACAAGTCTGCGTCTCTACATTGACGCCCATGCAGGTCTGAACCCCTACGTTAATACTCACACAGGTCTGCACTCTCACATTAATACTCACGCAGGTCTGCACTCCTACATTAATACTCACACAGGTCTGCACTCCCACATTAATACTCCACAGCTCTGCACCCCTACGTTAATACTCCACAGGTTTGCGCCCCTACATTAATACTCACACAGGTCTGCACTCCTACATTAATACTCATAGAGCTCTACTCCCCTATAAGATAAGAGAGAGATAAGATCAGATAAGATCACTTTATTGGCCCTATACAATTTCTTGCATGAGGAATGTGTCTTTTCACAGACCCCAGCTTGCTCTCCATGAGACACAGACAGGGAGAGAAGCTGGGGGTCAGAGCGCAGGGTCAGCCATTTATACAGCACCCCTGGAGCAGTTGGGGTTCAGGCCCTTGCTCAGGGGCCCAACAGAGTAGGATTCCTCTGCCGGCTGTGGGATGTGAACCGGCAACCTTCCAGCCACAGATGCAGTATTATATTAATACTCGCACCGATCTCTGCAGTTACACATAGCCTTCGGGCACACCTGGAGCACTACAGCTGCACTGCCAATCTGTGTCTCCACAGGGCTGATGCAGGACGGGGACAGCTCCTATCTGGACCCTAATTACCAGTGCATAAAGTGGCAGCCCCATCAGCAGAACAAGTGGACTCCCCTGTACGACGCCAACTGCAAAGAGCTGTGAGTGTCCAGCAATCCTCCTGGGGAGCAGCGCAGGGGAGAGGGGCGGCGCCCTGGTGGAGGACACAGAACAGTACAGGGCAGGGAGAGAGGGGGACACAGGACAGGACAGGGGGGAGAGAGGGGGACACAGGACAGGGCAGGGAGAGAGGGGGACACAGGACAGGGCAGGGGGGAGAGGGGGACACAGGACAGGGCAGGGGGGAGAGAGAGGAGCAGCACAGGGAGAGAGGGGGAGACAGGACAGGGGGGAGAGAGGGGGACACAAGACAGGACAGGGGGGAGAGGGGGACACAGGACAGGACAAGGGGGAGAGGGGGACACAGGACAGGGCAGGGGGGAGAGAGGGGGACACAGGACAGGGCAGGGGGGAGACAGGGGAGCAGCACAGGGAGAGAGGGGCGCCACCCTGGTGGAGGACACGGGACAGCGGGGAGACAGGAAATAGGACAGCAGAGAGAGAGGAGAAGCTGGGAGTGGAGAGGGCAGCAGGAGAGAGGAGACGCTGGGAGTGGGGAGGGCAGCAGGAGAGAGGAGACGCTGGGAGTGGAGAGGGCAGCAGGAGAGAGGAGAAGCTGGGAGTGGAGAGGGCAGCAGGAGAGAGGAGACGCTGGGAGTGGAGAGGGCAGCAGGAGAGAGGAGACGCTGGGAGTGGGGAGGGCAGCAGGAGAGAGGAGACGCTGGGAGTGGAGAGGGCAGCAGGAGAGAGGAGAAGCTGGGAGTGGAGAGGGCAGCAGGAGAGAGGAGACGCTGGGAGTGGGGAGGGCAGGAGAGAGGAGACGCTGGGAGTGGGGAGGGCAGCAGGAGAGAGGAGACGCTGGGAGTGGGGAGGGCAGGAGAGAGGAGAAGCTGGGAGTGGGGAGGGCAGCAGGAGAGAGGAGACGCTGGGAGTGGGGAGGGCAGGAGAGAGGAGAAGCTGGGAGTGGGGAGGGCAGGAGAGAGGAGAAGCTGGGAGTGGGGAGGGCAGCAGGAGAGAGGAGAAGCTGGCAGTGGGGAGGGCAGCAGGGGAGAGGAGAAGCTGGGAGTGGGGAGGGCAGGAGAGAGGAGACGCTGGGAGTGGGGAGGGCAGCAGGAGAGAGGAGACGCTGGGAGTGGGGAGGGCAGGGGAGAGGAGACGCTGGGATTTGGGAGGGCAGCAGGAGAGGAGACGCTGGGAGTGGGGAGGGCAGCAGGAGAGAGGAGAAGCTGGCAGTGGGGAGGGCAGCAGGGGAGAGGAGAAGCTGGGAGTGGGGAGGGCAGGAGAGAGGAGACGCTGGGAGTGGGGAGGGCAGCAGGAGAGAGGAGACGCTGGGAGTGGGGAGGGCAGGGGAGAGGAGACGCTGGGATTTGGGAGGGCAGCAGGAGAGGAGACGCTGGGAGTGGGGAGGGCAGCAGGGGAGAGGAGATGCTGGGAGTGGAGAGGGCAGCAGGAGAGAGGAGAAGCTGGGAGTGGGGAGGGAGGCAGGAGAGGAGACGCTGGGAGTGGGGAGGGCAGGAGAGAGGAGACGCTGGGAGTGGGGAGGGCAGGAGAGAGGAGACGCTGGGAGTGGGGAGGGCAGCAGGAGAGAGGAGACGCTGGGAGTGGAGAGGGCAGCAGGAGAGGAGACGCTGGGAGTGGGGAGGGCAGCAGGAGAGGAGACGCTGGGAGTGGGGAGGGCAGCAGGGGAGAGGAGACGCTGGGAGTGGGGAGGGCAGCAGGAGAGAGGAGACGCTGGGAGTGGGGAGGGCAGCAGGAGAGGAGACGCTGGGAGTGGGGAGGGCAGCAGGGGAGAGGAGACGCTGGGAGTGGAGAGGGCAGCAGGAGAGAGGAGAAGCTGGGAGTGGGGAGGGCAGGAGAGAGGAGACGCTGGGAGTGGGGGGGCAGCAGGAGAGAGGAGAAGCTGGGAGTGGGAGGGCAGCAGGAGAGAGGAGACGCTGGGAGTGGGGAGGGCAGGAGAGAGGAGAAGCTGGGAGTGGGGAGGGCAGGAGAGAGGAGACGCTGGGAGTGGGGAGGGCAGCAGGAGAGAGGAGAAGCTGGGAGTGGGGAGGGCAGCAGGGGAGAGGAGACGCTGGGAGTGGGGAGGGCAGCAGGAGAGAGGAGACGCTGGGAGTGGGGAGGGCAGCAGGGGAGAGGAGACGCTGGGAGTGTGAGGGCAGCAGGAGAGAGGAGACGCTGGGAGTGGGGAGCGCAGCAGGGGAGAGGAGACGCTGGGAGTGGGGAGGGCAGCAGGAGAGAGGAGACGCTGGGAGTGGGGAGGGAGGCAGGAGAGAGGAGACGCTGGGAGTGGGGGTGGCAGCAGGAGAGAGGAGAAGCTGGGAGTGGGGAGGGCAGCAGGAGAGAGGAGAAGCTGGGAGTGGGGAGGGCAGCAGGGGAGAGGAGACGCTGGGAGTGGGGAGGGCAGGAGAGAGGAGACGCTGGGAGTGGGGGTGGCAGCAGGAGAGAGGAGAAGCTGGGAGTGGGGAGGGCAGCAGGAGAGAGGAGAAGCTGGGAGTGGGGAGGGCAGCAGGGGAGACGAGACGCTGGGAGTGGGGAGGGCAGCAGGAGAGAGGAGACGCTGGGAGTGGGGAGGGCAGCAGGAGAGGAGAAGCTGGGAGTGGGGAGGGCAGGAGAGAGGAGACGCTGGGAGTGGGGAGGGCAGCAGGGGAGAGGAGACGCTGGGAGTGGGGAGGGCAGCAGGGGAGAGGAGACGCTGGGAGTGGGGAGGGCAGCAGGAGAGGAGACGCTGGGAGTGGGGAGGGCAGCAGGAGAGGAGAAGCTGGGAGTGGGGAGGGCAGGAGAGAGGAGACGCTGGGAGTGGGGAGGGCAGGAGAGAGGAGACGCTGGGAGTGGGGAGGGCAGGAGAGAGGAGAAGCTGGGAGTGGGGAGGGCAGCAGGGGAGAGGAGACGCTGGGAGTGGGGAGGGCAGGAGAGAGGAGACGCTGGGAGTGGGGAGGGCAGGAGAGAGGAGAAGCTGGGAGTGGGGAGGGCAGCAGGGGAGAGGAGACGCTGGGAGTGGGGAGGGCAGGAGAGAGGAGACGCTGGGAGTGGGGAGGGCAGCAGGAGAGAGGAGAAGCTGGGAGTGGGGAGGGCAGCAGGAGAGAGGAGACGCTGGGAGTGGGGAGGGCAGCAGGAGAGAGGAGACGCTGGGAGTGGGGAGGGCAGCAGGAGAGAGGAGACGCTGGGAGTGGGGAGGGCAGCAGGAGAGAGGAGAAGCTGGGAGTGGGGAGCGCAGCAGGGGAGAGGAGACGCTGGGAGTGGGGAGGGCAGGAGAGAGGAGACGCTGGGAGTGTGAGGGCAGCAGGAGAGAGGAGACGCTGGGAGTGGGGAGCGCAGCAGGGGAGAGGAGACGCTGGGAGTGGGGAGGGCAGCAGGGGAGGGGCAGCGGCAGGAGACGCTGTGCAGGAGCCCATCAGCACAGCGCCTCGGAGCGCGGAGGGGTGGTGAATTCCTGAGAGGTGAGCTGTGTGTGGGAGACGGCCTGCAGTTTCGGCTGAGGGAGAGGTGGAGGGGGTGGGGAACGTTCCTGAGAAAGTGGAAAACATCTTCCTGTGCCAGTGAAGTCAGGAGAGGCAGAGGGACTGAGCCACAGTCTGCGCCCCCCAGTGTCCACTGTGGGCTCTGGAGTGGGGCAGGGCTGACCCACAGTGTGGACACAGCAATACAGAGCTGTACTGGTGCACACTCACTGTCTGTCCTTCTCTCCCTCCTCCAGTCAGTGTGTGTGTATGAACCCCTCTCTCAGTGCAGTGTTAATGTACTGGAGTGTCCAGTCAGTGTGTCTGTATGAACCCCTCTCTCTCAGTGCAGTGTTAATGTACTGGAGTGTCCAGTCAGTGTGTCTGTATGAACCCCTCTCACTCTCAGTGCAGTGTTAATGTACTGGAGTGTCCAGTCAGTGTGTCTGTATGAACCCCTCTCTCTCAGTGCAGTGTTAATGTACTGGAGTGTCCAGTCAGTGTGTCTGTATTAACCCCTCTCTCTCAGTGCAGTGTTAATGTACTGGAGTGTCCAGTCAGTGTCTCTGTATGAACCCCTCTCACTCTCAGTGCAGTGTTAATGTACTGGAGTGTCCAGTCAGTGTGTCTGTATGAACCCCTCTCTCTCTCAGTGCAGTGTTAATGTACTGGAGTGTCCAGTCAGTGTGTCTGTATTAACCCCTCTCTCTCTCAGTGCAGTGTTAATGTACTGGAGTGTCCAGTCAGTGTGTCTGTATGAACCCCTCTCTCTCTCAGTGCAGTGTTCATGTACTGGAGTGTCCAGTCAGTGTGTCTGTATTAACCCCTCTCTCTCTCAGTGCAGTGTTAATGTACTGGAGTGTCCAGTCAGTGTGTCTGTATGAACCCCTCTCTCTCTCAGTGCAGTGTTAATGTACTGGAGTGTCCAGTCAGTGTGTCTGTATGAACCCCTCTCTCTCTCAGTGCAGTGTTAATGTACTGGAGTGTCCAGGCAGTGTGTCTGTACGAACCCCTCTCTCTCTCAGTGCAGTGTTAATATACTGGAGTGTCCAGTCAGTGTGTCTGTATGAACCCCTCTCTCTCAGTGCAGTGTTAATATACTGGAGTGTCCAGTCAGTGTGTCTGTATTAACCCCTCTCTCTCTCAGTGCAGTGTTAATGTACTGGAGTGTCCAGTCAGTGTGTCTGTATGAACCCCTCTCTCTCTCTCAGTGCAGTGTTAATGTACTGGAGTGTCCAGTCAGTGTGTCTGTATGAACCCCTCTCTCTCTCTCAGTGCAGTGTTAATGTACTGGAGTGTCCAGTCAGTGTGTCTGTATGAACCCCTCTCTCTCTCAGTGCAGTGTTAATGTACTGGAGTGTCCAGTCAGTGTGTCTGTATGAACCCCTCTCTCTCAGTGCAGTGTTAGTGTACTGGAGTGTCCAGTCAGTGTGTCTGTATGAACCCCTCTCTCTCTCAGTGCAGTGTTCATGTACTGGAGTGTCCAGTCAGTGTGTGTGTATTAACCCCTCTCTCTCTCAGTGCAGTGTTAATGTACTGGAGTGTCCAGTCAGTGTGTCTGTATGAACCCCTCTCTCTCAGTGCAGTGTTAGTGTACTGGAGTGTCCAGTCAGTGTGTCTGTATGAACCCCTCTCTCTCTCAGTGCAGTGTTAATGTACTGGAGTGTCCAGTCAGTGTGTCTGTATGAACCCCTCTCTCTCTCAGTGCAGTGTTAATGTACTGGAGTGTCCAGTCAGTGTGTGTGTATTAACCCCTCTCTCTCAGTGCAGTGTTCATGTACTGGAGTGTCCAGTCAGTGTGTCTGTATGAACCTCTCTCTCTCAGTGCAGTGTTAATGTACTGTAGTGTCCAGTCAGTGTGTTTGTATTAACCCCTCTCTCTCAGTGTTAATGTACTGGAGTGTCCAGTCAGTGTGTCTGTATGAACCCCTCTCTCTCAGTGCAGTGTTAATGTACTGGAGTGTCCAGTCAGTGTGTCTTTATTAATCCCTCTCTCTCAATGTTAATGTACTGGAGTGTCCAGTCAGTGTGTCTGTATGAACCCCTCTCTCTCAGTGCAGTGTTAATGTACTGGAGTGTCCAGTCAGTGTGCCTGTATTAACCCCTCTCTCTCTCAGTGCAGTGTTCATGTACTGGAGTGTCCAGTCAGTGTGTCTGTATGAACCCCTCTCTCTCAGTGCAGTGTTAATGTACTGGAGTGTCCAGTCAGTGTGTCTGTATGAACCCCTCTCTCTCAGTGCAGTGTTAATGTACTGGAGTGTCCAGTCAGTGTGTCTGTATTAACCCCTCTCTCTCAGATCAGTGTTCATGTACTGGAGTGTCCAGTCAGTGTGTCTGTATGAACCCCTCTCTCTCAGATCAGTGTTAATGTACTGGAGTGTCCAGTCAGTGTGTCTGTATGAACCCCTCTCTCTCTCAGTGCAGTGTTAATGTACTGGAGTGTCCAGTCAGTGTGTCTGTATTAACCCCTCTCTCTCTCAGTGCAGTGTTAATGTACTGGAGTGTCCAGTCAGTGTGTCTGTATGAACCCCTCTCTTTCAGTGCAGTGTTCATGTACTGGAGTGTCCAGTCAGTGTGTCTGTATGAACCCCTCTCTCTCAGTGCAGTGTTCATGACCTGGAGTGTCCAGTCAGTGTGTCTGTATTAACCCCTCTCTCTCAGTGCAGTGTTAATGTACTGGAGTGTCCAGTCAGTGTGTCTGTATGAACCCCTCTCTCTCAGATCAGTGTTAATGTACTGGAGTGTCCAGTCAGTGTGTCTGTATGAACCCCTCTCTCTCAGTGCAGTGTTTATGTACTGGAGTGTCCAGTCAGTGTGTCTGTATTAACCCCTCTCTCTCTCAGTGTTCATGTACTGGAGTGTCCAGTCAGTGTGTCTGTATGAACCCCTCTCTCTCAGTGCAGTGTTCATGTACTGGAGTGTCCAGTCAGTGTGTCTGTATGAACCCCTCTCTCTCAGTGCAGTGTTCATGACCTGGAGTGTCCAGTCAGTGTGTCTGTATGAACCCCTCTCTCTCAGATCAGTGTTAATGTACTGGAGTGTCCAGTCAGTGTGTGTGTATTAACCCCTCTCTCTCAGTGCAGTGTTAATGTACTGGAGTGTCCAGTCAGTGTGTCTGTATGAACCCCTCTCTCTCAGTGCAGTGTTAATGTACTGGAGTGTCCAGTCAGTGTGTGTGTATTAACCCCCCTCTCTCTCAGTGCAGTGTTAATGTACTGGAGTGTCCAGTCAGTGTGTCTGTATGAACCCCTCTCTCTCTCAGTGCAGTGTTAATGTACTGGAGTGTCCAGTCAGTGTGTCTGTATGAACCCCTCTCTCTCAGTGCAGTGTTCATGTACTGGAGTGTCCAGTCAGTGTGTCTGTATGAACCCCTCTCTCTCAGTGCAGTGTTCATGACCTGGAGTGTCCAGTCAGTGTGTCTGTATGAACCCCTCTCTCTCAGATCAGTGTTAATGTACTGGAGTGTCCAGTCAGTGTGTGTGTATTAACCCCTCTCTCTCAGTGCAGTGTTAATGTACTGGAGTGTCCAGTCAGTGTGTCTGTATGAACCCCTCTCTCTCAGTGCAGTGTTAATGTACTGGAGTGTCCAGTCAGTGTGTGTGTATTAACCCCCCTCTCTCTCAGTGCAGTGTTAATGTACTGGAGTGTCCAGTCAGTGTGTCTGTATTAACCCCTCTCTCTCTCAGTGCAGTGTTAATGTACTGGAGTGTCCAGTCAGTGTGTCTGTATTAACCCCTCTCTCTCTCAGTGCAGTGTTAATGTACTGGAGTGTCCAGTCAGTGTGTCTGTATGAACCCCTCTCTCTCAGATCAGTGTTAATGTACTGGAGTGTCCAGTCAGTGTGTCTGTATGAACCCCTCTCTCTCTCAGTGCAGTGTTAATGTACTGGAGTGTCCAGTCAGTGTGTCTGTATGAACCCCTCTCTCTCAGTGCAGTGTTAATGTACTGGAGTGTCCAGTCAGTGTGTCTGTATGAACCCCTCTCTCTCTCAGTGTTAATGTACTGGAGTGTCCAGTCAGTGTGTCTGTATGAACCCCTCTCTCTCTCAGTGCAGTGTTAATGTACTGGAGTGTCCAGTCAGTGTGTCTGTATTAACCCCTCTCTCTCTCTCAGTCCCATGCCCACCTATCGCGTTGACGCCGATAAGGGGTTTAATTTCTCGGTGGCCGATGACTCCTTTGTCTGCCAGAAGAAGAACCACTTCCAGGTCACAGTGTACGTCGGCATGCTGGGAGACCCCAAATACGTCAAGACCAGCGAAGGGCTGCAGCCAATAGACTGTTTCTACCTCAAACTGAACGGAGTGAAGGTGAGAGGGAGATAGAGGCACACTGCCCCCTGCTGGCTTGAAAACAAACAGACACATCGATGTACTCGCTGACTGACTTCATGTGTCGCTGTGTTGCAGCTTGAAGCCATGAACCAGTGTATCAACATCGAGCAGTCCCAGTCAGACCGCAGCAAGAGACCCTTCAAGCCCGTCCTGTGAGTGAGCGGGCCTGGGCGCCCCGGGGCAGAGGGGCAGGAGAGCGAGAGTGTGGCGCAGGACGGAGGGGCAGTCAGGGAGGGCAGGGGCAGAGACCCAGAGGAGCGCGTGTGAACAGAATCCTCAGCGTCGTTGAAAGACTCAAACCTCAGCACTTCTCCACAGTCCACAGTGAGCCAGAGCACGTGGGTGGAAACTGTGTGGAAATGCATGTAAAAATTAGAACTGAGGGCAATTCTTTACACTCGAGGTAGTGGGGGCGTGGAACAAGCCACCCAGCTGTGTTGTGAAAGCTGATGCTAAGGCTTCTTTCAGCAACCAGCAGTCTCCCGAGGCAGATGGGGGACAGTGAGGGAGAGTGAGGCAGAGGGGGAACAGTGAGAGAGAGTGAGGCAGAGGGGGGACAGTGAGGGAGAGTGAGGCAGAGGGGGGACAGTGAGGGAGAGTGAGGCAGAGGGGGGACAGTGAGAGAGAGTGAGGCAGAGGGGGGACAGTGAGGGAGAGTGAGGCAGAGGGGGGACAGTGAGAGAGAGTGAGGCAGAGCGGGGACAGTGAGGGAGTGAGGCAGAGGGAGGACAGTGAGGGAGAGTGAGGCAGAGCGGGGACAGTGAGGGAGAGTGAGGCAGAGGGAGGACAGTGAGGGAGAGTGAGGCAGAGCGGGGACAGTGAGGGAGAGTGAGGCAGAGGGAGGACAGTGAGGAAGAGTGAGGCAGACGAGGACAGTGAGGGAGAGTGAGGCAGAGGGGGGACAGTGAGGGAGAGTGAGGCAGAGGGGGGACAGTGAGAGAGAGTGAGGCAGACGAGGACATTGAGGGAGAGTGAGGCAGAGCGGGGACAGTGAGGGAGAGTGAGGCAGAGCGGGGACAGTGAGGGAGAGTGAGGCAGAGGGGGGACAGTGAGAGAGAGTGAGGTAGAGGGGGGACAGTGAGGGAGAGTGAGGCAGAGGGGGGACAGTGAGGGAGAGTGAGGCAGACGAGGACAGTGAGGCAGAGGGAGGACAGTGAGGGAGAGTGAGGCAGACGAGGACAGTGAGGGAGAGTGAGGCAGAGGGAGGACAGTGAGGGAGAGTGAGGCAGACGAGGACAGTGAGGGAGAGTGAGGCAGAGGGAGGACAGTGAGGGAGAGTGAGGCAGACGAGGACAGTGAGGGAGAGTGAGGCAGACGAGGACAGTGAGGGAGAGTGAGGCAGAGGGAGGACAGTGAGGGAGAGTGAGGCAGACGAGGACATTGAGAGACAGTGACACAGAGGGGGGACAAAGCCAGAGTCACAGTGATAAGTGTTTTCCAGGGTGTCAGTCCCCCCGGAGCAGGTGACCAAGGTGACAGTCGGGCGACTGCACTTCAGTGAGACGACAGCCAATAACATGAGGAAGAAAGGAAAACCCAACCCTGACCAGAGGTAAGAACACAGAAATACACACTGCCCAGCCCTGACCGGAGATCATAACACAAAAATACACACTGCCCAGCCCTGACCAGAGGTAAGAACACAGAAATACACACTGCCCAGCCCTGACGGGAGATCATAACACAGAAATACACACTGCCCAGCCCTGACCAGAGATCATAACACAGAAATACACACTGCCCAGCCCTGACCGGAGATCATAACACAAAAATACACACTGCCCAGCCCTGACCAGAGGTAAGAACACAGAAATACACACTGCCCAGCCCTGACCGGAGATCATAACACAGAAATACACACTGCCCAGCCCTGACCAGAGGTAAGAACACAGAAATACACACTGCCCAGCCCTGACCGGAGATCATAACACAGAAATACACACTGCCCAGCCCTGACCGGAGATCATAACACAGAAATACACACTGCCCAGCCCTGACCAGAGGTAAGAACACAGAAATACACACTGCCCAGCCCTGACCGGAGATCATAACACAGAAATACACACTGCCCAGCCCTGACCGGAGATCATAACACAGAAATACACACTGCCCAGCCCTGACCAGAGGTAAGAACACAGAAATACACACTGCCCAGCCCTGACCGGAGATCATAACACAGAAATACACACTGCCCAGCCCTGACCAGAGATCATAACACAGAAATACACACTGCCCAGCCCTGACCAGAGATCAGAACACAGAACTACACACTGCCCAGCCCTGACTGGACATAATAACACATTAATACATACTGTCCAGCCCTTACCAGAGGTAATAACAGGTTTAATACACACCCCTTTCCTGATCAGAGGTACTAACAGGTCATACACACTGCCCTTTCTTGACTAGAGGTAATAACAGGGTAATACACGATGTCCTTTCCTGATCAGAGGTAATAACAGGTCATACACACTGCCCAGCCCAGTGCGTGTGACAGAATGTCTTGCTCTTGCAGGTACTTCATGCTGGTCGTGGCTCTCCAGGCTCAGAGTCGCAATCAGAGCTTCACTGTGGCAGCCCAAGTCTCGGAGAGGATCATCGTCAGGGTAACTGTTGGTAACCCCTGTGTCTCTCTCTGCCCCTGTGTGTCTCTGCCAGCCCCTGTGTGTCTCTACCGGCCCCTGTGTGTCTCTACCGGCCCCTGTGTGTCTCTGCCAGCCCCTGTGTGTGTCTCCCTGCCCCTGTGTGTCTCTGCCTGCCCCTGTGTGTCTCTGCCTGCCCCTGTGTGTCTCTGCCTGCCCCTGTGTCTCTGCCTGCCCCTGTGTGTGTCTCCCTGCCCCTGTGTGTGTCTCCCTGCCCCTGTGTGTTTCTACCGGCCCCTGTGTGTCTCTGCCAGCCCCTGTGTGTGTCTCCCTGCCCCTGTGTGTCTCTACCAGCCCCTGTGTCTCTCCCTGCCCCTGTGTGTGTCTCTACCGGCCCCTGTTTGTCTCTACCGGCCCCTGTGTCTCTCCCTGCCCCTCTGTCTCTCCCTGCCCCTGTGTGTCTCTAGTGGCCCCTGTGTGTCTCTACCGGCCCCTGTGTCTCTGCCTGCCCCTGTGTGTGTCTCCCTGCCCCTGTGTGTCTCCCTGCCCCTGTGTGTCTCTGCCTGCCCCTGTGTGTGTCTCCCTGCCCCTGTGTGTCTCTGCCTGCCCCTGTGTGTGTCTCCATGCCCCTGTGTGTGTCTCCATGCCCCTGTGTGTCTCCCTGCCCCTGTGTGTCTCTGCCTGCCCCTGTGTGTCTCTATGCCCCTGTGTCTCTGCCTGCCCCTGTGTGTGTCTCCCTGCCCCTGTGTGTCTCCCTGCCCCTGTGTGTGTCTCCCTGCCCCTGTGTGTCTCTGCCTGCCCCTGTGTGTCTCTGCCTGCCCCTGTGTGTGTCTCCCTGCCCCTGTGTGTCTCTACCGGCCCCTGTGTCTCTCCCTGCCCCTGTGTGTCTCTCCCTGCCCCTGTGTGTGTCTCCCTGCCCCTGTGTGTCTCTCCCTGCCCCTGTGTGTCTCTCCCTGCCCCTGTGTGTGTCTCTACCGGCCCCTGTTTGTCTCTACCGGCCCCTGTGTCTCTCCCTGCCCCTGTGTCTCTCCCTGCCCCTGTGTGTGTCTCCCTGCCCCTGTGTGTGTCTCCCTGCCCCTGTGTGTCTCTCCCTGCCCCTGTGTGTCTCTCCCTGCCCCTGTGTGTCTCCCTGCCCCTGTGTGTCTCTGTCTCTGGCCATCAGCTGAAGGTCTGTCTCTGCTCCTCCTCCTCTGCCTTCCCTCCACCCTACCGCTCTCCCAGGCCTCGAACCCGGGTCAGTTTGAGAGTGACAGCGAGGTGCTGTGGCAGCGCGGACAGCTCCCGGACTCGGTGTTCCACCACGGCCGTGTGGGCATCAACACCGACCGGCCGGACGAGGCGCTGGTCGTCCATGGTAACCTGAAGGTCATGGGGTCCCTGGTGCACCCCTCTGACATCCGCGCCAAGGAGAACGTGCAGGAGGTGAGACTGATGGACACACTGTCTGATGGACACAGTGAATATTCTCTCTCTCTCTCAGGTGGACACACTGATGGACACAGTGAATATTCTCTCTCTCAGGTGGACACACTGTCTGATGGACACAGTGAATATTCTCTCTCTCAGGTGGACACACTGATGGACACAGTGAATATTCTCTCTCTCAGGTGGACACACTGTCTGATGGACAGTGAATATTCTCTCTCTAACTCAGGTGGACACACTGATGGACACAGTGAATATTCTCTCTCTCTCAGGTGGACACACTGTCTGATGGACAGTGAATATTCTCTCTCTAACTCAGGTGGACACACTGATGGACACAGTGAATATTCTCTCTCTAACTCAGGTGGACAAACTGATGGACATAGTGAATATTCTCTCTCTCTCTCTCAGATGGACACACTGATGGACACAGTGAATATTCTCTCTCTCTCAGATGGACACACTGATGGACACAGTGAATATTCTCTCTCTCAGATGGACACACTGATGGACACAGTGAATATTCTCTCTCTAACTCAGGTGGACAAACTGATGGACATAGTGAATATTCTCTCTCTCTCTCTCTCTCAGATGGACACACTGATGGACACAGTGAATATTCTCTCTCTCTCAGATGGACACACTGATGGACACAGTGAATATTCTCTCTCTCTCTCTCAGATGGACACACTGATGGACACAGTGAATATTCTCTCCCTCAGGTGGACACACTGTCTGATGGACACAGTGAATATTCTCCCTCTCTCTCCTCAGGTGGACACCACTGACAATTTGAAGCGGATCTCTCAGATGCGACTGGTTCAGTATCAGTACAAACCTGAATTCGCCGCTACTGTGGGAATCGAGACCAGTGCAGAGACAGGTACCCCCAAACCTGCGGCAGGCAACCCCATCACAGTTAAACCCACACCTGAGACAGGTAGCCCCATCACAGGTAACCCCACACCTGAGAGAGGTTACCCCATCACAGGTAACCCCACACCTGAGAGAGGTAGCCCCATCACAGGTAACCCCACACCTGAGAGAGGTAGCCCCATCACAGGTAACCCCACACCTGAGAGAGGTTACCCCATCACAGGTAACCCCACACCTGAGAGAGGTAGCCCCATCACAGGTAACCCCACACCTGAGAGAGGTAACCCCATCACAGGTAACCCCACACCTGAGAGAGGTTACCCCATCACAGGTAACCCCACACCTGAGAGAGGTTACCCCATCACAGGTAACCCCACACCTGAGAGAGGTACTGTAGCCCCATCACAGGTAACCCAACTCCTGAGAGAGGTAACCCCATCACAGGTAACCCCACACCTGAGAGAGGTAGCCCCATCACAGGTAACCTCACACCTGAGAGAGGTTACCCCATCACAGGTAACCCCACACCTGAGAGAGGTAGCCCCATCACAGGTAACCCCACACCTGAGAGAGGTTACCCCATCACAGGTAACCCCACACCTGAGAGAGGTACTGTAGCCCCATCACAGGTAACCCAACTCCTGAGAGAGGTAACCCCATCACAGGTAACCCCACACCTGAGAGAGGTAGCCCCATCACAGGTAGCCCTACACCTGAGACAGGTAGCCCCATCACAGGTAACCGCACACCTGAGAGAGGTACTGTAGCCCCATCACAGGTAACCCAACTCCTGAGACAGGTAATTCCAGACACAGGATTTCTCAGGGCAGTGTTGAGTCACTGTACACCAGAAAGACACACAGCGTTTCTCAGAGTCTGTAGAGAGACCATGTGCCACCTCCATACTGACCGGATGACCAGGTGTCCAGATGGCCAGGTGCCCAGGAGACCAGGTGTCCGGGCCAGTGTGGTTCTGATCCGGCGTGTGTCCTGGCTCCGCAGGGGTGATCGCACAGGAGGTGCAGGAGATCCTGCCCGAGGCCGTGAGGGAGGGGGGCGATGTGGTCTGCGCCAACGGAGAGACCATCCAGAACCTGCTGGTGGTGAACAAGGTGAGAGCGCCCCCCGCTGGCCCCAGGCGGCCCCCCGCCGCCGGCACGCGCTGACCGGCCCGCTCTCGCCCTCTCTGCAGGAGCGCATCTTCATGGAGAACGTGGGAGCTGTGAAGGAGCTCTGCAAGCTCACGGACAACCTGGAGACCCGGATCGATGAGCTGGAGCGCTGGAGCCGCAAGCTGGCCAAGCTGAGGAGACTGGACAGCCTGAAGAGCACCATGAGCAGGGGCACAGTGAGGTGAGGGACTGGACACTGACCAGTGAGACTGGACAGCCTGAAGAGCACCATGAGCAGGGGCACAGTGAGGTGAGGGACTGGACACTGACCAGTGAGACTGGACAGCCTGAAGAGCATCATGAGCAGGGGCACAGTGAGGTGAGGGACTGGACACTGACCAGTGAGACTGGACAGCCTGAAGAGCACCATGAGCAGGGGCACAGTGAGGTGAGGGACTGGACACTGACCAGTGAGACTGGACAGCCTGTAGAGCACCATGAGCAGGGGCACAGTGAGGTGAGGGACTGGACACTGACGAGTGAGACTGGACAGCCTGAAGAGCACCATGAGCAGGGGCACAGTGAGGTGAGGGACTGGACACTGACCAGTGAGACTGGACACTGACCAGTAAGACTGGACAGCCTGAAGAGCACCATGAGCAGGGGCACAGTGAGGTGAGGGACTGGACACTGACCAGTGAGACTGGACAGCCTGAAGAGCACCATGAGCAGGGGCACAGTGAGGTGAGGGACTGGACACTGACCAGTGAGACTGGACACTGACCAGTAAGACTGGACAGCCTGAAGAGCACCATGAGCAGGGGCACAGTGAGGTGAGGGACTGGACACTGACGAGTGAGACTGGACAGCCTGAAGAGCACCATGAGCAGGGGCACAGCGAGGTGAGGGACTGGACACTGACCAGTGAGACTGGACAGCCTGAAGAGCACCATGAGCAGGGGCACAGTGAGGTGAGGGACTGGACACTGACCAGTGAGACTGGACACTGACCAGTGAGACTGGACAGCCTGAAGAGCACCATGAGCAGGGGCACAGTGAGGTGAGGGACTGGACACTGACCAGTGAGACTGGACAGCCTGAAGAGCACCATGAGCAGGGGCACAGTGAGGTGAGGGACTGGACACTGACCAGTGAGACTGGACAGGCTGAAGAGCACCATGAGCAGGGGCACAGTGAGGTGAGGGACTGGACACTGACCAGTGAGACTGGACAGCCTGTAGAGCACCATGAGTGGGTGGACAGTCAGGTGAGAGAGTGGACGGTGACCGGGAGACTGGACAGTCAGGTGAGAGAGTGGACGGTGACCGGGGGACTGGACAGTCAGGTGAGAGAGTGGACGGTGACTGGGGGACTGGACAGTCAGGTGAGAGAGTGGACGGTGACTGGGGGACTGGACAGTGGCCTGAGGATGTCCGGGGCAGGGGCAGCAGAGCGAGAGATTGATCTCTCTGGGAGGAGGATGACTGTGTTGCAGTGATGGAACACTCCCTTCTCTTGCAGCCAAGCAGGAAGTCAATTCAGCCGAGCAGGAAGTGGGCTGCAGAGGAAAAGGCCTGTTAAAGCAGGAGTCAAGGTAGGTCAGTGTGGACTCCCTGTGTGTGAGCAGGTGTGGACTCCCTGTGTGTGAGCAGGTGTGGACTCACTGTGTGCCATCAGGTGTGGACTCCCTGTGTGTGAGCAGGTGTGGACTCCCTGTGTGTGAGCAGGTGTGGACTCACTGTGTGCCATCAGGTGTGGACTCCCTGTGTGTGAGCAGGCTGTGTGTGAGCAGGTGTGGACTCACTGTGTGTGAGCAGGTGTGGACCCACTTTGTGCCAGCAGGCTGAGTGTGAACAGGTGTGGACTCACTTTGTGCCAGCAGGCTGTGTGTGAGCAGTTGAACAGGTGTGATCTCATCGTGTGCCAGCAGGTTTTGTGCGAACAGGTGCGAACAGGTGCGAACAGGTGCGAACAGGTGTGAGCAGGTGCGAACAGGTGTGAGCAGGTGTGAGCAGGTGTGGACTCACTGTGTGCCAGCAGGCTGTGTGTGAGCAGGTGTGGACTCACTGTGTGCCAGCAGGTGTGGACTCACTGTGTGCCAGCAGGTGTGGACTCACTGTGTGCCAGCAGGCTGTGTGTGAGCAGGTGTGGACTCACTGTGTGCCAGCAGGCTGTGTGTGAGCAGGTGTGGACTCACTGTGTGTGAGCAGGTGTGGACTCCCTGTGTGTGAGCAGGTGTGGACTCACTGTGTGCCAGCAGGTGTGGACTCCCTGTGTGCCAGCAGGCTGTGTGAGCAGGTGTGGACTCACTGTGTGTGAGCAGGTGTGGACTCCCTGTGTGTGAGCAGGTGTGGACTCACTGTGTGCCAGCAGGTGTGGACTCCCTGTGTGCCAGCAGGCTGTGTGTGAGCAGGTGTGGACTCACTGTGTGTGAGCAGGTGTGGACTCCCTGTGTGTGAGCAGGTGTGGACTCCCTGTGTGTGAGCAGGTGTGGACTCCCTGTGTGTGAGCAGGCTGTGTGTGAGCAGGTGTGGACTCACTGTGTGTGAGCAGGTGTGGACTCACTGTGTGCCAGCAGGTGTGGACTCCCTGTGTGTGAGCAGGCTGTGTGTGAGCAGGTGTGGACTCCCTGTGTGTGAGCAGGTGTGGACTCCCTGTGTGTGAGCAGGTGTGGACTCACTGTGTGTGAGCAGGTGTGGACTCCCTGTGTGTGAGCAGGCTGTGTGTGAGCAGGTGTGGACTCACTGTGTGTGAGCAGGTGTGGACTCACTGTGTGTGAGCAGGTGTGGACCCACTTTGTGCCAGCAGGCTGTGTGTGAGCAGTTGAACAGGTGTGATCTCATCGTGTGCCAGCAGGTTTTGTGCGAACAGGTGCGAACAGGTGCGAACAGGTGCGAACAGGTGCGAACAGGTGTGAGCAGGTGCGAACAGGTGTGAGCAGGTGAGAGCATTGTGGACTCACTGTGTGCCAGCAGGTGTGGACTCACTGTGTGCCAGCAGGCTGTGTGTGAGCAGGTGTGGACTCACTGTGTGCCAGCAGGCTGTGTGTGACCAGGTGTGGACTCCCTGTGTGTGAGCAGGTGTGGACTCCCTGTGTGTGAGCAGGTGTGGACTCCCTGTGTGTGAGCAGGTGTGGACTCACTGTGTGCCAGCAGGTGTGGACTCCCTGTGTGCCAGCAGGCTGTGTGTGAGCAGGTGTGGACTCCCTGTGTGTGAGCAGGTGTGGACTCCCTGTGTGTGAGCAGGTGTGGACCCACTGTGTGTGAGCAGGTGTGGACCCACTGTGTGTGAGCAGGTGTGGACTCCCTGTGTGTGAGCAGGTGTGGACTCACTGTGTGTGAGCAGGTGTGGACTCCCTGTGTGTGAGCAGGCTGTGTGTGAGCAGGTGTGGACTCACTGTGTGTGAGCAGGTGTGGACCCACTTTGTGCCAGCAGGCTGTGTGTGAGCAGTTGAACAGGTGTGATCTCATCGTGTGCCAGCAGGTTTTGTGCGAACAGGTGCGAACAGGTGTGAGCAGGTGTGAGCAGGTGTGGACTCCCTGTGTGCCAGCAGGCTGTGTGTGAACAGGCGTGGACTCACTTTGTGCCAGCAGGCTGTGTGTGAACAGGTGTGGACTCACTGTGTGCCAGCAGGCTGTGTGTGAGCAGGTGTGGACTCCCTGTGTGCCAGCAGGCTGTGTGTGAGCAGGAGTGGACTCACTGTGTTGGCCGTGTGCGGGCCGTGTGTTGGCCGTGTGTGGGCGGGTGTAGCCAGGCTCCTCTCTCAGTGTGCCTTGTGTGTCCACAGAGCCCCTCTGTGGACCAGACCTGCTTCAGCCAGCGGCTCCTGCAGGGCACCATCATCGCCCTGGTCATCGTCATGGCTTTCAGGTGACTGAGCACTGCCTGTCCTCCGTGTGCCCTGCTGTGTGGCCTCCCCAGTGCCCCTGTGCTGACCCTCCCTCTCTCCACAGCGTGATCTCCATGTCCACCCTGTACGTGCTGACCCTGCACAGCCGTGGAGAGATTGTAGAGACTGATGGGTAAGGACCCGTCTCATTCTGCTGCCATCTCGTACCTCAGCGCCTTCAGTTTCACAAGTTCTCTCTCTCCCTCCCTGTCCTCTTCCTCTCTCACCCTCTCACCCTCTCTCCCTGTCCTCTTCCTCCTCTCTCTCCCTCCCTGTCCTTCGTTCTCTCTCTCTTCCTGTCCTCCTCCTCTCTCTCCATGTCCTACTCTCTCTCTCCCTGTCCTCCTCTCTCTCCCTCCCTCGCAGTTCTGTGTCTCTATGCGTTCTCACCGTGTCCTGGACGCCGTTCCTGACTGTGACTGTCCCCTCCTGTCCGCCTGTGTGTCGGTGGTACGTTCTCTCCCTCATCATGACAGCTCTTACTGTTAGAGAGGCTCCAGCTTTGTTCCTCAGGCTGTGACAGGAGATCACACACTGTATTATTATTATTGAGAGACAGGCTCACTGTCTGTTCCTCAGGCTGTGACAGGAGATCACACACTGTATTATTATTGAGAGACAGGCTCACTGTCTGTTCCTCAGGCTGGGACAGGAGATCACACACTGTATTAGTATTATTGAGAGACAGGCTCACTGTCTGTTCCTCAGGCTGGGACAGGAGATCACACACTGTATTATTATTATTGAGAGACAGGCTCACTGTTCCTCAGGCTGGGACAGGAGATCACACACTGTATTATTATTGAGAGACAGGCTCACTGTCTGTTCCTCAGGCTGAGACAGGAGATCACACACTGTATTATTATTATTGAGAGACAGGCTCACTGTCTGTTCCTCAGGCTGGGACAGGAGATCACAAACTATTATTATTATTGAGAGACAGGCTCACTGTCTGTTCCTAAGGCTGTGACAGGAGATCACACACTGTATTATTATTATTGAGAGACAGGCTCACTGTTCCTGTGGGTGGGTTGTGTCTCAGAGGGTGGGGTCACTACACAGTGACCAGGTGTGTCTGTGTGTCTCCCTGTCTTTCTGTGTGTCTTTGTTATCCCCTGTCTGTGTCCAGCAGGCCTGGGTCAGCATCCGGATCGTCCCGCCAGTCCACCTTCTCCCCCGGAACCACCACCCTCCCCCCACGAGGTGACTCCCTAAAATACACACACGGTGCGCACTGCACTACACTGTACAACACTGAACACTGCACACACTGTATACACACACTGTACACTGTACTACACTGTACCTGCACTACACTGTATACACACAGTGTACACAGTACTACTCTGTATAGAGACACTCTGTACATCAAACTACACTGTACACTGTACTATCCTGTATAGACACACTACACATGCACACTCTGCATAGATGCACTGTACACTGTATTATGTTCTATACAGTACTACACTGTAAAGACAAACACTGTACTGCACTCTACAGATGCACACTGTACAGTGTACTACCCTGTATAGACACACTATACAGTGTTCACTGTACTGCGCTGTACAGATACACTGTACAATATACTACTGTACTACCCTAGTCTCACACTGTACACTGTACTACACTGTACAGACACACGGTACACTGTACTATGTGCCCTACAGTACTACACTATGTAAACAAACACTGTACACTGCACTTCTTTATAGACACACTACACACTGTACACTGTATTACACTGTTTACCATGCTTCACTGTCCACTCTGCTACACCCAGCCGGGTCAGACTCCCATGAAGTGTACTGGGAAGACCCTAGGCATGACAGTTTCACCTGGGAGAGTCTGGAGAAGGACAGCAGTCGGGTCGGGTGGGGTGAACGGAGTGATCCGGTGGGGGGGTGGGGGGGCCGCAGTCCTTGATCCAAGAGCCGGGAGATCCATCCAAGACACAGAGGATTCAAACCAGGGAACAGGGAATTAGGACCAGGAGCACGGAGATAAAGACGTGGCTCGGAGGTCAGGATGCCCGGGGACAAGGCCTCTGCCCTCGGGCCTCTCCGGAGCCGGGTCAGGAGGGCCGACAGACGTCTGTCCTCCAGTGCTCAGCCCGGAACTGCGGAGACACTGGGCTTCAATAACAAGAAAGGGACGAGACACAGGTCACACAAGTACTAAAACTAAAATCAATATAGAAAAGGTAAATAAGATCACTTTATTAGCCCTATACAATTTCTTGTATGAGGAATGTGTCTTTTCACAGACCCCAGCTTGCTCTCCATGAGACACACAGACAGGGAGAGAAGCTGGGGGTCAGAGCGCAGGGTCAGCCATTGATACAGGACCCCTGGAGCAGTTGGGGTTCAGGGCCTTGCTCAAGGGCCCAACAGAGTAGGATTCCTCTGCCAGCCATGGGATTTGAACCGGCAACCTTCCAGCCACAGGCGCAGGTCCTGAGCCACAGAGCCACCACACCCTCTAGAGTGGAGGAGAGGAGGGATGACGACTGTGACCGTAGACACCCTTGTGTTCTCTGTCTCCAGCTGCTGTCCCGCCCTCCCCTACGCTGTCCAATCAAGGAGCCTGCTGTTCACCCACTTCCCTGATGACCAACCAATCGGCAACAAGCAGGTCCCCGAGCCCCAGCCAGTTCGGCACAGGCAAGGAGACCGTCCACTTGAGCTAACGGGCTTGTTAATGCCCTCCTGCTCGGCCGCGGTGAGGTGATTCTCCCTCTCTGCTCTCCGTCTGCCCCCAGACGCCAGCAGCCCCGCCCCCACCCCGGGGAGCACCCACAAGAAGGGCAAGTCGCGGCAGCTGGAGAAGGACAGTCGCTACAGGAACCGCCTCGGCCACACCCCGGCCCCCACCCACGCCCTCGCCAAGGCCAAGAGGCCCTCCGAGCTGGGCATCACCGAGGGCAAGCGGCCGCCCCGGCGCCAGCGCCGCGCGGACGCCCGCGGTGAGGGGCTCACCCGCCCGTGTCGTGTCTGTCTGTCTCTCTCGGACCCGGGACTGACCCGCTCTCCGACTCTCCGCAGCTCCGGGCTCCGCCCCCTCTCTCACCTCCCTGCGCATCCTGGAGACCAACCAGCCAATCACAGCGCAGCACTGCCCCCTCCCCGAGAGCTGCAGGTCAGTGCTGTGAGCCACTGGAGTCACTGGACTGGTGTGCAGAGCTATACTGGCACCATACTGCAGTGTACTAGAGTGTAGTGTACTATACAGTAGTGCAGTGTGTTCTACAGAGCTATACTGGCACTATACTGCAGTGTACTAGAGTGTAGTGTACTATACAGTAGTGCAGTGTGTTCTACAGAGCTATACTGGCACTATACTGCAGTGTACTAGAGTGTAGTGTACTATACAGTAGTGCAGTGTGGTGTGCAGAGCTGTACTGTGCTATACTGCAGTGTACTAGAGTGTAGTGTACTATACAGTAGTGCAGTGTGGTGTGCAGAGCTGTACTGTGCTATACTGCAGTGTACTAGAGTGTAGTGTACTATACAGTAGTGCAGTGTGGTGTGCAGAGCTGTACTGTGCTATACTGCAGTGTACTAGAGTGTAGTGTACTATACAGAAGTGCTGTGTGTTGTACAGAGCTAAACTGTACTATACTGTAGTTTACTAGAGTGTAGTGTTCTATACAGTAGTGCAGTGTGGTGTGCAGAGCTGTACTGTGCTATACTGCAGTGTACTAGAGTGTAGTGTACTATACAGTAGTGCAGTGTGGTGTGCAGAGCTGTACTGTGCTATACTGCAGTGTACTAGAGTGTAGTGTACTATACAGTAGTGCAGTGTGGTGTGCAGAGCTGTACTGTGCTATACTGCAGTGTACTAGAGTGTAGTGTACTATACAGTAGTGCAGTGTGGTGTGCAGAGCTGTACTGTGCTATACTGCAGTGTACTAGAGTGTAGTGTACTATACAGTAGTGCAGTGTGGTGTGCAGAGCTGTACTGTGCTATACTGCAGTGTACTAGAGTGTAGTGTACTATACAGTAGTGTAGTGTGTTCTACAGAGCTATACTGGCACTATACTGCAGTGTACTAGAGTGTAGTGTACTATACAGTAGTGCAGTGTGGTGTGCACAGCTGTACTGTGCTATACTGCAGTGTACTAGAGTGTAGTGTACTATACAGTAGTGCAGTGTGGTGTGCAGAGCTGTACTGTGCTATACTGCAGTGTACTAGAGTGTAGTGTACTATACAGTAGTGCAGTGTGGTGTGCACAGCTGTACTGTGCTATACTGCAGTGTACTAGAGTGTAGTGTACTATACAGTAGTGCAGTGTGGTGTGCAGAGCTATACCGTAGTGTACTAGAGTGTAGTGTACTATACAGTAGTGTAGTGTGTTCTACAGAGCTATACTGGCACTATACTGCAGTGTACTAGAGTGTAGTGTACTATACAGTAGTGCAGTGTGGTGTGCAGAGCTGTACTGTGCTATACTGCAGTGTACTAGAGTGTAGTGTACTATACAGTAGTGTAGTGTGGTGTGCAGAGCTGTACTGTGCTATACTGCAGTGTACTAGAGTGTAGTGTACTATACAGTAGTGTAGTGTGTTCTACAGAGCTATACTGGCACTATACTGCAGTGTACTAGAGTGTAGTGTACTATACAGTAGTGCAGTGTGGTGTGCAGAGCTGTACTGTGCTATACTGCAGTGTACTAGAGTGTAGTGTACTATACAGTAGTGCAGTGTGGTGTGCAGAGCTGTACTGTGCTATACTGCAGTGTACTAGAGTGTAGTGTTCTATACAGTAGTGCAGTGTGGTGTGCAGAGCTGTACTGTGCTATACTGCAGTGTACTAGAGTGTAGTGTACTATACAGTAGTGCAGTGTGGTGTGCAGAGCTGTACTGTGCTATACTGCAGTGTACTAGAGTTTAGTGTACTATACAGTAGTGCAGTGTGTTCTACAGAGCTATACCGGCACTATACTGCAGTGTACTAGAGTGTAGTGTACTATACAGAAGTGCAGTGTGTTGTGCAGAGCTATACTGTACTATACTGTAGTTTACTAGAGTGTAGTGTTCTATACAGTAGTGCAGTGTGGTGTGCAGAGCTGTACTGTGCTATACTGCAGTGTACTAGAGTGTAGTGTACTATACAGTAGTGCAGTGTGGTGTGCAGAGCTGTACTGTGCTATACTGCAGTGTACTAGAGTGTAGTGTACTATACAGTAGTGCAGTGTGGTGTGCAGAGCTGTACTGTGCTATACTGCAGTGTACTAGAGTGTAGTGTACTATACAGAAGTGCTGTGTGTTGTACAGAGCTAAACTGTACTATACTGTAGTTTACTAGAGTGTAGTGTTCTATACAGTAGTGCAGTGTGGTGTGCAGAGCTGTACTGTGCTATACTGCAGTGTACTAGAGTGTAGTGTACTATACAGTAGTGCAGTGTGGTGTGCAGAGCTGTACTGTGCTATACTGCAGTGTACTAGAGTGTAGTGTACTATACAGAAGTGCAGTGTGTTGTGCAGAGCTATACTGTACTATACTGTAGTTTACTAGAGTGTAGTGTACTATACAGTAGTGCAGTGTGTTCTACAGAGCTATACTGCACAATAGCCATCAGCCATATCACTCTGCAACGCACAACTAGCAACCTACTGAAGCCCAGCAGGTGTGAGCCTGGCCAGTACCTGGATGGGAGACTCCTGGGAAAGCTGGGGCTGCTGCTGGAAGAGGTGTTAGTGGAGCCAGCAGGGGGCGCTCACCCTGCGGTCTGTGTGGGTCCTAATGCCCCAGTATAGGACACTATACTGTATCTCGTCCTTCGGTTGAGATGTAAAACCGAGGTCCTGACTCTCTGTGGTTATTAAAAATCCCAGAGTGTAAATCCGGTGTCCTGGTCACATTCCCCCTGGTCTTTACCAGTCATGGCCTCCTAATAATAATCCCCCTCTCTGAACTGGCGGGGACACTATAGTGTAAACAGGCGCCGTCCTTCTGATGAGACGTAAAACCGAGGTCCGAGGTCCTGACTCTCTGTGGTCATTAAAAATCCCAGGGCGCTTCTCGAAAAGAGTAGGGGTGTAACCCTGGCGTCCTGGCCAAATTTCCCAGTGGCCTTTATAAATCATGGCCTCCTAATAATCCCCATCTATGAACTGGCTTCATCACTCTGCTCTCCTCCCCACTGAGAGCTGGTGTGTGGGGAGCGTTCTGGCGCACTATGGCTGCCGTCACATCATCCAGGTGGGGCTGCACACTGGTGGTGGTGGAGGGGATCCCCATTACCTGTAAAGCGCTTTGAGTGGAGTGTCCAGAAAAGCCCTAGATAAGTGTAAGCAATTATTAATTAATTAATTATTATTATTATACTTCAGTGTACTAGAGTGTAGTGTACTATATGGTAGTGCAGTGTGTTGTACAGAGTTATACTGTGCTATACTGTACTGTGCTGTAGTGCGCTGTGCAGGACTGTACTGTGCTTTAATGCTCTGTGCAGAACTATGCTATACTGTACTGTGCTGTATGCGCAGTGCAGGACTGTGCTATACTGTACTGTGCTGTAGTGCTCTGTGCTGGACTGTGCTATACTGTACTGTGCTGTAGTGCTCTGTGCTGGACTGGACTGTGCTGTAGTGCTCTGTGTAGGACTGTGCTATACTGTACTGTGCTGGACTGTGCTATACTGTACTGTGCTGTAGTGCTCTGTGCAGGACTGTGCTATACTGGACTGTGCTGGACTGTGCTGTAGTGCTCTGTGCAGGACTGTGCTACACTGTACTGTGCTGTAGTGCTCTGTGCTGGACTATGCTATACTGTACTGTGCTGTAGTGCTCTGTGCTGGACTGTACTGTGCTGTAGTGCTCTGTGCAGGACTGTGCTATACTGGACTGTGCTGGACTGTGCTGTAGTGCTCTGTGCTGGACTGTGCTATACTGTACTGTGCTGTAGTGCTCTGTGTAGGACTGTGCTATACTGTACTGTGCTGTAGTGCTCTGTGCAGGACTGTGCTATACTGTACTGTGCTGTAGCGCTCTGTGCTGGACTGTGCTATACTGTACTGTGCTGTAGTGCTCTGTGCAGGACTGTGCTATACTGTACTGTGCTGGACTGTGCTGTAGTGCTCTGTGCAGGACTGTGCTATACTGGACTGTGCTGTAGTGCTCTGTGCTGGACTGTGCTATACTGTACTGTGCTTTAGTGCTCTGTGCTGGACTGTACTGTGCTGTAGTGCTCTGTGCTGGACTGTGCTATACTGTACTGTGCTGTAGTGCTCTGTGCTGGACTGTGCTATACTGTACTGTGCTGTAGTGCTCTGTGCAGGACTGTGCTATACTGTACTGTGCTGGACTGTGCTGTAGTGCTCTGTGCAGGACTGTGCTATACTGTACTGTGCTGTAGCGCTCTGTGCAGGACTGTGCTATACTGTACTGTGCTGTAGCGCTCTGTGCAGGACTGTGCTATACTGTACTGTGCTGTAGTGCTCTGTGCTGGACTGTACTGTGCTGTAGTGCTCTGTGCTGGACTGTGCTATACTGTACTGTGCTGTAGTCCTCTGTGCAGGACTGTGCTATACTGGAATGTGCTGGACTGTGCTGTAGTGCTCTGTGCAGGACTGTGCTACACTGTACTGTGCTGTAGTGCTCTGTGCTGGACTATGCTATACTGTACTGTGCTGTAGTGCTCTGTGCTGGACTGTACTGTGCTGTAGTGCTCTGTGCAGGACTGTGCTATACTGGACTGTGCTGGACTGTGCTGTAGTGCTCTGTGCTGGACTGTGCTATACTGTACTGTGCTGTAGTGCTCTGTGCTGGACTGTGCTATACTGTACTGTGCTGTAGTGCTCTGTGCAGGACTGTGCTATACTGTACTGTGCTGGACTGTGCTGTAGTGCTCTGTGCAGGACTGTGCTATACTGTACTGTGCTGTAGCGCTCTGTGCAGGACTGTGCTATACTGTACTGTGCTGTAGCGCTCTGTGCAGGACTGTGCTATACTGGACTGTGCTGTAGTGCTCTGTGCTGGACTGTGCTATACTGTACTGTGCTGTAGTGCTCTGTGCTGGACTGTACTGTGCTGTAGTGCTCTGTGCTGGACTGTGCTATACTGTACTGTGCTGTAGTGCTCTGTGCTGGACTGTGCTATACTGTACTGTGCTGTAGTGCTCTGTGCAGGACTGTGCTATACTGTACTGTGCTGGACTGTGCTGTAGTGCTCTGTGCAGGACTGTGCTATACTGGACTGTGCTGTAGTGCTCTGTGCTGGACTGTGCTATAATGTCTGTTTCCTGTCACAGGCCGGGTCACTACAGTTTCTCTGTATCTCTCAGTGGAAATGGCAGTTCTTCTCTTTCACACATCTCACTGCGCATGAGGTGAGTAGAAAGTCTTTTTCACAGTTTTCAGCACTATAATTTTTATACAAGATATTATAAATTATATAATATATTATAATATAGATATAAATTTTAACTTCTCACATGTCCTCTCCAGCTCCAGTGCTGCTGTGCTGGTGTTGCAGTGTGGAGCCACCAGGGGGCAGCAGTGTGCAGACACTCCGCACTCTGAGAGCAACAGCGTGCTGGGATTCACACAGGTACTCTGAGTGCCCAACCTGCAAGAAGTATTTGCTATTAATGACAGACAAGGAGAGTTTGTTTCTCTGCATCTTGGCCGCACTCTGCTCTGCTCTGTTAATGATTGTCTCTCTTCAGGGGACAGAGCACCTGTGGCCTCTGGCTGTGAGCCCATTCCAGGAAATCTCTTACCACTTTCGCATAGCCCAGTCTGTAAGTGTCTCAGCCCAGTCTGTCAGTGTCTCAGCCCAGTCTGTCAGTGTGTCACTGTGTCTCAGCCCAGTCTGTCAGTGTCTCAGCCCAGTCTGTCAGTGTGTCACTGTGTCACAACCCAGTCTGTAAGTGTCTCAGCCCAGTCTGTCAGTGTGTCACTGTATCACAATCCAGTCTGTCAGTCTGTCAGAGTGTCACGGCCCAGTCTGTCAAGAGTGTCACGGCCCAGTCTGCCAGTGTCACGGCCCAGTCTGTCAGTCTGTCAGAGTGTCACGGCCCAGTCTGCCAGTGTCTCGGCCCAGTCTGTCAGTCTGTCAGAGTGTCACAGCCCAGGCTGTCAGTGTGTCAGTGTCTCACAGCCCAGTCTGTGTGTCAGTGTGTCTCAGCCCAGTCTGTCAGTCTGTCAGAGTGTCACAGCCCAGGCTGTCAGTGTGTCAGTGTCTCACAGCCCAGTCTGTCAGAGTGTCAGCCTGTGTCAGTTGGCAATAGTCAAATTCAAAGCCATCTGAATTCAGTCACTGTCTGTCCAAGTGCTGCTCATAGGTGAGAAATCTCCCTGTGCCCTTTCGGTGACCTCCCCATGCCCTCTGACCCCTCTCTCATTTCCCAGCAGGAGGTGACCTGTGACAGCCAGCCTGAAGAGGAGGCAGCGACGCCTCTCTTCTCTGATTACCACTTCCTGTTCTGGCGGAGCTGTGCGTGAGGCGTGCGACTCCCGGGGGGGCCACTGCTGCATTCTGGGACCAATATCCACTGTGCCCCCCCGTCCTGTCAGCCTGCCTCTGTCCTCCAGGGCACTTCTCTCACGCTCTATAGTCTATGTACCCACATTTATCCTGTTTGTTTTTTTTAATATTTCACGTTCCATTTGAAAAATCTCTCTTATGTTTTCCGAAAACGATGAAAATCTCTCGGCAGCAGGTGTTTGCTGGCGATGGATTTTTGGTGGGACCTGCGCACTCGAACCGGACGGACTGGTGTGGGACTTGAGCTCTGTGAGGGACAAAAAAAAGACAAAATTCCACACCACCAGTCCTGGCTTGGCTGGCTGATACTTACTGCCGCCACCAGAGGGCGCCTCTCTCACTGGCCTGACCAGTCCTGGTCCTGGGGGCTGGACAGTGCGTCTGCACGGCTTCTCTCTGACGTAGCAGAATCGGATGAGCTCTGAGCTGCTGTTAAATCTGTCCAGCCAAGGCTGTACTGAGCCGGTTTATCTTGGAATAGCTCCGGGATCCTCCAGGACCAGGACTGAATCCTGGATTAAACACTCCGGTAATGCTTTACCTGAGGAACTGTTTCACTGACAGAAGTGAGAGCTGATGGTCCAGCTCACAGCAGTCAGTCCAATCCTATTATTGATCTCAGTTAATAACTAATCAGTCTCACAGCAAGGTCAGTCCAGTCTGGTCCAGCCCGGAGTGGTTCGGACTGCTCTCTTGGTTTTTATTTCAATTTGAAAGTTTTATATTTTAGTATTCTCTGTGTTTGTTAGTATTGACTCTTTTAGTTTCCTAAATTATCTAATCTAAAACAAATAATCACTTTTTGGACATATGTTATAGATGTCAGAACTTCTCAAATCGCTCAGTGTGCAAACACAAAGATTAGCACTTTGCCATACAGCCCCTTTAAACTGGAAATGAGTGTTATGAGCTGGAAATGAGTGTAGGGCACACTGTAACGCACGCTAATATGAGAAACAAACACTGTACATGTAGTATACACTGTGACTAATCCACTGTACTACGCACTGTGATTAACACACCATCTCAGCTAAAATACTGTGACTATAAAATGCTCAGCGATTATGCTTTCTGTTGATGCCATTTAACTTAACTGACTACAGTACACTGTGACTGGCTATTGCATACAATACAACTGATTATAGTACAATATTACCAGCTGTAACATACAATGTAACCTGCTGTCATTTAGAACTTTAGTGTTACTGAATATAGCATCCCTGATTACTGATTGTACTGTCTGTGGTTACGGGCTGTAGTGTCCGTGGTGACTGACTGTAGTGTCCATAGTTACAGGCCTGTAGTGTCCGTGGTTACAGGCCTGTAGTGTCCATGGTTACGGGGCTGTAGTGTCCATGGTTACGGGGCTGTAGTGTCCATGGTGACTGGCTGTGGTGTCTGTGGTGACTGACTGTAGTATCCATGGTTACGGGGCTGTAGTGTCCATGGTTACGGGGCTGTAGTGTCCGTGGTGACTGGCTGTGGTGTCTGTGGTGACTGACTGTAGTATCCATGGTTACGGGGCTGTAGTGTCTGTGGTGACTGGCTGTAGTGTCCATGGTTACAGGCTGTAGTGTCTGTGGTGACTGGCTGTAGTGTCCGTGGTGATGGGGCTGTAGTGTCTGTGGTGATGGGGCTGTAGTGTCTGTGGTTACAGGCTGTAGTGTCTGTGGTGACTGACTGTAGTATCCATGGTTACGGGGCTGTAGTGTCTGTGGTGACTGGCTGTAGTGTCCGTGGTGATGGGGCTGTAGTGTCCGTGGTGATGGGGCTGTAGCGTGCAGGCTCAGCTCTTCCTGACATTACTTTACTCTGCCTGACCATGGTGAGGGAGGTGCTGTAGTGGTGATCAGCCTCAGGCATCTGCTCCACAGTGACGCACAGGAAAGAGAGACGAGTGTGATTCAGGTGTGAGTGTGACCTAACACTGTTCAGACAGAGCGGAGACTCACTGCCTCACCAGTCCGGGATACGCCTGGAGTAGGCAGCAGGTCAGGCACGGGTCAGGCAGGGGTCAGGTCACCTGGGGCAGGCAGGCTGGGGTCAGGCAGCGGTCAGGTCAGGTCACCTGGGGCAGGCAGGCTGGGGTCAGGCTGGGGGTCAGGTCAGGTCACCTGGGGCAGGCAGGCTGGGGTCAGGCTGGGGGTCAGGTCAGGTCACCTGGGGCAGGCAGGCTGGTGTCCAGCAGCGGTCAGGTCAGGTCACCTGTGGCAGGCAGGCTGGTGTCCAGCAGCGGTCAGGTCAGGTCACCTGGGGCAGGCAGGCTGGGGTCAGGCAGCGGTCAGGTCAGGTCACCTGGGGCAGGCAGGCTGGTGTCCAGCAGTGGTCAGGTCAGGTCACCTGGGGCAGGCAGGCTGGTGTCAGCAGCGGTCAGGTCAGGTCACCTGTGACAGGCAGGCTGGGGTCAGGCTGGGGTCAGGTCAGGTCACCTGTGACAGGCAGGCTGGTGTCCAGCAGCGGTCAGGTCAGGTCACCTGGGGCAGGCAGGCTGGTGTCCAGCAGTGGTCAGGTCAGGTCACCTGTGGCAGGCAGGCTGGTGTCCAGCAGCGGTCAGGTCAGGTCACCTGGGGCAGGCAGGCTGGTGTCCAGCAGTGGTCAGGTCAGGTCACCTGGGGCAGGCAGGCTGGTGTCAGCAGCGGTCAGGTCAGGTCACCTGTGACAGGCAGGCTGGGGTCAGGCTGGGGTCAGGTCAGGTCACCTGTGACAGGCAGGCTGGGGTCAGGCTGGGGGTCAGGTCAGGTCACCTGTGACAGGCAGGCTGGGGTCAGGCTGGGGTCAGGTCAGGTCACCTGTGACAGGCAGGCTGGGGTCAGGCTGGGGTCAGGTCAGGTCACCTGTGACAGGCAGGCTGGGGTCAGGCTGGGGTCAGGTCAGGTCAGGTCAGGTCACCTGGGGCAGGCAGGCTGGGGTCAGGCTGGGGTCAGGCAGCGGTCAGGTCAGGTCACCTGGGGCAGGCAGGCTGGGGTCAGGCTGGGGTCAGGCAGGGGTCAGGTCAGGTCACCTGTGACAGGCAGGCTGGGGTCAGGGAGGGGTCAGACAGCGGTCAGGTCAGGTCACCTGTGACAGGCAGGCTGGGGTCAGGCAGGGGTCAGGTCAGGTCACCTGTGACAGGCAGGCTGGGGTCAGGGAGGGGTCAGGCAGGGGTCAGGTCAGGTCACCTGGGGCAGGCAGGCTGGGGTCAGGCTGGGGGTCCGGCTGGGGTCAGGTCAGGTCACCTGGGGCAGGCAGGCTGGGGTCAGGCTGGGGGTCAGGCTGGGGGTCAGGCTGGGGGTCAGGCTAGAGCCACAGAGGTCATGGCCCTGGCAGTGACAGTGCTGTTCTAACGCTGGAGAACTCTGGGAAACGGCTCCGGGTGGTCAGTCCAGCCCTGGGAGTGAAAGGAGCTCTGGCCCCACTGGATCACAGTGTCCGGTGTGAGTGGGTCAGTTCTCTTAGGACAGGGGTCTGTGGACCCCCTTCGCCCCTGTACCTGAGTGCCCTGGTCCCCTGTGAGTGAGCCCCTGCAGTTACCTGGGGGACCCCGTGTGTGCCTGAGCCCCTGTGCAGTTACCTGGGGGACCCCTGTGTGTGCCTGAGCCCCTGTGCAGTTACCTGGGGGACCCCCTGTGTGTGCCTGAGCCCCTGTGCAGTTACCTGGGGGACCCCTGTGTGTGCCTGAGCCCCTGTGCTGTTACCTGGGGGACCCCTGTGTGTGCCTGAGCCCCTGTGCTGTTACCTGGAGGACCCCTGTGTGTGCCTGAGCCCCTGTGCTGTTACCTGGGGGACCCCTGTGTGTGCCTGAGCCCCTGTGCAGTTACCTGGGGGACCCCTGTGTGTGCCTGAGCCCCTGTGCTGTTACCTGGAGGACCCCTGTGTGTGCCTGAGCCCCTGTGCTGTTACCTGGGGGACCCCTGTGTGTGCCTGAGCCCCTGTGCAGTTACCTGGGGGACCCCTGTGTGTGCCTGAGCCCCTGTGCAGTTACCTCGGGGACCCCTGTGTGTGTCTGAGCCCCTGCAGTTACCTGGGGGACCCCTGTGTGTGCCTGAGCCCCTGTGCTGTTACCTGGGGGACCCCTGTGTGTGCCTGAGCCCCTGTGCAGTTACCTGGGGGACCCCTGTGTGTGCCTGAGCCCCTGTGCTGTTACCTGGGGGACCCCTGTGTGTGCCTGAGCCCCTGTGCAGTTACCTGGGGGACCCCTGTGTGTGCCTGAGCCCCTGTGCTGTTACCTGGGGGACCCCTGTGTGTGCCTGAGCCCCTGTGCTGTTACCTGGGGGACCCCTGTGTGTGCCTGAGCCCCTGTGCTGTTACCTGGGGGACCCCTGTGTGTGCCTGAGCCCCTGTGCTGTTACCTGGGGTTACCTGCCCACCGCTGCGCCCCCCTGGACAGGGCTCTGGTCAGCTCCCACTACACTGGACCGTGCGAACTGGACAGCCCCCTTCACGACGCGCAGCAGGCGAGCGGGCCCGGGGTCCGGTCCGGTCCGGTCCGGGCAGGCGGCTGCACCTCCTGCAGAGCGCAGCCCAGCCCGGTCCTGCCGGACCCCAGGGTGCTTCGGTTCTCCAGACCCCACGGCCGCCCCCTCCCCTCGCTCTCTGTCTCACCACGTGCCTTCCCTGTTTTTAATAAAAGATTCTTCTGCTCACCCTCGCTGTCTCGTTCTTTTCGACTGTGGCGCCAGCGCGAGCCGGTATCTCCCTCCCTGCAGAACCACCTTTTGTTCAGGGTGAGAGAAGTAGATCCAGCAGGTGACCACCGGTGACACAAGAGGACCAACCTTCAGGTGTTTGAGTGTGGGCTTATATTAGGAGCTACAGTCCAAGTACAGTAGGACAGTCCTGTTACAGTAGGGGCTACAGTCCCAGTACAGTAGGACAGTCCTGTTACAGTAGGGGCTACAGTCCCAGTGCAGTAGGACAGTCCTGTTACAGTAGGAGCTACAGTCCCAGTACAGTAGAACAGTCCTGTTACAGTAGGAGCTACAGTCCCAGTACAGTAGAACAGTCCAGTTACAGTAGGAGCTACAGTCCCAGTGCAGTAGGACAGTCCCGTTACAGTAGGGGCTACAGTCCCAGTACAGTAGAACAGTCCTGTTACAGTAGGGGCTACAGTCCCAGTGCAGTAGGACAGTCCTGTTACAGTAGGGGCTACAGTCCCAGTACAGTAGGACAGTCCTGTTACAGTAGGAGCTACAGTCCCAGTGCAGTAGGACAGTCTTGTTACAGTAGGGGCCCGGGGTCCGGTCCGGTCCGGTCCGGGCAGGCGGCTGCACCTCCTGCAGAGCGCAGCCCAGCCCGGTCCTGCCGGACCCCAGGGTGCTTCGGTTCTCCAGGCCCCACGGCCGCCCCCTCCCCTCGCTCTCTGTCTCACCACGTGCCTTCCCTGTTTTTAATAAAAGATTCTTCTGCTCACCCTCGCTGTCTCGTTCTTTTCGACTGTGGCGCCAGCGCGAGCCGGTATCTCCCTCCCTGCAGAACCACCTTTTGTTCAGGGTGAGAGAAGTAGATCCAGCAGGTGACCACCGGTGACACAAGAGGACCAACCTTCAGGTGTTTGAGTGTGGGCTTATATTAGGAGCTACAGTCCAAGTACAGTAGGACAGTCCTGTTACAGTAGGGGCTACAGTCCCAGTACAGTAGAACAGTCCTGTTACAGTAGGGGCTACAGTCCCAGTGCAGTAGGACAGTCCAGTTACAGTAGGAGCTACAGTCCCAGTACAGTAGAACAGTCCTGTTACAGTAGGGGCTACAGTCCCAGTACAGAAGGACAGTCCTGTTACAGTAGGGGCTACAGTCCCAGTACAGTAGAACAGTCCTGTTACAGTAGGAGCTACAGTCCCAGTGCAGTAGGACAGTCCAGTTACAGTAGGGGCTACAGTCCCAGTACAGTAGAACAGTCCAGTTACAGTAGGGGCTACAGTCCCAGTACAGTAGGACAGTCCTGTTACAGTAGGAGCTACAGTCCCAGTACAGTAGGACAGTCCTGTTACAGTAGGGGCTACAGTCCCAGTGCAGTAGGACAGTCCTGTTACAGTAGGGGCTACAGTCCCAGTACAGTAGGACAGTCCTGTTACAGTAGGGGCTACAGTCCCAGTGCAGTAGGACAGTCCTGTTACAGTAGGGGCTACAGTCCCAGTACAGTAGGACAGTCCTGTTACAGTAGGAGCTACAGTCCCAGTGCAGTAGGACAGTCCTGTTACAGTAGGGGCTACAGTCCCAGTACAGTAGCGTGAAGCTAGCGTAATGAAGTAACGTGAATGATCTGGAAGTGTATGTAAATAGCCAAATTTCAATCAATGTAAAAGCCCTTCAGCACCACAGCAGCGCATGAGGAGTACAGCAGCATGAGGCAGAGCTCAAGCAGCTGAAACACCTGCTTTGCTATTTCTTCATGGTGACTTTTTACTCCTTGAACATTCTGCCAGATTTTTTCAGGGCAGGTTTTCGAATAGTAGATCGCCTCCACTGATCCCACAATTGAAAAATCAAAGATGATTCGAAGTTTTTTTATTAATTTAACAACACGTTTCTTCCATTTACGTTCCTGTAAATTGTCGTTCCTCTTGTTTTGGGGTTTCTTTTTCCATTCCATGAAAACTGTTTCGAGATCCAAGCTTTTTAAAGGATCTGGATCTAATATTTGTTTCTTGTCATTAAATCAAATAATTTATTACATTTTAATACAATCACATTTTTTTAACTCTAACCAGGAACAAAAACACGTTTTTTGCACCATCAAGAGTGGTGAAACATACAATGTAGAGAAAACACAGCCAACGGCAAATCACCCTTCTGCCTTCAATTCAATTCAAGGTGCTTTATTAGCATGACCGATGGGTACAAACAGTGTTGCCAAAGCAAATAAAAATAATAAAATGAACATGAAACAAAACAAAAAAGAAAATAAAATAAAATCTACAGACATTTACAACAGAGACATATCATAAAATATTTACATATACTGTAAACATATTGAGCATTATTGTGAGACAGACTCACTGTTCCTCAGGCTGTGACAGGAGATCACATACTGGGCTGCCAGTTCAACAGTTCCCTCCTCCGTCTCCCAGTAGGACTGGGACCCGTTGTGATTCTGGCAGGTGTGGGAACTCTGGGACTATATTTCTGAGTTTAGGGAAGAATGTTTCTCTAATCCCAGAGTATCTGTCACAGTGCAGTAGGAAGTGCACCTCTGTCTCTATTTCTCCCCGCTGGCAGTGGGAGCACAGCCTGTCCTCTCTGGGCAGCCAGGTCTGCCTGTGTCGCCCAGTTTCTATGGCCAGGCTGTGGTCACTGAGCCTGTACTTCGTCAGGGTGTGTTTCTTTTTGCTGTTTCTTATCTTGGTCAAATATTCGGCTAGTGTGTATTGTCTGTTTAGGGTTCTGTAGCATTCCAGTTTATGTTGTGTTTGTGTGTGTGTCCCAGTGTGTGAGATATTGCTGTTTGATCTGTGCTGTGATGTGGTTGAGTCTGAGTTGTGGTGCTCTAGCAGTGCTGTCCTGATGCTGGTTAGTGTCATTCAGTCTTAAGTCTTTACTTACACAGTATTGTTCGTTGTCACGCCCGACATCCCTCCACTGCTCCCATTATTGTCCTTGTGGTTAAGCTCCCCAGGTGTGCCCTCTTGTCTGTATTATTCAAAGACCAGCTCCTCCAGTCCTCGGGGCTCATCATTAGGGTCAGGATGTCGCGAGGCCCGCCTGGCACCAGGAAATCCTACGTCCGTCTCCTGGGGGCACAGGTGTCCCCCACACCTCCCGCTCCCTGAGCCCGGGGTCTGGAGGGTCTCGCCCCGTCCCCCCTGGACCTCGTGTTTTGTCTGTCTGTGTGTTCTCCCCTCCCGGGGGATTTTAACCTGGTCGCGTCCCAGGATGGATTAATAATAATAATTGCTTACACTTATATAGCACTCTTCTGGACACTCCACTCAGAGCTCTTCACAGGTCATGGGGATCCCCCCCACCCCCACCAGTGTGCAGCCCCACCTGGATGATGCTCCAGTCCTCTCACACACACCAGCTCTCAGTGGGGAGGAGAGCAGAGTGATGAACCAGTTCAGAGATGGGGGTTATTAGGAGGCCATGACTGGTAAAGACCAGGGGAATGTGACCAGGACACCGGGGTTACACCCCTCCTCTTCTTGAGAGACGCCCTGGGATTTTCAATGACCACAGGGAGTCAGGACCTTGGTTTTACGTCTCATCTGAAGGACTGAAGTGTCCCCGTCACTATACTGGGGCATTAGGACCACCCCTGCTGGCTCCACTAACACCTCTTCCAGCACCATCCTTAGTTTTTCCCAGGAGTCTCCCTTCCAGGTACTGACCAGACTCACACCTGCTGAGCTGCAGAGAGCTGCCAGCTGGGAGCTGCAGGGTGATTTGGCTGCTGGATCACTCGCCACTGGACTCCTGGACTGTCCCCTGACCTGCCTTTGGACCTGTTTGGATTTGGATGATATTCTTTGTCTCCCCCGCTCACTGTCTCACGGACCGTCACTATTATTTTGTGCACTATTAAACCCCTGTGTGTTTCCTTTCACCACGCCTCCTGTCTCCTCCAGCTCTTACCACATCGCACAGGGTCTCCTACAAGACCCGACACGGATCTCAGTCCAGTCCCTATCATTGGTCTGTGTGAACCTCTCCAAACGTAGCTCAAATCTATTCCACAGACCCTCAGCTCGTAGAAAATCGCTATGAGTTTGTCAGATAAGTGTCTTTGCCCATGTAGCTGGGGTCCATAGACCCCTTCCTGTTCCCAGACTGGGACTGCGCATCAGTGGATATAGAGCTGACACCTTTCTCTGTCCAGCACTGCCCAGGAAGTGCTCTATAAACCCCAGCCACATGGGCGAAGACACTTATCTGACAAACTCATGGCTAGCTGAGGGTCTGTAGAAAAGATCTGAGCTACTTTTGGAGAGGCACACATTTTTGTCTGGTCAGTTTTGAGACTTTTCCCTGTCCAGCAGTTCACAGCGCTGTGTCACTTTGAAAGGAGGAAGTGATATAAAAACGACAACAAGATTACAAGAACGCAAAAGTCACTTCTGAGGCAGGTTTTAGGGGACTTTAATTTTGAAAGGTGCTGCCGATTGAGCGTTGCCTAAAGTCGCTAGCTTCACGCTGCTATCCCAACACATGAGAAAAGCCACGACGGCCATGTTGAATAGATACAGCCATGTTGCATAACGGGGGAAAATTCAAAGACTACAACTCCCACAGTGCAAGGGGGCACAAGGGCTGAACTTTGACTTCCGACTTCCGGAGAGACGTGGCTTTTTCCGAGAGTAGTGCTTCCGAAACGCGAGCAAACATGGTGAGTGTGATCGCTGCGCTTGTGATAATGACAGGACCGGCGCTGCTCATGAGCTTGAATTCAACGCGGAGCGTGTGCGGGGGGTGTTCCCGGAGTGCTGGGTGTGGGTTTGGGAGCAGTGTGGGGACTGCTCGGTAGCTACCTGTTCCCCGGCGGGTGAACTGGACACGCAGCCTGTTTCCCGTGTCCGCGCAAAGCTCGCGTTTCCCCGCTGACATGTCGTGGTTTCGGGACGCCGGGAGTTTCGGGGTGCGCAGAAGGACAGTGTGTGACAGTGTGTCTCTGTGAGCAGGAGCTGGAGGCGATGACCCGCTACACCAGCCCGGTGAACCCCGCTGTGTTCCCACACCTGACCGTGGTGCTGCTGGCCATCGGCATGTTCTTCACCGCCTGGTTCTTCGTGTATCCTTCTGCAGACTGACCGCTGTGTGTGTGTGAGAGAGAGAGGGGGACAGACTGACCGCTGTGTGTGTGTGTGTGAGAGAGAGGGGGACAGACTGACCGCTGTGTGTGTGAGAGAGAGAGAGGGGGGCAGACTGACCGCTGTGTGTGTGTGTGAGAGAGAGGGGGGCAGACTGACCGCTGTGTGTGTGTGTGTGTGAGAGAGGGGGACAGACTGACCGCTGTGTGTGAGAGAGAGAGGGGGACAGAGTGACTGACTGCTGTGTGTGAGAGAGAGAGAACAGTCGCATCCAAAACAGGGGCTGCAGCAGAACCTGGCCCTGCTGGAGCAGTACTGTCAGACCTGGGCACTGCCAGCCCATCTGAACCCAGAACAGGGGCTGCAGCAGAACCTGGCCCTGCTGGAGCAGTACTGTCAGACCTGGGCACTGCCAGCCCATCTGAACCCAGAACAGGGGCTGCAGCAGAACCTGGCCCTGCTGGAGCAGTACTGTCAGACCTGGGCGCTGCCAGCCCATCTGGACAAGACCAGAGTTATGGTTTTCCAGAAGAAAGCCAGACCTCAGGGAAACAGGTACAAATTCACACTCAACAACAACACATTGGAGCACACATCCAGCTACATATATCTCGGTCTCACCATCAGCTCTTCTGGGAGTTTTGACCTGGCAGTGAAGGCACTGAGAGAGAAGGCACTCAGGGCTTTCTACACAATAAGAAGGAGGCTCTTCAACATCAACCCACCAACAAGAATCTGGCTCCAAATATTTGAAAGTGAAATCCAACCCATTGCCCTATACGGCAGTGAAGTTTGGGGTCCCATCACAGACCAGGATTACACCCAATGGTACAAACACCCCACAGAAACTCTGCACATGGAGATCTGTAGAATCATCCTCCGTGTGCAGAGAAAAACACCTAACAACGGGTGCTAATTTCCAAATTAGGACAGTACCCACTATTGATAAACATACAGAAAAGAATATTAAAGTATTGGCTACACCTAAAAAACAGCGACCAAAATTCCTACCACCACAAAGCCCTGCTGAGTCAAGAGCTGAGCCCAAAACAGAGCCCCCTGAGCCAGCTGGTCCTGAGGCTCACTGACCTGAGCCACATTGACACTAACCAGCATCAGGACAGCACTGCTAGAGCACCACAACTCAGACTCAACCACATCACAGCACAGATCAAAAAGCAATCTCTCACACACTGGGACACACACACAAACACAACATAAACTGGAATGCTACAGAACCCTAAACAGACAATACACACTAGTTGAATATTTGACCAAAATAAGAAACAACAAAAAGAAACAGACTCTGACGAAGTACAGGCTCAGTGACCACAGCCTGGCCAGAGAAACTGGGCGACACAGGCAGACCTGGCTGCCCAGAGAGGACAGGCTGTGCTCCCACTGCCAGCGGGGAGAAATAGAGACAGAGGTGCACTTCCTACTGCACTGTGACAGATACTCTGGGATTAGAGAAACAGTCTTCCCTAAATTCAGAAATCTAATCCCAGAGTTCCCACACCTGCCAGAATCACAACGGGTCCCAATCCTACTGGGAGAGGGAGGAGGGAACTCAGTTGATCTGGCAGCCCAGTATGTGATCTTCTGTCAGCCTGAGGAACAGTGAGTCTGTCTCCCAATAATGCTCCAGCCGCCTACAGTATATGTCAATATTTTATGACATGTCTTTGTTGTAAATGTCTGTAGATTATATTTTACTTCTATTTTTTGTTTTGTTTAATGTAAATATCATTACTTTCATTTGCTTTGGCAACACTGATTGTACCCATCGGTCATGCTAATAAAGCACCTTGAATTGAAAAATTGAATTGAATTGAGAGAGAGAGAGGGGGACAGACTGACCACTGTGTGTGTGTGGTGTGTGTGTGTGTGTGTGTGTGTGGACAGTGTGGTTCTACAGTGCGCAGCGCAGTGTCTGATGGCAGCAGCCTATGACCCCTTGACCCCATGCCCCAGATATGAGGTGACCTCCACCAAGTACACCCGAGACATCTACAAGGAGCTGCTGATCTCGCTGGTGGCCTCGCTCTTCATGGGCTTCGGCATGCTCTTCCTGCTGCTCTGGGTGGGCATCTACGTCTGAGGTGAGACTTGAATCCATTTCCTTTCTTCTTCCTGTTTTGGATTCTGATGTGTGGAGCAGGCTGTCGGTAACAGACGAATTGCTGCTTCATAGTGTCTGGGCGGCAGGCTTCAAGCAGCGAAGGCTGAGACAGATTCAGGGGTCAGAATCCTCCCAGAAGACAGTGCAGGCTTGTCCTTCTTGTGAGAAGCGAGCGTGATTGGTGACGCTACACAACGCTGCACTACCGAGCCCTGACTCCTGCACACGGGCCTGAGAGCAAGACGTCAACAGTCATGTACAGATGGGGGCTACAGTTCCTGTTGACAACAGGGCCTCTGCTCCACAGCTGGACAAGTTTGGCGTTTCACTGTTTTTTTTTTAAAGTGCTGATGAATAAATGTTGTGTTACTGTGACCTGATGAGCTTGGCGCTTCTTCTAAGGGCTACGAAGTCAACTCCCAAGATCTTCAGAACCTCACTTCCTGTTGTCCGTTTCCTGTTTCAGATTAAAAGAAACAACAGGGAGGGGCCAAAGACACCATGGCAACATTCCAGGGGCGGGACTTCCACTCATCGCGTCGCCATGGGAACGGGACTTCGACTGGACTTTGCACTGACGCTGGGGGCGGGGCTTGGGGTCTGTTCACCAATAAAGACTGGTTGTGAAGCTGCCGAGTGCTGGCCCGTCATTGGAGCGCGAGGGGCCGTGTGTCTGGGCAGGCGGTGTGCTCTCCGTGTCTGCCCTAACGGGGGGCACCAGGGTACACCTCTCTTTCTCCGGACTAGTTCACCGATCCGGCTCCGGCTGACCCGCAGCCCTGGGAGATGGCCCGTCTGTGTGGTGCTGCCCCCGGGCTCCAGGTGAAGGGCCAGCCCTTATCCTCACAGCCAGTGCCATCTATTTATGGAGCTGCGGCTGTCTGCCATCTTAATCCCCGTCTTCCAGATTACAGCCGCCGTCCGTCAGGGAGGTGAGCCGGCTCTCCCAGTCACTCTCCCTCACACTCACTCTCTCACGCCCACAGTGTAGACTCTCCCAGTGTCACACAGCGCAGACGGCTCTCCCAGTCTCTCACACACACAGAGCGCAGACGGCTCTCCCAGTCTCTCACACACAGAGCGCAGACGGCTCTCCCAGTCTCTCTCACACACAGAGCGCAGACGGCTCTCCCAGTCTCTCTCACACACAGAGCGCAGACGGCTCTCCCAGTCTCTCTCACACACATAGCGTAGACGGCTCTCCCAGTCTCTCACACACACAGCGCAGACGGCTCTCCCAGTCTCTCTCACACACAGCGCAGACGGCTCTCCCAGTCTCTCTCACACACAGAGCGCAGACGGCTCTCCCAGTCTCTCTCACACACAGAGCGCAGACGGCTCTCCCAGTCTCTCTCACACACAGCGCAGACGGCTCTCCCAGTCTCTCACACACACAGCGTAGACGGCTCTCCCAGTCTCTCACACACAGAGCGCAGACGGCTCTCCCAGTCTCTCTCACACAGAGCGCAGACGGCTCTCCCAGTCTCTCACACACACAGCGCAGACGGCTCTCCCAGTCTCTCTCACACACAGCGCAGACGGCTCTCCCAGTCTCTCACACACACAGCGTAGACGGCTCTCCCAGTCTCTCACACACAGAGCGCAGACGGCTCTCCCAGTCTCTCACACACACAGCGCAGACGGCTCTCCCAGTCTCTCTCACACACAGCGCAGACGGCTCTCCCAGTCTCTCTCACACAGAGCGCAGACGGCTCTCCCAGTCTCTCTCACACACAGCGCAGACGGCTCTCCCAGTCTCTCTCACACATAGCGCAGACGGCTCTCCCAGTCTCTCTCACACACACAGCGCAGACGGCTCTCCCAGTCTCTCACACACAGAGCGCAGACGGCTCTCCCAGTCTCTCACACACACAGCGCAGACGGCTCTCCCAGTCTCTCTCACACACAGCGCAGACGGCTCTCCCAGTCTCTCTCACACAGAGCGCAGACGGCTCTCCCAGTCTCTCTCACACACAGCGCAGACGGCTCTCCCAGTCTCTCTCACACACAGCGCAGACGGCTCTCCCAGTCTCTCTCACACATAGCGCAGACGGCTCTCCCAGTCTCTCTCACACACACAGCGCAGACGGCTCTCCCAGTCTCTCACACACAGAGCGCAGACGGCTCTCCCAGTCTCTCACACACACACAGCGCAGACGGCTCTCCCAGTCTCTCACACACACAGCGCAGACGGCTCTCCCAGTCTCTCTCTCTCTCTCACACACACACACACACAATGGCCTCTGAGAGGAAATGTTACAGTTTTATTAAATTCAGATATAAAAAATCCACACACATTCCCCCCAGCTCAGTGCCCCGTGAGCGACAGCCACTCGTACAGAGCACCCCCACTCTCGGAGCCCACTGTTAACTCACACCGAGGGGGGACCCCCGTGTGACATCACGCCCCAGGGCGGTCACTCCGTGGGCAGAGCCGGGAGGCCCGCGGTCCGGCTGGCTCCGAGGGGCGTGCCCCTGCTGTCCGGGAGCGCAGCTCACACAGGCCGGCCCCACTGGCCCCGGGGGTCCGAGCCCTGCTGGGGGTCCCTGCCGGGGGTCCCCGCCGGGGGTCACTGCCGAGCTCGGGCGAAGGCGTCGCGGAGCCAGGTGGAGTCCTCATACAGCCGCGGGTCACCCAGACACTCCGCTGTGCGCTTGTACAGGTAGTAGTACAGCACCGCCGCTGGGGGGACAGACAGACAGGTAGTAGTACAGCACAGCCGCTGGGGGACAGACAGACACACAGACAGACAGGTAGTAGTACAGCACCGCCGCTGGAGAGACAGACAGACACACAGACAGACAGGTAGTAGTACAGCACCGCCGCTGGAGAGACAGACAGACACACAGACAGACAGGTAGTAGTACAGCACCGCCGCTGGAGAGACAGACAGACACACAGACAGACAGGTAGTAGTACAGCACCGTCGCTGGAGAGACAGACAGACACACAGACAGACAGGTAGTAGTACAGCACCGCCGCTGGGGGACAGACAGACACAGACAGACAGGTAGTAGTACAGCACCGCCGCTGGGGGACAGACAGACACAGACAGACAGGTAGTAGTACAGCACCGCCGCTGGGGGACAGACAGACACACAGACAGACAGGTAGTAGTACAGCACCGCCGCTGGGGGACAGACAGACACACAGACAGACAGGTAGTAGTACAGCACCGCCGCTGGAGAGACAGACAGACAGACAGGTAGTAGTACAGCACCGCCGCTGGAGAGACAGACAGACACACAGACAGACAGGTAGTAGTACAGCACCGCCGCTGGAGAGACAGACAGACACACAGACAGACAGGTAGTAGTACAGCACCGCCGCTGGGGGACAGACAGACACACAGACAGACAGGTAGTAGTACAGCACCGCCGCTGGGGGACAGACAGACACACAGACAGACAGGTAGTAGTACAGCACCGCCGCTGGGGGACAGACAGA
Source organism: Lepisosteus oculatus (assembly GCF_040954835.1). NCBI lineage: Eukaryota > Metazoa > Chordata > Actinopteri > Semionotiformes > Lepisosteidae > Lepisosteus > Lepisosteus oculatus. The sequence goes on from NC_090716.1 coordinate 814,631, forward strand.
CACACAGACAGACAGGTAGTAGTACAGCACCGCCGCTGGGGGACAGACAGACACACAGACAGACAGGTAGTAGTACAGCACCGCCGCTGGAGAGACAGACAGACAGACAGACAGACAGACAGACAGACAGGTAGTAGTACAGCACCGCCGCTGGAGAGACAGACAGACACACACACAGACAGGTAGTAGTACAGCACCGCCGCTGGAGAGACAGACAGACAGGTAGTAGTACAGCACCGCCGCTGGGGGACAGACAGACACACAGACAGACAGGTAGTAGTACAGCACCGCCGCTGGAGAGACAGACAGACACACAGACAGACAGGTAGTAGTACAGCACCGGCGCTGGGGGACAGACAGACACACAGACAGACAGGTAGTAGTACAGCACCGCCGCTGGAGAGACAGACACACAGACAGACAGGTAGTAGTACAGCACCGCCGCTGGAGAGACAGACAGACACACACACAGACAGGTAGTAGTACAGCACCGCCGCTGGAGAGACAGACAGACACACAGACAGACAGGTAGTAGTACAGCACCGCCGCTGGGGGACAGACAGACACACAGACAGACAGGTAGTAGTACAGCACCGCCGCTGGAGAGACAGACAGACACACAGACAGACAGGTAGTAGTATAGCACCGCCGCTGGAGAGACAGACAGACAGACAGACAGACAGACAGACAGACAGGTAGTAGTACAGCACCGCCGCTGGGGGACAGACAGACACACAGACAGACAGGTAGTAGTATAGCACCGCCGCTGGAGAGACAGACAGACAGACAGACAGACAGACAGACAGACAGACAGACAGACAGGTAGTAGTACAGCACCGCCGCTGGAGAGACAGACAGACACACAGACAGACAGGTAGTAGTACAGCACCGCCGCTGGAGAGACAGACAGACACACAGACAGACAGGTAGTAGTACAGCACCGCCGCTGGGGGACAGACAGACACACAGACAGACAGGTAGTAGTACAGCACCGCCGCTGGGGGACAGACAGACACACAGACAGACAGGTAGTAGTACAGCACCGCCGCTGGGGGACAGACAGACACACAGACAGACAGGTAGTAGTACAGCACCGCCGCTGGGGGACAGACAGACACACAGACAGACAGGTAGTAGTACAGCACCGCCGCTGGAGAGACAGACAGACACACAGACAGACAGGTAGTAGTACAGCACCGCCGCTGGGGGACAGACAGACACACAGACAGACAGGTAGTAGTACAGCACCGCCGCTGGAGAGACAGACAGACACACAGACAGACAGGTAGTAGTACAGCACCGCCGCTGGAGAGACAGACAGACACACAGACAGACAGGTAGTAGTACAGCACCGCCGCTGGAGAGACAGACAGACACACAGACAGACAGGTAGTAGTACAGCACCGCCGCTGGAGAGACAGACAGACACACAGACAGACAGGTAGTAGTACAGCACCGCCGCTGGAGAGACAGACAGACACACAGACAGACAGGTAGTAGTACAGCACCGCCGCTGGGGGACAGACAGACACACAGACAGACAGGTAGTAGTACAGCACCGCCGCTGGAGAGACAGACAGACACACAGACAGACAGGTAGTAGTACAGCACCGCCGCTGGAGAGACAGACAGACACACAGACAGACAGGTAGTAGTACAGCACCGCCGCTGGAGAGACAGACAGACACACAGACAGACAGGTAGTAGTACAGCACCGCCGCTGGAGAGACAGACAGACACACAGACAGACAGGTAGTAGTACAGCACTGCCGCTGGAGAGACAGACAGACACACAGACAGACAGGTAGTAGTACAGCACCGCCGCTGGGGGGACAGACAGACAGACAGACAGACAGACAGACAGACAGGTAGTGGTACAGCACCGCCGCTGGGGGACAGACAGACAGACAGACAGGTAGTGATACAGCACAGCCGCTGGGGGGACAGACAGACACACAGACAGGTAGTAGTACAGCACCGCCGCTGGGGGACAGACAGACAGACAGACACACAGGTAGTGGTACACCACAGCCGCTGGGGGGACAGACAGACAGACAGGTAGTGGTACAGCACAGCCGCTGGGGGGACAGACAGACAGACAGGTAGTAGTACAGCACAGCCGCTGGGGGACAGACAGACAGACAGACACACAGACAGGTAGTAGTACAGCACAGCCGCTGGGGGACAGACACACAGACAGACAGACAGGTAGTAGTACAGCACAGCCGCTGGGGGGACAGACACACAGACAGGTAGTAGTACAGCACAGCCGCTGGGGGGACAGACAGACAGACAGGTAGTGGTACAGCACAGCCGCTTGGGGGACAGACAGACAGGCAGACAGGCAGGCAGGTAGGTAGGTAGGTAGTAGTACAGCACAGCTGGACCGAACTGGGAACTGGACCAAGACTAGGTCGCGTGTGGGCAGAGGGAGGGGTCAGTCCTGCAGAGTTCACAGGTGTCTCCAGTCAGGGGCTAAAGGTCACCGTCCCTCTGAAGTCCAGAGCCCAGTACCCGGTCCGGTCCGGTCCACGTGTGGGCAGAGGGAAGGCCCGTGAGACTCACCCAGCCTCTGGAACACGAACAGAGCCTGCAGTCCACCTGTCCACACGAACCGTCTGGAGTCCAGCCAGCGCAGGTTCTGCAGACAGACAGGGAGACAGGAGGATCAGCGCTCAGGGTCACGGTCAGCTGGCACAGACAGACAGACAGACCGCCCGCCACACAGGCACACAGTACCAGTATCCAGCAGTGGAAGGCGATGCTGAGCCCCAGGTACAGAGCCGACAGCACCAGCAGGGCCCGGAAGCGCTCCAGCAGCAGAGACACCAGGCCCACCTGGAACACGAAGGTGTTGAACAGCATCAGCAGCACAATGATCATGTTGAACAGGATGGCGATGTCCTGGATACTGAGAGAGAGAGAGAGGGGTTAATACACACACACTGACTGGACACTCCAGTACATTAACACTGCACTGAGAGAGAGGGGTTCATACAGACACACTGACTGGACACTCCAGTACATTAACACTGCACTGAGGGGTTAATACAGACACACTGACTGGGCACTCCAGTATATTAACACTGCACTGGGAGAGAGAGGGGTTAATACAGACACACTGACTGGACACTCCAGTACATTAACATTGCACTGAGAGAGAGGGGTTAATACAGACACACTGACTGGACACTCCAGTACATTAACACTGCACTCCAGTGCATTAACACTGCACTGAGAGAGAGGGGTTCATACAGACACACTGACTGGACACTCCAGTACATTAACACTGCACTGAGAGAGAGAGGGGTTAATACAGACACACTGACTGGACACTACAGTACATTAACACTGCACTGAGAGAGAGAGGGGTTAATACACACACACTGACTGGACACTTCAGTACACTAACACTGCAATGAGAGAGAGAGGGGTCAATACAGACACACTGACTGGACACTCCAGTACATTAACACTGCACTGAGAGAGAGAGGGGTTCATACAGACACACTGACTGGACACTCCAGTACATTAACACTGCACTGAGAGAGAGAGGGGTTAATACAGACACACTGACTGGACACTCCAGTACATTAACACTGCACTGAGAGAGAGAGAGGGGTTAATACAGACACACTGACTGGACACTCCAGTACATGAACACTGCACTGAGAGAGAGAGGGGTTAATACAGACGAATGACCCCCAGCTTCTCTCCCTGTCTGTGTGTCTCATGGAGAGCAAGCTGGGGTCTGCGAAAAAACGAATTCCTCATGCAAGACATTGTATACAGATAAGATAAGATCACTTTATTAGCCCTATACAATGTCTTGCATGAGGAATGTGTCTTTGCGCAGAGCCACCACACCGAGACTCAGTCCCCTCTCCCCTCCTCTGCCCACAGGGACCTACATGAACAGCACCAGCTGGATGACGGGGGCGGCCCTCAGCAGCTCGCTGAACGAGTTCACAAACAGGTCGTATCCCAGCAGCACCAGCTGCACAAGAAGCACCAGCGAGTAGTTACTGGTCTGCAGCATCCCGGGCCGGGCCTTCGGCAGAACCTCCACGCAGAGCACAGCACAGGGGTCCGGAGGCAGGGAGAGCAGACCAGTCCCAGACGGACCAGAAGCACCGTCACGCCAGGCCCTTCAGCACCAGGAAACGAGTCCGTGCAGCCCGGCTCGGTGCAGGAAAGGGGCCGATCCGGGCCCTGTTGTACGCCAAGCAGCCCGGGTCGGTGCCGGCTTGGACTGCAGAGGCAAGGGTACAGAGAGCCGCGGGCTGCTGGCCGGGGCGGGGCGGGTCGGACTGTGTGCCTCAGTGAGCCCGCAGTGCGCAGGCGAAACAGGGCGTTAGGAGTCCTGGGACAAAGAGGAGAGGCAAGTAAGCCGAGAAAGACAGTAAAACCACACACTGCGGTCAAACCCTGACCCCTCTTACCTCAAACACCTCTCCTTTCCTCTCTCTTGCAATGCATGTTTGTACTGAGTAGAGCAGTGTGTCGTGTGTGCTCTGCAGTGTGACAGTAGTGTGACAGTAGTGTGAGAGCAGTGTGTGCTGTGCAGTGTGAGAGCAGTGTGTGCTGGGCAGTGTGAGGGCAGTGTGTGCTGTGCAGTGTGAGGGCAGTGTGTGCTGGGCAGTGTGTGATGTGCAGTGTGAGAGCAGTGTGTGCTGGGCAGTGTGAGGGCAGTGTGTGCTGTGCAGTGTGAGAGCAGTGTGTGCTGTGCAGTGTGAGAGCAGTGTGTGCTGGGCAGTGTGAGGGCAGTGTGAGGGCAGTGTGAGGGCAGTGTGTGCTGTGCAGTGTGAGAGCAGTGTGAGGGCAGTGTGAGAGCAGTGTGTGCTGTGCAGTGTGAGAGCAGTGTGTGCTGTGCAGTGTGAGGGCAGTGTGTGCTGTGCAGTGTGAGGGCAGTGTGTGCTGAGCAGTGTGAGAGCAGTGTGTGCTGTGCAGTGTTAGGGCAGTGTGAGGGCAGTGTGTGCTGAGCAGTGTGAGAGCAGTGTGTGCTGAGCAGTGTGAGAGCAGTGTGTGCTGTGCAGTGTGAGAGCAGTGTGTGCTGTGCAGTGTGAGAGCAGTGTGTGCTGTGCAGTGTGAGAGCAGTGTGAGAGCAGTGTGTGTTGTGCAGTGTGAGAGCAGTGTGAGGGCAGTGTGAGGGCAGTGTGAGAGCAGTGTGAGAGCAGTGTGAGGGCAGTGTGTGCTGTACAGTGTGAGGGCAGTGTGAGAGCAGTGTGTGCTGTGCAGTGTGAGGGCAGTGTGTGCTGTGCAGTGTGTGATGTGCAGTGTGAGGGCAGTGTGTGATGTGCAGTGTGAGGGCAGTGTGTGCAGTAGAGTGTGAGGGCAGTGTGAGGGCAGTGTGAGAGCAGTGTGAGAGCAGTGTGAGGGCAGTGTGAGGGCAGTGTGTGCTGTGCAGTGTGAGAGCAGTGTGAGGGCAGTGTGTGCTGTGCAGTGTGAGAGCAGTGTGAGAGCAGTGTGTGCTGTGCAGTGTGTGCTGTGCTGGGCAGTGTGAGGGCAGTGTGTGCTGTGCAGTGTGAGAGCAGTGTGAGAGCAGTGTGTGCTGTGCAGTGTGAGAGCAGTGTGTGCTGAGCAGTGTGAGAGCAGTGTGTGCTGTGCAGTGTGAGGGCAGTGTGTGCTGTGCAGTGTGAGAGCAGTGTGTGCTGTGCAGTGTGAGGGCAGTGTGTGCTGTGCAGTGTGAGAGCAGTGTGAGGGCAGTGTGAGGGCAGTGTGTGCTGTACAGTGTGAGGGCAGTGTGAGAGCAGTGTGTGCTGTGCAGTGTGAGGGCAGTGTGTGCTGTGCAGTGTGTGATGTGCAGTGTGAGGGCAGTGTGTGATGTGCAGTGTGAGGGCAGTGTGTGCAGTAGAGTGTGAGGGCAGTGTGAGAGCAGTGTGAGGGCAGTGTGAGGGCAGTGTGTGCTGTGCAGTGTGAGAGCAGTGTGAGAGCAGTGTGAGGGCAGTGTGTGCTGTGCAGTGTGAGAGCAGTGTGAGAGCAGTGTGAGGGCAGTGTGAGGGCAGTGTGTGCTGTGGAGTGTGAGAGCAGTGTGAGGGCAGTGTGAGAGCAGTGTGTGCTGTGCAGTGTGAGGGCAGTGTGTGCTGTGCTGGGCAGTGTGAGGGCAGTGTGAGAGCAGTGTGTGCTGTGCAGTGTGAGAGCAGTGTGAGAGCAGTGTGTGCTGTGCAGTGTGAGAGCAGTGTGAGGGCAGTGTGTGCTGTGCAGTGTGAGAGCAGTGTGAGGGCAGTGTGAGAGCAGTGTGAGAGCAGTGTGTGCTGTGCAGTGTGAGAGCAGTGTGTGCTGTGCAGTGTGAGGGCAGTGTGTGCTGTGCAGTGTGAGAGCAGTGTGAGGGCAGTGTGTGCTGTGCAGTGTGAGAGCAGTGTGTGCTGTGCAGTGTGAGAGCAGTGTAAGAGCAGTGTGTGCTGTGCAGTGTGAGAGCAGTGTGTGCTGTGCAGTGTGAGAGCAGTGTGTGCTGTGCAGTGTGAGAGCAGTGTGAGGGCAGTGTGTGCTGTGCAGTGTGAGAGCAGTGTGTGCTGTGCAGCGTGAGAGCAGTGTGAGGGCAGTGTGTGCTGTGGAGTGTGAGAGCAGTGTGAGGGCATTGTGAGAGCAGTGTGTGCTGTGCAGTGTGAGAGCAGTGTGTGCTGTGCAGTGTGAGAGCAGTGTGAGAGCAGTGTGAGAGCAGTGTGTGCTGTACAGTGTGAGGGCAGTGTGTGCTGTACAGTGTGAGGGCAGTGTGAGGGCAGTGTGTGCTGTACAGTGTGAGGGCAGTGTGAGAGCAGTGTGTGCTGTACAGTGTGAGGGCAGTGTGTGCTGTACAGTGTGAGGGCAGTGTGAGGGCAGTGTGTGCTGTGCAGTGTGAGGGCAGTGTGTGCTGTGCAGTGTGAGAGCAGTGTGAGGGCAGTGTGTGCTGTGCAGTGTGAGAGCAGTGTGAGGGCAGTGTGTGCTGTGCAGTGTGAGGGCAGTGTGAGAGCAGTGTGAGGGCAGTGTGTGCTGTGGAGTGTGAGAGCAGTGTGAGAGCAGTGTGTGCTGTGCAGTGTGAGGGCAGTGTGTGCTGTGCAGTGTGAGGGCAGTGTGTGCTGGGCAGTGTGAGGGCAGTGTGAGAGCAGTGTGTGCTGTGCAGTGTGAGAGCAGTGTGTGCTGTGCAGTGTGAGAGCAGTGTGAGAGCAGTGTGTGCTGTGCAGTGTGAGAGCAGTGTAAGAGCAGTGTGTGCTGTGCAGTGTGAGAGCAGTGTGCGCTGTAGAGTGTGAGAGCAGTGTGAGGGCAGTGTGTGCTGAGCAGTGTGAGAGCAGTGTGTGCTGTGCAGTGTGAGAGCAGTGTGTGCTGTGCAGTGTGAGAGCAGTGTGTGCTGTGCAGTGTGAGAGCAGTGTGTGCTGTGCAGTGTGAGAGCAGTGTGTGCTGTGCAGTGTGAGGGCAGTGTGTGCTGTGCAGTGTGAGGGCAGTGTGAGGGCAGTGTGTGCTGTGCAGTGTGAGAGCAGTGTGAGAGCAGTGTGTGCTGTGCAGTGTGAGAGCAGTGTGAGAGCAGTGTGTGCTGTGCAGTGTGAGAGCAGTGTGAGAGCAGTGTGAGAGCAGTGTGTGCTGGGCAGTGTAAGAGCAGTGTGTGCTGTGCAGTGTGAGGGCAGTGTGTGCTGTGCAGTGTGAGGGCAGTGTGTGCTGTGCAGTGTGAGAGCAGTGTGAGGGCAGTGTGAGAGCAGTGTGAGGGCAGTGTATGCTGTGCAGTGTGAGAGCAGTGTGAGGGCAGTGTGTGCTGTGCAGCGTGAGAGCAGTGTGAGGGCAGTGTGTGCTGTGCAGTGTGAGGGCAGTGTGAGGGCAGTGTGTGCTGGGCAGTGTGAGGGCAGTGTGAGGGCAGTGTGTGCTGGGCAGTGTGAGAGCAGTGTGTGCTGGGCAGTGTGAGGGCAGTGTGAGGGCAGTGTGTGCTGTGCAGTGTGAGAGCAGTGTGTGCTGTGCAGTGTGAGAGCAGTGTGTGCTGTGCAGTGTGAGGGCAGTGTGAGAGCAGTGTGTGCTGTGCAGTGTGAGAGCAGTGTGAGAGCATTGTGTGCTGTGCAGTGTGAGGGCAGTGTGAGAGCAGTGTGAGAGCAGTGTGTGCTGTGCAGTGTGAGGGGAGTGTGAGGGCAGTGTGTGCTGTGCAGTGTGAGAGCAGTGTGAGGGCAGTGTGTGCTGTGCAGTGTGAGGGCAGTGTGTGCTGTGCAGTGTGAGGGCAGTGTGAGAGCAGTGTGAGAGCAGTGTGAGGGCAGTGTGAGGGCAGTGTGAGGGCAGTGTGTGCTGTGCAGTGTGAGGGCAGTGTGTGCTGTGCAGTGTGAGGGCAGTGTGAGCGCAGTGTGTGCTGTGCAGTGTGAGGGCAGTGTGTGCTGTGCAGTGTGAGGGCAGTGTGAGGGCAGTGTGTGCTGTGCAGTGTGAGGGCAGTGTGAGAGCAGTGTGAGAGCAGTGTGTGCTGTGCAGTGTGAGGGCAGTGCGAGAGCAGTGTGTGCTGTGCAGTGTGAGAGCAGTGTGTGCTGTGCAGTGTGAGGGCAGTGTGTGCTGTACAGTGTGAGAGCAGTGTGAGGGCAGTGTGAGAGCAGTGTGAGGGCAGTGTGTGCTGTGCAGTGTGAGAGCAGTGTGTGCTGTGCAGTGTGTGATGTGCAGTGTGAGAGCAGTGTGTGCTGTGCAGTGTGTGATGTGCAGTGTGAAAGCAGTGTGTGCTGTGCAGTCTGAGGGCAGTGTGTGCTGTGCAGTGTGAGGGCAGTGTGAGAGCAGTGTGTGCTGTGCAGTGTGAGAGCAGTGTGAGGGCAGTGTGAGAGCAGTGTGTGCTGTGCAGTGTGAGGGCAGTGTGTGCTGTGCAGTGTGAGAGCAGTGTGTGCTGTGCAGTGTGTGATGTGCAGTGTGAGAGCAGTGTGTGCTGTGCAGTGTGAGGGCAGTGTGTGCTGTGCAGTGTGAGGGCAGTGTGTGCTGTGCAGTGTGAGAGCAGTGTGTGCTGTGCAGTGTGTGATGTGCAGTGTGAGAGCAGTGTGTGCTGTGCAGTGTGAGGGCAATGTGTGCTGTGCAGTGTGAGAGCAGTGTGAGAGCAGTGTGTGCTGTGCAGTGTGAGAGCAGTGTGTGCTGTGCAGTGTGAGAGCAGTGTGAGGGCAGTGTGAGAGCAGTGTGTGCTGTGCAGTGTGAGGGCAGTGTGTGCTGTGCAGTGTGAGGGCAGTGTGTGCTGTGCAGTGTGAGAGCAGTGTGAGGGCAGTGTGAGGGCAGTGTGTGCTGTGCAGTGTGAGAGCAGTGTGAGAGCAGTGTGAGGGCAGTGTGTGCTGTGCAGTGTGAGAGCAGTGTGAGGGCAGTGTGAGGGCAGTGTGTGCTCTGTGGGCTCCCCTGAGCCTCCCCCGGGGGCAGGTCTCCACAGTTACCCCTCCGGCAGGCCTGCGGCGCTGCACTGGTGGTCATAGCGACGCAGCTCCCTGGGGTTCAGCGCCACTCCAGCGCTGCACTCGAGCCCGACCCGGCCCAGTCCCCACCTCCACCCCCAGCGCCCTGCAGTGGAACTGCTGTCTACCGCCTCTAACAGCACACTCGTCCCCTTCCTGACTATAACTGTCCCCCACACTCGTCCCCTTCCTGACTATAACTGTCCCCCACACTCGTCCCCTTCCTGACTATAACTGTCCCCCCACACTCGTCCCCTTCCTGACTATATCTGTCCCCCCACACTCGTCCCATTCCTGACTATAACTGTCCCCCCACACTCGTCCCCTTCCTGACTATAACTGTCCCCCACACTCGTCCCCTTCATGACTATAACTGTCCCCCCACACTCGTCCCCTTCATGACTATAACTGTCCCCCCACACTCGTCCCCTTCCTGACTATAACTGTCCCCCCACACTCGTCCCCTTCCTGACTATAACTGTCCCCCCACACTCGTCCCCTTCATGACTATAACTGTCCCCCCACACTCGTCCCCTTCCTGACTATAACTGTCCCCCCACACTCGTCCCCTTCATGACTATAACTGTCCCCCCACACTCGTCCCCTTCCTGACTATAACTGTCCCCCCACACTCGTCCCCTTCCCGACTATAACTGTCCCCCCACACTCGTCCCCTTCCTGACTATAACTGTCCCCCCACACTCGTCCCCTTCCTGACTATAACTGTCCCCCCACACTCGTCCCCTTCATGACTATAACTGTCCTCCCACACTCGTCCCCTTCATGACTATAACTGTCCCCCACACTCGTCCCCTTCCCGACTATAACTGTCCCCCACACTCGTCCCCTTCCCGACTATAACTGTCCCCCCACACTCGTCCCCTTCCCGACTATAACTGTCCCCCCACACTCGTCCCCTTCCTGACTATAACTGTCCCCCCACACTCGTCCCGTTCCTGACTATAACTGTCCCCCCACACTCGTCCCCTTCCTGACTATAACTGTCCCCCCACACTCGTCCCCTTCCTGACTATAACTGTCCCCCACACTCGTCCCCTTCCTGACTATAACTGTCCCCCACACTCGTCCCCTTCCTGACTATAACTGTCCCCCCACACTCGTCCCCTTCCTGACTATAACTGTCCCCCCACACTCGTCCCCTTCCTGACTATAACTGTCCCCCACACTCGTCCCCTTCCTGACTATAACTGTCCCCCACACTCGTCCCCTTCCTGACTATAACTGTCCTCCCACACTCGTCCCCTTCCTGACTATAACTGTCCCCCCACACTCGTCCCCTTCCTGACTATAACTGTCCCCCCACACTCGTCCCCTTCCTGACTATAACTGTCCCCCCACACTCGTCCCCTTCCTGACTATAACTGTCCCCCCACACTCGTCCCCTTCATGACTATAACTGTCCCCCCACACTCGTCCCCTTCCCGACTATAACTGTCCCCCCACACTCGTCCCCTTCCCGACTATAACTGTCCCCCCACACTCGTCCCCTTCCCGACTATAACTGTCCCCCACACTCGTCCCCTTCCCGACTATAACTGTCCCCCCACACTCGTCCCCTTCCCGACTATAACTGTCCCCCACACTCGTCCCCTTCCCGACTATAACTGTCCCCCCACACTCGTCCCCTTCATGACTATAACTGTCCCCCACACTGTCCCCTTCCTGACTATAACTGTCCCCCCACACTCGTCCCCTTCATGACTATAACTGTCCCCCACACTCGTCCCCTTCATGACTATAACTGTCCCCCACACTGTCCCCTTCCTGACTATAACTGTCCCCCCACACTCGTCCCCTTCCTGACTATAACTGTCCCCCCACACTCGTCCCCTTCCTGACTATAACTGTCCCCCACACTCGTCCCCTTCCTGACTATAACTGTCCCTCACACTCGTCCCCTTCCTGACTATAACTGTCCCCCACACTCGTCCCCTTCCTGACTATAACTGTCCCCCACACTCGTCCCCTTCCTGACTATAACTGTCCCCCCACACTCGTCCCCTTCCTGACTATAACTGTCCCCCCACACTCGTCCCCTTCCTGACTATAACTGTCCCTCCACACTCGTCCCCTTCATGACTATAACTGTCCCCCACACTCGTCCCCTTCCTGACTATAACTGTCCCCCACACTCGTCCCCTTCCTGACTATAACTGTCCCCCACACTCGTCCCCTTCATGACTATAACTGTCCCCCCACACTCGTCCCCTTCCTGACTATAACTGTCCCCCACACTCGTCCCCTTCCTGACTATAACTGTCCCCCACACTCGTCCCCTTCCCGACTATAACTGTCCCCCACACTCGTCCCCTTCCCGACTATAACTGTCCCCCACACTCGTCCCCTTCCTGACTATAACTGTCCCCCCACACTCGTCCCCTTCCCGACTATAACTGTCCCCCACACTCGTCCCCTTCCTGACTATAACTGTCCCCCACACTCGTCCCCTTCATGACTATAACTGTCCCCCACACTCGTCCCCTTCCTGACTATAACTGTCCCCCACACTCGTCCCCTTCATGACTATAACTGTCCCCCACACTCGTCCCCTTCCTGACTATAACTGTCCCCCACACTCGTCCCCTTCATGACTATAACTGTCCCCCACACTCGTCCCCTTCATGACTATAACTGTCCCTCCTACAGCAGCAGACCCGCATACTCACAGCTCACTGCAGACACTCGGCCTACAGCTCCCAGCCCTGTCCTCCTGCTGCCGGGGCTGTTCCTATAACAGTGCTGAGGAGTCACTAACAACAACAACAACAACGACAACAACAACAGTACTACAGCCGGGCGAGAGCGACTCCGTCTTCGCCCTCCACACTAAGCCTCTTACCGTCACACAACCGCAGCGAGGGGGAATCGCGGCGCCGCTGGCGAGCTGGCCGTGCCGACAGCATCCTCCCGTCCTGCGGCCGCGGCCCCGCCTGTGTTTGCGTCGCTAACGGGGAGACGTGGGAGCTGCTGTGGGCCCGGGGTGTCGTGGGGATCGTCCCGGCTCGGTCGCGCCTGTGAGCCCGGCTGCTGCTGCCTCCCGGTCTCCCCTGGCAACGCGCGCTGCCCCGCTACCGTAGCGCGCCTCGTATACGCGCACCTCGTCGCCCGCCGCCGACCGCTCGCCGTTCTCCGCTATGTCTGGGATCGACGGGTGTTTGCGAACAGAAGTTTAGAAATGTTCCCACTTTAAGAGCAATTTGCGGAATATATGTATACATCAAACAGCCACTTAAAAATCACCATTAATTTTGACACATCAAAAAAGAAGACTATTTTTTATTAAAGAATATTGAACAACGTAATAAATTCAAGAAAACCTCTGGGAAGTTTTCTTCTATTCTTGCTATTCTTGATATCCCTAGTATAGTTCGCTTTAATACCTAGCACTTTTTTACAAGTATAGAGCAGGATAGTTCGTTGACGGCGTGCGCTAAGTGTGGCAGCCGTTTTGGGGAATGAGCTTCCTTTCGGTCCTTTACGGTAAATAATATTCTAATACGTGCTGTGGTGGAGGTGTGTAGGAGTCCGAGCAGCGCCGCCTAGTGGCCCGAAGGACTGGCCGGCGTCTGGCAGCACGAATCTACAGGTTAGATTCAATTCAATTCAATTCAAGGTGCTTTATTAGCATGACCGATGGGTACAATCAGTGTTGCCAAAGCAAATGAAAGTAATGATATTTACATTAAACAAAACAAAAAATAGAAGTAAAATAAAATCTACAGACATTTACAACAAAGACATATTATAAAATATTGACATGTTAGATCTCAGTGAACCTTCAGTTCAAAGAGCTGTATCGGTAACTGGGATTAATTACAATGTTAGCGACAAATTAACAAAACAAAAAAATATAATAAGAAGAACAAGAAAATGAAGAAAGTTCTTATATTATTATTATTATTATTATTATTATTAATAATAATAATAATAACAACAACAACAGTAATGATGATAATAATTACGAAAAATTAAAAAATGCGGTGCTTTTATTTTCACGTAAAAGTGGCTAACAGACAGTATTACGGAATCTGCGATACACCTAGACAACAATGTATCTACGATCACAAACACTGCTCACCCGCTCTGGAAGTTTTAATGACCAAGTGCCGCCCCTTCTCTCTGCCGAGGGAATTTACAGCTGTTCTTATCACGGCCGTCTACACCCCCCTGACGCTAATGGCAGAGGAGCGCTGGTACTGTGGTACCGCACACTGCCAGAAACCAACAGGAACCCGCACATCCCGACGCAACCTTGATCCTCGCCGGTGACTTTGATCACACAAATCTCAACTCCGTTCTCCCGAAATACCATCAGCCTGTCTCCTTCCCAACGAGAGGAGAGAACACTGTGGAGCACGCTTACACCAAGACGTTTACACCAGTGTGGAAACTCAGACCACATCCCTGTTTCTCCTCCCGGCATACAGACAGCGGCACAGGCGAGTGAAACCAGCGCTCAGGACAGCGAAAGTGTGGCCTGAAGGAGCTGAATCAGTCCTGCGGGACTGGTCTGAAAGCACTGACTGGGATCACACACCGACATTTAGGATTATGCATGATCAGTCACTAGCTACATCAGGGCATGTGCTGACGATGTTACACTCACAAAAGAAATAAGAACTTTTCCTCACCAGAAACAGTGAACAGTGAGGTCCACATCCTAATCAAAGCAGAGGATGCAGCATTCAAAACGGGCAATAAATCAGAGCTAAGGTCAGCCAGGATCAATCTAAACAATGGTATTAAACATGCAGAAAACACACTCAAACAGGAATCAGAGGAACACTTCAGCACCAATGACCCCAGGTGCATGTGGCAAGGTATACAGGCCCTCACAGACTACAAGAGGAAGAACGTCTGTGCACCTGCCCATGATGCCTCCCTGCCTAACGAGCTCAACACCTTCTATGCTCGGTTTGAAGCCAACAACACAGAACCAGTCAACAGAGATACACCCTCTGCAGCTGACCAGCTGCTCTTGCTGTCTGCAGACGAGGTGAGGAGATCTCCACTAAGAGTGAACACACGCAAGGCTGCAGGACCTGACGGCATACCCAGTTGTGTCCTCAGAGCCTGCGCCCATCAACTGGCGGGTGTATTCACAAACATTTTCAACATGTCTCTGGCCCAAGCCGTAGTCCCCACCTGCTTCAAGACAACCACCATCATCCCAATACCGAAGAAAACCCCAGTGACATGTCTTAATGACTACCGACCGCTGGCACTAACACCTGTCATCATGAAGTGCTTCGAGAGGCTGGTCATGAAGCACATTAAGGACACCATTCCGAACACACTGGACCTGTTCCAATTCACCTCCCGGCCCAACAGATCCACAGGTGACACAGTCTCCATTGCCACACACACGGCCCTATCCCATCTGGACAAAAAGAACACATACGCATAATAATAATCATTGCTTACACTTATATAAAGCTTTTCTGGACACTCCACTCAAAGTGCTTTACAGGTAATGGGGATCCCCTCCACCACCACCAATGTGCAGCCCCACCTGGATGATGCGACGGCAGCCATAGTGCGCCAGAACGCTCACCACACACCAGCTCTCAGTGGGGAGGAGAGCAGAGTGATGAAGCCAATTCATAGATGGGGATTATTAGGAGGCCATGATTGGTAAGGGCCAATGGGAAATTTTGATTGGTTACACCCCTGCTCTTCTCAAGAAACGCCCTGGGATTTTTAATGACCACAGAGAGTCAGGACCTCTGTTTTATGTCTCATCCGAAGGACGGCGCTTGTTTACAGTATAGTGTCCCCGTCACTATGCTGGGGCATTAGGACCCACACAGACCGCAGGGTGAGCACCCCCTGCTGGCCTCATTCACACCTCTTCCAGCAGCAGCCTCAGCTTTCCCAGGAGTCTCCCATCCAGGTACTGACCAGGCTCACACCTGCTGAGCTCCAGTGGGCTGCCAGTTGTGAGTTGCAGAGTGACATGGTTGCAACTCACTACTATTCATCAACTTCAGCTCAGCTTTTAACACTATCATTCCAGAGAAACTAGTCAAGAAACTCAGTGCACTGGGTCATAACACCACCCTCTGCAACTGGACTCGGGACTTTCTGACAGGCAGACCTCAGGCTGTCAGGCTTGGAAACCACACCTCCAGCACAGTAACTCTGAACACTGGGGTCCCCCAGGGGTGTGTGCTTAGTCCATTGCTCGACTCCCTCTACAC
This sequence comes from Lepisosteus oculatus, assembly GCF_040954835.1. Taxonomy (NCBI): domain Eukaryota; kingdom Metazoa; phylum Chordata; class Actinopteri; order Semionotiformes; family Lepisosteidae; genus Lepisosteus; species Lepisosteus oculatus. The sequence continues at coordinate 830,208 of NC_090716.1, forward strand.
CCACGACTGTAAGGCCAAACACAACACCAACTCCATCATCAAGTTTGCCGATGACACCACAGTTGTAGGTCTGATCACAGACAATGATGAGAGGGCCTACAGGGAGGAGGTCAGTCCCCTTACAACGTGGTGTAAAGACAACAACCTCACCCTCAACGTCAGCAAAACCAAGGAGCTGATCGTTGATTTCAGGAAACTGCAAAACAGACATGCCCCTATCCACATCAACAGGACTGAGGTGGAAAGGGTCAGTAACTTCAAATTCCTTGGCGTCCATATCACCGAGGACCTCACAAGGTCTCTCAACGCCACCTGTCTGATCAAGAAAGCGCAACAGCGCCTGTACTTCCTAAGACAGTTGAAGAAGGTTAAGATATGTCCCCAGATCCTCACTAACTTTTACAGATGCACTACAGAAAGCACACTGACAGGTTGCATCACTGTGGTATGGCAACTGCAGTATTGCTGACCGCAAAGCCCCACAGCGGGTGGTGAAAACTGCCCAGTCCATCACTGGGGCTGCCCTCCCATCCATACAGGACATTTATGACAGACGGTGCTTGAGGAAAGCTCTAAGCATCATCAAAGACCCCACACACCCCAGCTACAGACTGTATGACCCTCTACTATCTGGAAAACAGTACTGGAGCATTCGGGCCCGGAGTACCAGACTCAGAGACAGTTTTTACCCCCACACTATCAAACTGTTAAACTCCCAGCCTCTCTCACCTACGATCTTGGCCAGCAGCCATATCACCCTGCAACTCACAGCTGGCAGCCCACTGAAGCTCAGCAGGTGTGAGTCTGGTCAGTACCTGGATGGGAGACCTCCTGGGAAAAACTAAGGTTGCTGCTGGAAGAGGTGTTAGTGGGGCCAGCAGGGGGTGCTCACCCTGTGGTCCATGTGGGTCCTAATGCCCCAGTATAGTGATGGGGACACTATACTGTAAACAGGCGCCGTCCTTCGGATGAGACGAAAAACCGAGGTCCTGACTCTCTGTGGTCATTAAAAAAAACCCCAGGATGTTTCTCGAGAAGAGGAGGGGTGTAACCCCAGCGTCCTGGACAAATTTCCCATTGGCCCTTACCAATCATGGCCTCCTAATAACCCCCATCTCTGAACTGGCTTCATCACTCTGCTCTCCTCCCCACTGAGAGCTGGTGTGTGTGAGAGAACTGGAGCATCATCCAGGTGGGGCTGCACACTGGTGGGGGTGGAGGGGATCCCCATGACCTGTAAAGCGCTTTGAGTGGAGTGTCCAGAAAAGCGCTATATAAGTGTGAGGAATTATTATTATTATTACGATCTGAACCTCACAGTGCCTTCTCTCTTACCAAAAACCCAAACACACATTGAAATCTACCTCTACCTCACATGTCAAGAAGCTCACTCCCCATCATTTCTATCCTTTATTTCATTCTGTTGATGTATGAGTTTGCACAACGGATGTTGTTTTGCACATTAGCTGATACCTGTTGCAGTTTTGCACACTGCCTGTTGTCTCTTTCTTTTCTTATACAATTGTATTGATGTTGTTTTTTTGTACTACTTATCTTCTGAGAGCTAGCTAAGTAGCATTTCGTATTCCATATACCTGTGTGTGAGTATAACGACAATAAACTTGAACTTGAATAATAATTCTAATGATGATGATGATGTTTATTATTATTATTCAGAGCAGATTAATAAATAATCTCTTGCTCTGGAATGCATGTTGCACATAGAACCAGTCGGGTAAATATATAAACTGGAGTTTAGACAGAGGCTGTTTGTGTGACGTCGTTGTTGTCACAGTGGAGAGTTACTCAGGTAACCCTGCTCATGCGAGTCACCCTCACAGCGCCGGACTCTGAAGTGTGTGTGTGCGTATCTGTGTGTACGGCACATATATTTGCCAATGTGTGTGTGTATTAGTGTTAGGGCGTGTATCAATGTGTATATCTATGTGTGTAGCAATGTTTGTTTATCAGTGTGTATCAATGTGTGTATCAGTGGATGTATTAATGTGCGTGTTTCAGTGTGTGTTTGTATCAGTGTGTGTATCACTGTGTGTGTATGAATGTGTGTTTGTATCAGTGCTTGTCAGTGTGCGTATTAGTGTGTGTGTGTGTCAGTGTGTGTATCAGTGTGTGTAGTAGTGTGTGTGTCAATGTGTGTGAGTATCGGTGTGTGTATCACTGTGTGTGTATGAATGTGTGTTTGTATCAGTGCGTGTATCACTGTGTGTGTATGAATGTGTGTTTGTATCAGTGCTTGTCAGTGTGCGTATTAGTGTGTGTGTGTGTCAGTGTGTGTATCAGTGTGTGTAGTAGTGTGTGTTTCAGTGTGTGTTTGTATCAGTGTGTGTATCACTGTGTGTGTATGAATGTGTGTTTGTATCAGTGCTTGTCAGTGTGCGTATTAGTGTGTGTGTGTGTGTCAGTGTGTGTATCGGTGTTTGTATTAGTGTGTGTGTCAATGTGTGTGAGTATCGGTGTGTGTATCACTGTGTGTGTATGAATGTGTGTTTGCATCAGTGCATGACAGTGTGTGTATCAGTGTGTGGAAGAGAGATAAAGTCCCCACACGTGAGTTCGCACGACACAGCGCCAGCTGAGCTGTCCCGGACCGGGGCGAGGCAGGGGCGGGGCGGAGGGAGTGGCAGGGGCGGGGCGGAGAGGGGGCGGGGCCCGCAGGGGGAGGGGCGGGTCGTCTCCCTGCTCCGCTCGCAGCGACACCTGTTTCCTACAGGACTGCAGCGCGGGCGGGAGCCGAGGCTGAGGAGGGTGAGTCCGAGCTGCTCTGACCGGTCGTGGCGGTCGAACGGTCGATGTGGTCGATTGGGGTCGGTGTCCCGGGCCGGGGGGGGTGGTGCGGGTGAGACTCGCCAAGGTGCTCCACAGCTGGCGCAGCGCGAGACCAGCAGCATATGGAACAGCTGGAGCGCGAGCCGGATTCGGATTAATCATTGACGCAGCTGCACAGCCTCTGCAGCGGGGTCTGGGATCGCTCTGGGGGGGGCAGGGGCCCGGGATCGCTGCTGGAACCCGGAGGCTGTCCCACGCGCTGCCAGCTGACTGGACTCATGCTCCCAGACTCGTCTCGTGCCGTGTGTTCAGCCCTGGGTAACACAGTACAGAGCTGTACAGAGGTGTTCAGCCTTGGATAACTGTGTAACACAGTACAGAGGTGTTCAGTCCTGTGTAACACAGTACAGATCTGTGGTACAGAGGTGTTCAGCCCTGGATAACACAGTACAGAGTTGTACAGAGGTGTTCAGTCCAGTGTAACAGAGTACAGTGCTGTACAGAGGTGTTCAGAGGTGTTCAGCCCTGGGTAACACAGGACAGAGCTGTACAGAGGTGTTCAGTCCAGTGTAGCACAGTACAGAGTTGTACAAAGGTGTTCAGTCCAGTGTAACACAGTACAGAGCTGTACAGAGGTTTTCAGTGTGGTGTAATACAGTACAGAGGTGTTCAGTGCAGTGTAATACAGTACAGAGCTGTACAGAGGTGTTCAGTCCAGTGTAAAGCAGTACAGAGCTGTATAGAGGTGTTCAGTGCAGTGTAACACAGTACAGAGCTGTACAGAGGTGTTCAGTGCAGTGTAATACAGTACAGAGGTGTTCAGTGCAGTGTAACACAGTCCAGTGCTGTACAGAGGTGTTCAGTGCAGTGTTAAGCAGTACAGAGCTGTATAGAGGTGTTCAGTGCAGTGTAACACAGTCCAGCGTGGTCTGGCGGCGTGGTTCGGTCTGGTGTGTTGCGGTCCAGTGTGGTCTGGCGGTGTGTTGTGGTCTGGTGTGTTGCGGTCTGGCGTGTTGCGGTCTGGCGTGTTGCGGTCCAGTGTGGTCTGGCGGTGTGTTGTGGTCTGGTGTGTTGCGGTCCAGTGTGGTCTGGCGGTGTGTTGTGGTCTGGTGTGTTGCGGTCTGGCGTGTTGCGGTCCAGTGTGGTCTGGCGGTGTGATCAGTCCGGTGTGTTGCGGTCTGGCGTGTTGCGGTCCAGTGTGGTCTGGCGGTGTGTTGTGGTCTGGTGTGTTGTGGTCTGGTGTGTTGCGGTCTGGTGTGTTGCGGTCCAGTGTGGTCTGACGGTGTGTTGTGGTCTGGTGTGTTGTGGTCTGGTGTGTTGCGGTCTGGTGTGTTGCGGTCCAGTGTGGTCTGGCAGTGTGATCAGTCCGGTGTGTTGCGGTCTGGCGTGTTGCGGTCTGGCGTGTTGCGGTCCAGTGTGGTCTGGCAGTGTGTTGTGGTCTGGTGTGTTGCGGTCCAGTGTGGTCTGGCGGTGTGATCAGTCTGGTGTGTTGCGGTCTGGTGTGTTGCGGTCCAGTGTGGTCTGGCGGTGTGTTGTGGTCTGGTGTGTTGCGGTCTGGCGTGTTGCGGTCCAGTGTGGTCTGGCGGTGTGTTGCGGTCTGGTGTGTTGCGGTCTGGTGTGTTGCGGTCTGGTGTGTTGCGGTCTGGCGTGTTGCGGTCCAGTGTGGTCTGGCGGTGTGTTGCGGTCTGGTGTGTTGCGGTCTGGTGTGTTGCGGTCTGGCGTGTTGCGGTCCAGTGTGGTCTGGCGGTGTGTTGCGGTCTGGTGTGTTGCGGTCCAGTGTGGTCTGGCGGTGTGTTGCGGTCTGGTGTGTTGCGGTCCAGTGTGGTCTGGCGGTGTGTTGCGGTCTGGTGTGTTGCGGTCTGGTGTGTTGCGGTCCAGTGTGGTCTGGCGGTGTGTTGTGGTCTGGTGTGTTGCGGTCTGGTGTGTTGCGGTCCAGTGTGGTCTGGCGGTGTGTTGCGGTCTGGTGTGTTGTGGTCTGGTGTGTTGCGGTCTGGCGTGTTGCGGTCCAGTGTGGTCTGGCGGTGTGATCAGTCCGGTGTGTTGCGGTCTGGCGTGTTGCGGTCCAGTGTGGTCTGGCGGTGTGATCAGTCTGGTGTGTTGCGGTCTGGTGTGTTGCGGTCTGGCGTGTTGCGGTCCAGTGTGGTCTGGCGGTGTGATCAGTCTGGTGTGTTGCGGTCTGGTGTGTTGCGGTCTGGTGTGTTGCAGTCTGGCGTGTTGCGGTCCAGTGTGGTCTGGCGGTGTGTTGTGGTCTTGTGTGGTGCGGTCTGGTGTGGTGTGGTCTGGCGGTGTGTTGTGGTCTGGTGTGTTGCGGTCTGGTGTGTTGCAGTCCAGTGTGGTCTGGCAGTGTGATCAGTCCGGTGTGTTGCGGTCCGGTGTTAAACACCTACAGTGCTGGAGTGTGATGGAGGGCCAGTGTGCTCTTAGACTGTGAGAAGTCAAGGCCTCAGCTCGATATCCCCAACTGCTCCAGACTGTGCAGACCTATCTGGAGAGCTGGTGCCACACCTGTGACATCACTGGGCCTTCATAGGGGTCTGAGAGCAGGTTCCACACCTGTGACATCACTGGGCCTGTGCAGGGGCCTGAGAGCAGGTTCCACACCTGTGACATCACTGGGCCTTCATAGGGGCCTGAGATCTGGTTCCACACCTGTGACATCACTGGGCCAGTGAAGGGGCCTGAGAGCTGGTTCCACACCTGTGACATCACTGGGCCTGTGCAGGGGCCTGAGAGCTGGTTCCACACCTGTGACATCACTGGGCCTGTGCAGGGGCCTGAGAGCTGGTTCCACACCTGTGACATCACTGGGCCTGTGCAGGGGCCTGAGAGCTGGTTCCACACCTGTGACATCACTGGGCCTGTGCAGGGGCCTGAGAGCTGGTTCCACACCTGTGACATCACTGGGCCTGTGCAGGGGCCTGAGAGCAGGTTCCACACCTGTGACATCACTGGGCCTTCATAGGGGCCTGAGAGCTGGTTCCACACCTGTGACATCACTGGGCCTGAGAGCTGATCCTGGGCGGGCCCTGGCTGTGGTCAGCCCTGCAAGGCAAATATTGACTGTGCTGTCAGTCTCGCTGCCTGGTAGCAGGGACTCTGATCCCCACAGGGGTCACTCCAGCAGGTGGACACTCTGTTCCTGGGGTGGTCACTCCAGCAGGTGGACGCTCTGTTCCTGGGGTGGTCACTCCAGCGGGTGGATGCTCTGTTCCTGGGGTGGTCACTCCAGCAGGTGGACACTCTGTTCCTGGGGTGGTCAGTCCAGCAGGTGGACGCTCTGTTCCTGGGGTGGTCACTCCAGCAGGTGGACGCTCTGTTCCTGGGGTGGTCACTCCAGCAGGTGGACACTCTGTTCCTGGGGTGGTCAGTCCAGCGGGTGGACGCTCTGTTCCTGGGGTGGTCAGTCCAGCGGGTGGACGCTCTGTTCCTGGGGTGGTCACTCCAGCAGGTGGACACTCTGTTCCTGGGGTGGTCAGTCCAGCGGGTGGACACTCTGTTCCTGGGGTGGTCAGTCCAGCGGGTGGACACTCTGTTCCTGGGGTGGTCACTCCAGCAGGTGGACGCTCTGTTCCTGGGGTGGTCACTCCAGCAGGTGGACGCTCTGTTCCTGGGGTGGTCACTCCAGCAGGTGGACACTCTGCTCCTGGGGTGGTCAGTCCAGCGGGTGGACGCTCTGTTCCTGGGGTGGTCAGTCCAGCGGGTGGACACTGTTCCTGGGGTGAATAATGAGTGAATCATGTGAATATCTGAAGCACAGGTGTGTTTGTTAGTGAAGCTAATTTCCTTCTTTATTTCAGACTCATTTCTGACTTGACATGTTTTGTGAACAGATTGTGCTGATCACAGTCCAGTTTGAAGAGTGCCTCACTTGGGTCGCTATCTCTGCACTTGTCTGCTGATTGTTCTCGATCACATCGTGTCAGAATGCAAATCTCTATTTGCATAGCTCTGTCCCTCTGTCCCTCTCCCTCCCCCTCCATCACTCCATCCCTCTCTCCCTGCCTGTTTGCAGAGGGCTCACATGACAGTATCCTTCTCTAGCACAGCCGCATCCTGGAACACCTTCAGTGAGCACGAGGGAGGCAGAGTGTGTGTGTCTGAGAGAGAGTCAGTGTGTGTGTGTGTGTCTGAGAGGGAGAGTCAGTGTGTGTGTGTGTCTGAGAGAGAGAGAGTCCGTGTGTGTGTGTGTCTGAGAGAGAGTCAGTGTGTGTGTGTGTCTGAGAGAGAGAGTCAGTGTGTGTGTGTCTGAGAGAGAGAGAGAGTCAGTGTGTGTGTGTCTGAGAGAGAGAGAGAGTCAGTGTGTGTGTGTGTCTGAGAGAGAGAGAGTCCGTGTGTGTGTGTGTGTCTGAGAGGGAGAGAGTCAGTGTGTGTGTGTCTGAGAGAGAGAGAGTCAGTGTGTGTGTGTCTGAGAGAGAGAAAGAGTCAGTGTGTGTGTCTGAGAGGGAGAGAGTCAGTGTGTGTGTGTGTCTGAGAGGGAGTCAGTGTGTGTGTGTCTGAGAGAGAGAGAGTCCGTGTGTGTGTGTCTGAGAGAGAGAGAGTCCGTTTGTGTGTGTCTCAGAGAGTCAGTGTGTGTGTGTCTGAGAGAGAGAGAGTCAGTGTGTGTGTGTCTGAGAGAGAGAGTCAGTGTGTGTGTGTGTCTGAGAGAGAGAGAGTCAGTGTGTGTGTGTCTGAGAGAGAGAGTCAGTGTGTGTGTGTGTCTGAGCGAGAGAGAGTCAGTGTGTGTGTGTCTCAGAGAGTCAGTGTGTGTGTGTCTGAGAGGGAGAGTCAGTGTGTGTGTCTGAGAGAGAGAGTCAGTGTGTGTGTGTCTCAGAGAGACACTCAATGGGACAAACACCCCACAGAAACTCTGCAAATGGAGAAAAACACCTAACAACGAGTGCAGGGCCGAATTAGGCCAGTACCCACTATTGATAAACATACAGAAGAGAGTATTAAAGTATTGGCTACACCTAAAAAACAGCGACCAAAATTCCTACCACCACAAAGCCCTGCTGAGCCAAGAGCTGAGCCCAAAACAGAGCCCCCTGAGCCAGCTGGTCCTGAGGTTCACCGACCTGAGCCACACCGACACTAACCAGCCTCAGGACAGCACTGCTAGAGCACCACAACCCAGACTCAACCACATCACAGCACAGATCAAACAGCAATATCTCACACACTGGGACACACACACACAAACACAACATAAACTGGAATGCTACAGAACCCCTAAAGAGACAATACACACTAGCCGAATATTTGACCAAGATAAGAAACAGAAAAAAGAAACAGACTCTGACAAAGTACAGGCTCAGTGACCACAGCCTGGCCATAGAAACTGGGCGACACAGGCAGACCTGGCTGCCCAGAGAGGACAGGCTGTGCTCCCACTGCCAGCGGGGAGAAATAGAGACAGAGGTGCACTTCCTACTGCACTGTGACAGATACTCTGGGATTAGAGAAACATTCTTCCTGAAATTCAGAAATCTAATCCCAGAGTTCCCACACCTGCCAGAATCAAAACGGGTCCCAATCCTATTGGGAGAGGGAGGAGGGAACTCAGTTGAACTGGCAGCCCAGTATGTGATCTTCTGTCACAGCCTGAGGAACAGTGAGTCTGTCTCCCAATAATGCTCAATATGTTTACAGTATATGTCAATATTTTATGATATGGCTTTGTTGTTTGTAGATTTTATTTTACTTTTATTTTCTGTTTTGTTTCATGTGATTTTTGTTTCATTTATTTGCTTTGGCAACACTGATTGTACCCATCGGTCATGCTAATAAAGCACCTTGAATTGAACTTGAATTGAATTGAATTGAGAGAAAGTCAGTGTGTCTGTGTCTCACCTGGCTGCCCAGAGAAGACAGGCTGTGCTCCCACTGCCAGCAGGTGCACTTTCTGCTGCACTGTGAAAAATACCCTGGGATTAGATAAACATTCTTCTCCAAACTAATAAACCTTATCCCAGAATTCCTACACATGCCAGAATCAAAACAGCTCCCAGTCCTACAGTAGGAGGAAACTCAATAGAGGTGCAGCCCAGTATGTGATCTCCTGTCAACGTCTGAGGACCAGTGAGCCTGTCTCTCAATAATAATAATACAGTGTGTGATCTCCTGTCCCAGCCTGAGGAACAGTGAGTCTGTCTCTCAATAATAATAATACTGTGTGTGATCTCCTGTCCCAGCCTGAGGAACAGACAGTGAGCCTGTCTCTCAATAATAATAATACAGTGTGTGATCTCCTGTCCCAGCCTGAGGAACAGACAGTGAGCCTGTCTCTCAATAATAATAATATAGTGTGTGATCTCCTGTCCCAGCCTGAGGAACAGACAGTGAGCCTGTCTCTCAATAATAATAATACAGTGTGTGATCTCCTGTCCCAGCCTGAGGAACAGACAGTGAGCCTTTCTCTCAATAATAATAATACAGTGTGTGATCTCCTGTCCCAGCCTGAGGAACAGTGAGCCTGTCTCTCAATAATAATAATACAGTGTGTGACCTCCTGTACCAGCCTGAGTTACAGACAGTGAGTCTGTCTCTCAGTAATGTTCTGTGTTGTACAGTACTGTATGTAAATACCTGATGATGTCTGCAATATAAATGTCTTTAATTGTGCTAATTGTATCTGCTTCAGGAACACTATAATTCATAAGTCATGTCACTAAAGCTAATTGAATTTGAATTTGAGTCGGTATGTATTTGTCTCATAGAGTCTTGTTCCACACTCCTATAGCCTTTGTGTAAAGAAGTGACTCTTTTTCTCAGTTTTAAATGCCATGTAGGTTCAACCAGTGTCCTTTGATTCTTGTTTCACTGTTGAGCTTGAGTCCACTAGCCTAGGATTTTGAATACTTGTGTCAGTTTAATCTTTTATCTTTTATGTTAATGACTAAAGAGATTCAGATCCTTCAGTGTGTCACTGTAGTACAGTTCTTTGAGCCCAGGAATGTATCTGGTTACTCTTCTCTGGACTGATTCCAGAGCAGTAGTTTGTTACATGTTATATTTTTGGAACATGGTGTCATAATAGTCTCCATCGCTCTCTGTGATCGTCTGTCAATGCCTAATGTCCTGTTAGTCTCCATTGCTCTCCAGGCGTGTGTGTAGGGTGTGGGTAGAGTGTGTGAAGGGTGTGTGTAGGGTGTGTGTAGGGTGTGTGTAGGGTGTGTGTAGGGTGTGTGTAGAGTGTGTGTAACTTGTGTATAGGGTGCATGCAGGGTGTGTGTAGTCTGTGTGCAGGATATGTGTAGAGTGGGTGTAAACTGTATGCAGGGTGTGTGTAATCTATGTACAGGGTGTGTGTAGTCTGTGTGTAGGGTGGCTGTAAACTGTTTACAGGGTGTGTGCAGATTGTGTGTAGGGTGTGTGTAGAGTGTGTGTAGAGTGTGTGTAGAGTGTGAAGGGTGTGTGTAGGGTGTGTGTAGGGTGTGTGCAGGGTCTGTGCAGGGTGTGTGTAGAGTGTGTGTAGAATGTGTGTAGAGTGTGAAGGGTGTGTGTAGGGTGTGTGTAGAGTGTGTGTAGGGTGTGTGCAGGGTGTGTGTAGAGTGTGTGTAGGGTGTGTGCAGGGTGTGTGTAGAGTGTGTGTAGAGTGTGTGTAGAGTGTGAAGGGTGTGTGTAGGGTGTGTGTACGAGTGTGCAGGGTGTGTGTAGGATGTGTGTAGAGTGTGCAGGGTGTGTGCAGGGTGTGTGTACGAGTGTGCAGGGTGTGTGTAGGGTGTGTGTAGAGTGTGTGTAGGGTGTGTGCAGGGTGTGTGTAGGGTGTGTGTAGAGTGTGCAGGGTGTGTGTAGGGTGTGAAGGGTGTGTGTAGGGTCTGTGTAGAGTGTGTGTAGGGTGTGTGTAGAATGTGAAGGGTGTGTGTAGAGTGTGTGTAGAGTGTGAAGGGTGTGAGTAGGGTCTGTGTAGAGTGTGTGTAGGGTGTGTGTAGAATGTGAAGGGTGTGTGTAGAGTGTGTGTAGAGTGTGAAGGGTGTGTGTAGAGTGTGTGTAGAGTGTGAAGGGTGTGTGTAGGGTCTGTGTAGAGTGTGTGTAGGGTGTGTGTAGAATGTGAAGGGTGTGTGTAGGGTCTGTGTAGAGTGTGTGTAGGGTGTGTGTAGAATGTGAAGGGTGTGTGTAGGGTCTGTGTAGAGTATGTGTAGGGTGTGTGTAGAATGTGAAGGGTGTGTGTAGAGTGTGTGTAGAGTGTGAAGGGTGTGTGTAGGGTCTGTGTAGAGTGTGTGTAGGGTGTGTGTAGAGTGTGTGTAGGGTGTGTGCAGGGTGTGTGTAGGGTCTGTGTAGAGTGTGTGTAGGGTGTGTGTAGTGTCTCAGGAGGGAGTCCCCTGGCTGTACAGAGTCTCATTGTTCAGCTCTTTCCACACAACCTGCTTTTCTCAGCAGCCCCACTGAAGCAGAAAGAACAGTTTCCTCTTCTGCTTGTCTGGGTGACAGGATTCTGGAGCTCTGTCTGCTTCACACACAGCCTGTCTGTCTGCCTGTCCAAGAGCTGCCCAGCCTATCTGTGAGTCTGCCTGTCTGTCTGTCTGCCTGTCCAAGAGCTGCCCAGCCTATCTGTGAGTCTGCCTGTCTGTCTGTCTGCCTGTCCAAGAGCTGCCCAGCCTATCTGTGAGTCTGCCTGTCTGTCTGTCTGCCTGTCCAAGAGCTGCCCAGCCTATCTGTGAGTCTGCCTGTCTGTCTGTCCTAGAGCTGCCCAGCCTATCTGTGAGTCTGCCTGTCTGTCTGTCCTAGAGCTGCCCAGCCTATCTGTGAGTCTGCCTGTCTGTCTGTCTGCCTGTCCAAGAGCTGCCCAGCCTATCTGTGAGTCTGCCTGTCTGTCTGTCTGCCTGTCCAAGAGCTGCCCAGCCTATCTGTGAGTCTGCCTGTCTGTCTGTCCTAGAGCTGCCCAGCCTATCTGTGAGTCTGCCTGTCTGTCTGTCCTAGAGCTGCCCAGCCTATCTGTGAGTCTGCCTGTCTGTCTGTCTTCCTGTCCAAGATCTGCCCAGCCTATCTGTGAGTCTGCCTGTCTGTCTGTCCTAGAGCTGCCCAGCCTATCTATGAGTCTGCCTGTCTGTCTGTCCTAGAGCTGCCCAGCCTATCTGTGAGTCTGCCTGTCTGTCTGTCTGCCTGTCCAAGAGCTGCCCAGCCTATCTGTGAGTCTGCCTGTCTGTCTGTCCTAGAGCTGCCCAGCCTATCTGTGAGTCTGCCTGTCTGTCTGTCTGCCTGTCCAAGAGCTGCCCAGCCTATCTGTGAGTCTGCCTGTCTGTCTGTCTGTCTGTCTGTCTGGATTAATAGCAGTTTGAGCACCAGTCTGTCTGTCTGTCTGGATTAACAGCAGTGTGAGCACCAGTCTGTCTGTCTGTCTGTCTGTCTGTCTGTCTGTCTGTCTGTCTGTCTGTCTGGATTAACAGCAGTGTGAGCACCAGTCTGTCTGTCTGTCTGGATTAACAGCAGTGTGAGCACCAGTCTGTCTGTCTGTCTGTCTGTCTGTCTGTCTGTCTGTCTGTCTGTCTGTCTGTCTGTCTGTCTGTCTGTCTGTCTGTCTGTCTGGATTAACAGCAGTGTGAGCACCAGTCTGTCTGTCTGCGCAGGGGGATGGCACACTGGGCTCTGGGCAGAGAGGTGCTGGTGGGAGAGGGGCGCGGGGAGGCAGAGAGCAGCCCCAGGCCGGGCCGAAGCAGGGGGCTCGCGGTGGTGCCCAGCCCGAGGGAGAGAGGGCCCCAGGGGGGCAGCCTGCAGCAGGAGACCCTGGAGAAGGCCCGGGAGCTGTTCCTGCTCTGCGACAAGGAGGAGAAGGGCTTCATCACCAAGAGAGACATGCAGGTGCCTCCCTCCGTCTCACCCTCGCTCTCGGTGTCCCTGTCTCACTGAGTCTCCCTCCCTCACTGTCCCGTCTGGCTCTCTCAGAGGCTGCAGAGTGAGCTCCCTCTGTCGCCGGAGCAGCTGGAGTCCGTGTTCGACAGCCTGGACAGAGACAGGAACGGCTACCTCACGCCCCTGGAGTTCAGCATGGGCCTCGGTCAGTCAGTCCTTCTGTCCCCCTCTCCAGACTGCCTGACACACATCCTCACAGCAGCGCAATGGACAGTAAAATACTCTCTCTCTCTCCCCCCGTCTCTCTCCTGTCTCTCTCTCCCGTCTCTCTCTCTCCCGTCTCTCTCCCCCTGTCTCTCTCCTGTCTCTCTATCCCCCGTCTCTCTCTCTTCTGTCTCTCTCCCGTCTCTCTCTCCCTCCTGTATCCTCCTCCTGTATCCCCCCGTCTCTCTCTCCTGTCTCTCTCTCCCGTCTCTCTCTCCTGTCTCTCTCTCTTTCGTCTCTCTCTCTCTTTCGTCTCTCTCTCCTGTCTCTCTCTCCTGTCTCTCTCTCCCGTCTCTCTCTCCCGTCTCTCTCTCCCGTCTCTCTCTCCTGTCCCTCTCCTGTCTCTCCTGTATCTCCCCCCTGTCCCTCTCCTGTCCCTCTCCTGTCTCTCCTGTCTCCCCCCTGTCTCTCCTGTCCCTCTCCTGTCTCTCCTGTCTCCCCCCTGTCTCTCCTGTCCCTCTCCTGTCTCTCCTGTATCTCCCCCCTGTCTCTCCTGTCCCTCTCCTGTCTCTCCTGTATCTCCCCCCTGTCTCTCCTGTCCCTCTCCTGTCTCTCCTGTATCTCCCCCCTGTCCCTCTCCTGTCCCTCTCCTGTCTCTCCTGTCTCCCCCCTGTCTCTCCTGTCCCTCTCCTGTCTCTCCTGTCTCCCCCCTGTCTCTCCTGTCCCTCTCCTGTCTCTCCTGTCTCCCTCCCCCCTGTCTCTCCTATCCCTCTCCTGTCTCTCCTGTCTCCCCCCTGCCTCTCCTGTCCCTCTCCTGTCTTCAGGCCAGTTCCTGGGGGTGGAGGTGTGGGCGGAGGGAGAGAGCTCGTGCCAGGAAGAGCCCCCTCTGTCAGGATGGGGGGCTCATCAAGGGGACCCCCCAGAACCAGCAGACCTGCAGCTCTCACAGGCCCTGGAGGAGCTGGGCGCCGCCCACATTTTTGTGGAGTGAGTTGTAGAAGTGTGTGTCGTGTTGTTGCTTAGTGTGTTTCACAATGTCCTGCGTTGTTGTGGCAGTGTGTTGCTGTGTTGTATGTGATGTTTTGTGACAGTGTGTAGTGTTATTGTGTGACAGAGTGTTCTATTGTTGTGTGATAGTGTTGAAGTGTGGTGTAGTTTTGTGCTGTTGTGTTGTGTGACAGTGTGTTGTGTTGCAGCGTGTTGTGTTGTTGTGTGACAGTGTGTTATGTTGTCATCTGACAGTATTGACGAGTTGTTTAGTATGTGCTGTTGTGTTGTTATGTTGTGTGACAGTATGTTGTGTTGTTGTGTGATAGTATGTTGTTGTGTTGCAGTGTGTTGTGTTGTTGTGTGACAGTGTGTTGTGTAATTGGGTTGCAGTCAGGAGGAACTGCGCACATTGTGGGCGGGGCTTCGGGAGGAGAGACCTGAGCTGCTATTGGCTCTGCAGGAGCTGCTGTTGCGAGTCTCCGCCCACATCCAGGACACACTGAGAGAGAGAGACAACCTGGAGCAGACACTCAGACGGTCAGTGTGCTGTCTCGCTCCGTCTCTCTGTCCCTCTCACTCCAACTCACTCTGTCCCTTTCACTCTGACTGTCTGAGGCTCTCTTTGTCAATCAGTCTCAATCTGTCCCCTTGATCCATCTCTCTCTGTCTCTCTCAATTCAATTCAATTCAAGGTGCTTTATTAGCATGACCGATGGGTACAATCAGTGTTGCCAAAACAAATAAAAATAATAAAATTAACATGAAACAAAACAAAAATCTACAGACATTTACAACAAAGACATATCATAAAATATTGACATATACTGTAAACATATTGAGCATTATTGGGAGACAGACTCACTGTTCCTCAGGCTGTGACACAGTGGGAGCACAGCCTGTCCTCTCTGGGCAGCCAGGTCTGCCTGTGTCTCTCTCTCTGTCTCTCTGCCGCTCTGTGTCTCTCTCTGTCTCTCTGCCTCTCTCTCTGTCTCTCTGTCTCTGTCCCTGTGTCTCTGTGTCTCTCCCTGAGGCCCTGTGCTGTCCGTGTCCCCCTGTGCCAGGCGTGAGTGTGACCACGAGCAGGTGGTGCGCTCTCTGTATGAAGAGATGGAGACGCAGATGAAGGAGGTGAAGGAGAAACAGCTCATGCAGGTAATAATCATAATAATAATAATAATAATAATAATAGTAGCAGTAGCAGTAGTAGCTACAGGGGACGCTGAGTGACGCTCGGTGCCGATGTGTCCCAGGATTCAGTGCGGAAGAGCGACAGGACCCAGCAGCTGCAGAGAGAGCTGGAGACACGAGAGCAGGAGCTGCACAGCATCGTGGGAAAACAGAGAGAGGTAGAGAGGGGTGGGGGGGTAGAGAGTCTCTCTCCTCTGTCTAGAGGGGCAGAGGGGAGTAGAGGGGGTAGAGGGGGGGTAGAGAGGGGTGGGGGGGTAGAGAGGGGTAGAGAGGGGTAGAGGGGGGGATAGAGAGGAGTAGAGGGGGGTAGAGAGGGGTAGAGAGGGGTAGAGGGTGGTAGAGAGGGGTAGAGGGGGGTAGAGAGGGGTGGGGGGGGTAGAGAGGGGTAGAGAGGGGTAGAGGGGGGGATAGAGAGGAGTAGAGGGGGGTAGAGGGGAGTAGAGGGGGGTAGAGAGGGGTAGAGAGGGGTAGAGGGGGGTAGAGGGGGGTAGAGAGGGGTAGAGAGGGGTAGAGGGTGGTAGAGGGTGGTAGAGAGGGGTAGAGGGGGGTAGAGAGGGGTGGGGGGGGTAGAGAGGGGTAGAGAGGGGTAGAGGGGGGGATAGAGAGGAGTAGAGGGGGGTAGAGGGGGTAGAGGGGGGTAGAGAGGGGTAGAGAGGGGTAGAGGGTGGTAGAGGGGGTAGAGAGAGGTGGGGGGGTAGAGAGGGGTAGAGGGTGGTAGAGAGGGGTAGAGAGGTGGGGGGGGTAGAGGGGTGGTAGAGGGGGTAGAGGGGGGGTAGAGAGAGGTGGGGGGGTAGAGGGGTCGAGAGTGAGAGGGGCAGAGACAGGGGACAGTGAGTGCCGGTCCTGACGCTGCCGGTCTCTCAGCTGGAGCAGGAGCTGAGAGCCCTGGGCGCGGAGCAGCAGGACACTCGATCCCAGAACCAGCAGCTGCGCAGGGTCAACACACAGCTGGCCGAGCAGCTGGAGGCCAGCCGGCAGGAGCTGCACAGAGTACACAGCCTCCTGCAGCACACCCAGCAGAGCACCCTGCGAGAGCAGAGGGAGAAGGAGAGGTATCTCCCCAGCTCCCTGCCCCGGGCTGTCTGCACCCATCCGCCTGTCTGTCTCGCTGTCTGTCTGTCTGTCTCTCTCTCTCTCTCTCTCTTTCTCTCTCTCTCTCTCTGTCTGTCTGTCCCTCTCTGTCTGTCTGTCTGTCTCTCTCTCTCTCTCTCTCTCTCTCTCTCTCTGTCTGTCTCTCTGTCTGTCTGTCTGTCCCTCTCTGTCTGTCTGTCTGTCTGTGTCTCCCTCTCTGTCTGTCTGTCTGTCTGTCTGTCTGTCTGTCTCTCTCTCTCTGTCTGTCCCTCTCTGTCTGTCTGTCTCTTTCTGTCTGTCTGCGTCTGACTGTCTGTGTCTGACTGTCTATCTGTCCCTCTCTGTCTGCATTAATCCGACTGTCTGTCTGTGTCCAACTGTCTGTTTGTCCCTCTCTGTCTGCGTCTCACTGTCTGTCTGTGTCCAACTGTCTGTCTTTCCCTCTCTGTCTGAGTCTGACTGTCTGCACCCAGCCTGTCTGTCCCTCTCTGTCTGAGTCTGACTGTCTGTGTCTGACTGTCTGCACCCAGCCTGTCTGTCCCTCTCTGTCTGAGTCTGACTTTCTGTATCCACCTGTCTGTCTCTCACTGGATCAGCCTGTCTGTCTCTCATTGGGTGGCCTGTCTGTCTCTCACTGGGTTGACTTGTCTGTCTGCTCCAGGGACATACTGAAGGTGTCTAAGAACATGCAGAAGGAGAAGGAGAGTCTGATGAAACAACTGGACCTGCTGAGGTACAGCCGTCTGTCTGAGTGTCTTGGGGGGACTTTAGGGTTTAGAGTAACAGTGCTGCAGAACACTAGACGAACAGACAGTATAGTCCGGTGGCTCTGTGGCTCAGGATCTGCGCCTGTGACTGGAAGGTTGCCGGTTCAAATCCCACACCTGGCAGAGGAATCCTACTCTGTTGGGCCCCTGAGCAAGGCCCTGAACCCCAACTGCTCCAGGGGTGCCATATAAATGGCTGACCCTGCGCTCTGACCCCCAGCTTCTCTCCCTGTCTGTGTGTCTAATGGAGAGCAAGCTGGGGTCTGTGAAAAGAAGAATTCCTCATGCAAGAAATTGTATAGGGCCAATAAAGTGATCTTATCTTATCTTATAAACAGAATTGAACTACAATAACGCAGGAAAGTCTTCTAGTGTGTTCAGGAATGGATTGATTTGTGTCTAAATGAGTGCTGTTGGGCTGCTGGGCTGCTGGGCCAGGACTCTGGAAGATCTTCCTCTTACCTCTGTCTTCCTCCTTTCTCCTTCCCTCCCGGCCACCTCACTCTCGCTGTCTCCATCCCTCTGCCTCCTCTTCCTCCCTCTCCTTCATTTCTCTCCTTTCCCTCTCCTGATCTCCTCTTTCAATTCCTCCTCTCCCTCCCTCTCCTGTGTTCGTCTCTCTCCCTCCTCTCCTCTCTCCTCTCTCTGCCCTGTGCTCCTCTCTCTGCCTCCTCTCTCCCCCTTCCTTCCTTCCACTATCTCCCCTCTCCTCTCTTCCCCCTCCCCTCTCTCCCCTGTGCTCCTCACTCCCCCTGTGCTCCTCTCTCGCCCCTCCCCTCTCTCCCCTCTCTCCTCTCCCCGCCCCGTGCTCCTCTCTCTCCACCGTGCTCCTCTCTCTCGCCCCTCCCCTCTCTCCCCTGTGCTCCTCTCCCCCCCTCTCTACCCCCTGTGCTCCTCTCTGCTCCCCTCTCCCCTCTCCCTGCCCCGCGCTCCTCTCTCTCCACTGTGCTCCTCTCTCTCCCCCCTCCTCTCTCACCCCTGTACTCCTCTCTCTCCCCTCTCTCCCCCTGTGCTCCTCTCTTCCTCCTCTCTCTCCCCGTGCTCCTCCTCTCTCCCCCCTGCTCCTCTCTCCCCCCTCTCCCCCTGCTCCTCTCTCTCTGTCTCAGGGAGATGAATAAGAAGCTCAGAGATGAGAAGGATGCCCGACACGCTCAGAAGATGGTTAGTTTGAGACAGAGGCTCCTGACTCCTCCTCCTTCTATATATCTTCCGTGTGGACACGCCCATCACTGTTGGACACACCCCCTCCACCCATTCTAGACACACCCACCCGCTCAGACTGGACTGGCGTGTACTGGGCTGCGTCTGGGCTCTGTGGGTCCGCACTGGCCTCCTGGTTTGTATTGGTGAGGCTTGTTCTTCCTCAGACTGTCCGCGATCAGTTTCAGATCCAGCTGAGCTGAGTGTGGCGCTGGGCTGGACAGTAGAGCACACTGGACACGACCACGCAGCTGTGCGAGAGGGACTGGACTCTATTGGCCAGTATTAGTTGGGCTGGTCTTCTGCCTTGGTCTGTATTATACTGTGCTGTGTTTTGCTGGGCTAAACAGGGCTGTACTGGACTGTCCTGGACTGGACTGTGCTGGGCTATACTGGACTGTACTGTGCTGTACTGTGCTGGACTGTACCGGGCTGTCCTGGGCTATACTGGACTGGATTGTACCGCTCTGTTTTAGGCTGTACTGGACTGTCCTGGACTGGACTGTGCTGGGCTATACTGGACTGTACTGGGCTGTACTGGATCCTGCTGGGCTGTACTGGACTGTGCTGGAGTGTACTAGACTGTACTGTACTGTACTGGACTTTGCAGATCTGTACTGGACAGTACTGGTCTATACTGGACTGTATTAGACTGTGCTGAGCTGTACTGGACTGGGCTGGGCTGTACTGTTATAGACTGTGCTGTACTGTGCTGTACTAGACTGTGCTGAGCTGGTCTGTACTGGACTGTATAAGACTGTGCTGGGCTGTACTGGACTTGGCTGTACTGGGATGTACTGGACTGTGCTGGGCTGTACTGTGCTGTACTGGACTGTGCTGGGCTGTACTGTACTAGACTGTGCTGACCTGTACTGGACTGTGCTGTACTGTGCTGTACTGGACCATACTGTACCAGACTATGCTGTACTGTAGCTGTACTGTACTGTACTAGACTGTGCTAGGCTGTACTGTATTAGACTGTGCTGAGCTGTACTGGACTGTCCTGGGCTGTACTGTAATAGACTGTGCTGTGCTGTACTGTACTAGACTGTGCTGAGCTGTACTGGACTGTGCTGTACTGTGCTGTACTGGACCATACTGTACCAGACTATGCTGTACTGTAGCTGTACTGTACTGTACTAGACTGTGCTAGGCTGTACTGTATTAGACTGTGCTGTACTGTACTGTGCTGTACTGGACTGGGCTGAGCTGTACTGTATTAGACTGTGCTGAGCTGTACTGGGCTGTACTGTACTGTACTACACTAGACTGTGCTGGGCTATACTGGACTGTACTGGACTGTACTGTACTGTACTACTGGACTGTGCTGAGCTGTACTGTGCTGTACTGGACTGGGCTGGGCTGTACTGGACTGTACTATACTAGTTCAGGTGGGTAGCTGCGTCAGCATGTGTAGGCTACAAAGGAACAAGTAATAGGTTTATTCCATGCTGAAAAGAGAAGAATGAAAACACAACGTTTCAGCCGTGGATTGTGCTGGGCTGTGGGCTGTGGACTGTGCACGTGGACTGTGCTGTGCTGTACTGTAATAGACTGGGTTTTACTGGACTGTACTAGACTGTACTAGACTGTACTAGACTGTGCTGTACTGTGCTGTACTGGACTATACTAGACCGTGCTGAGCTGTATGTACTGTACTGGACTGTACTGGGCTGTGCTGGGCTGTACTGGACTGTGCTGGACTGTGCCGGACTGGACTGTACTAGACCGTGCTGAGTTGTACTATGCTGTACTGGACTGTGCTGTGCTGGACTTGGACTGGACTGTACTAGACCATGCTGAGCTGTACTGGACTGTGATGGGCTGTACTGGACTATGCTGAGCTGTACTGGAGAACAGTGTCACTGTCTGGAGCTCCAGGTTTTTCAAGTGTGTCACTTTGATTTTGTTCTTGAGATTTTATTCTTGATTTTATTCTGCTGTGAAATCATAGGGTTGGGATCAGGTGAAAGTGTGCTGTACATAGTCACAACAGTGACTGATGGGACGGTCAGGGTCCTCCACTCAGGCTGGCCAGCTGGTCATTCAGACTTAACCCCCTGCAATTCAAGACTGGAAGGGCAGGTCACTGTGTATCAGTCTGAGAGTGTGTGTGTCACTGTGTGTCAGTATATGTCAGTGTGAGAGTGTGTGTCTCAGTGTGTGTCAGTGTGAGTCAGTTAGTGAGATTGTGTGTGTTAGTGTGAGAGTGTGTGTCAGTGTGTAAGAGTGTGTGAGAGTGTGTGTCAGTGTACCAGTGTGCCTGTGTCAGTGTGAGAGTGTGCGTCAGTGTACCAGTGTGTGTGTGTCAGTGCGTATCAGTGTGTGTGTCTGTCAGATTGTCAGTATTTCAGTGTGTCAGTGGGTGTCTGTGTACCAGTGTTTGTCAGTGTACCTGTGTGTGCGTGCGTGCGTGCGTGCGTGCGTGCGTGCGTGCGTGCGTGCGTGCGTGCGTGTGTGTGTGTGTGTGTCAGTGTGTATCACTGTGTGTGTCAGTGTACCAGTGAGTGGTATGTCAGTGTGTGTCAGTGTGTATGTTTAACACTATATCAGTATGTGTGTCTCCATGTATCCAACATCATTTTTTGGTTTTGGGTGTGCACTAGATTTTCGGTATATGAAGGTCATGATCTCTATGGTGTATTGCTATTCGTTTTGATTATAATTCAGTAATGAACTTGTGCTCAATAAAGGAGACGGGTGAATCTCTCTGTCCCCCTTAGTGTGATTTTTGTCTGCCTGTCTGTTAGGTCACACAGAACATCTCCCTTCACAGAGCTCAGGTTCAGGGGGTGAAGATCCATCTGTGATGAAGGTCTTTCTCATTTTCAGTGTAGTTATTTGACAGATTTTCTAAGGAAGCTGGTTACTGTCTCAGCTCTCCAGACAGGCAAGGCAACAGCAGGAAACACACCACACAGTAACCCAGTGACCAAGAGCCCTGACCTCCGCCTGAGCCATACACAAAACAACTCAACAACCATGACACTAATCAACACAGCAACTCAACAACCATGACACTAATCAACACAGCAACTCAACCACCATGACACTAATCAACACAGCAACACTACCTCAACACCCATGAAACTAACCAACACAGCAACTCAACCACCATGACACTAACCCTATACTATCACTCCCCCACAACCCCCACAACTTAAGAACCATGACACTCCACTGAGGAAGCAGAGTGGAGTACTCTCAGTACTGCTCACCTGCCCACACTGAGGAAGTAAAGATTGGAGTACTCTCAGTACTGCTCCCCTGCCCAAACTGAGGAAGCAGAGTGGAGTACTCTCAGTACTGCTCACCTGCCCACACTGAGGGAGTAGAGTGGAGTACTCTCAGTACTGCTTCCCTGCCCACACTGAGGGAGTAGACTGGAGTACTCTCAGTACTGCTCACCTGCCCACACTGAGGAAGCAGAGTGGAGTACTCTCAGTACTGCTCCCCTGCCCACACTGAGGAAGTAAAGATTGGAGTACTCTCAGTACTGCTCACCTGCCCACACTGAGGGAGTAGACTGGAGTACTCTCAGTACTGCTCACCTGCCCACACTGAGGGAGTAGACTGGAGTACTCTCAGTACTGCTCCCCTGCCCACACTGAGGAAGCAGAGTGGAGTACTCTCAGTACTGCTCCCCTGCCCACACTGAGGAAGTAAAGATTGGAGTACTCTCAGTACTGCTCCCCTGCCCACACTGAGGAAGCAGAGTGGAGTACTCTCAGTACTGCTCCCCTGCCCACACTGAGGAAGTAAAGATTGGAGTACTCTCAGTACTGCTCCCCTGCCCACACTGAGGGAGTAGAGTGGAGTACTCTCAGTACTGCTCACCTGCCCACACTGAGGAAGCAGAGTGGAGTACTCTCAGTACTGCTCCCCTGCCCACACTGAGGAAGTAAAGATTGGAGTACTCTCAGTACTGCTCACCTGCCCACACTGAGGGAGTAGACTGGAGTACTCTCAGTACTGCTCACCTGCCCACACTGAGGAAGTAAAGATTGGAGTACTCTCAGTACTGCTCCCCTGCCCACACTGAGGAAGCAGAGTGGAGTACTCTCAGTACTGCTCCCCTGCCCACACTGAGGGAGTAGACTGGAGTACTCTCAGTACTGCTCCCCTGCCCACACTGAGGAAGTAAAGATTGGAGTACTCTCAGTACTGCTCACCTGCCCACACTGAGGAAGTAAAGATTGGAGTACTCTCAGTACTGCTCCCCTGCCCACACTGAGGAAGTAAAGATTGGAGTACTCTCAGTACTGCTCCCCTGCCCACACTGAGGAAGCAGAGTGGAGTACTCTCAGTACTGCTCCCCTGCCCACACTGAGGGAGTAGAGTGGAGTACTCTCAGTACTGCTCCCCTGCCCACACTGAGGAAGTAAAGATTGGAGTACTCTCAGTACTGCTCCCCTGCCCACACTGAGGGAGTAGACTGGAGTACTCTCAGTACTGCTCCCCTGCCCACACTGAGGAAGCAGAGTGGAGTACTCTCAGTACTGCTCACCTGCCCACACTGAGGAAGTAAAGATTGGAGTACTCTCAGTACTGCTCCCCTGCCCACACTGAGGGAGTAGAGTGGAGTACTCTCAGTACTGCTCCCCTGCCCACACTGAGGAAGCAGAGTGGAGTACTCTCAGTACTGCTCCCCTGCCCACACTGAGGAAGTAAAGATTGGAGTACTCTCAGTACTGCTCACCTGCACACTGAGGGAGTAGACTGGAGTACTCTCAGTACTGCTCACCTGCCCACACTGAGGGAGTAGACTGGAGTACTCTCAGTACTGCTCCCCTGCCCACACTGAGGAAGCAGAGTGGAGTACTCTCAGTACTGCTCACCTGCACACTGACTGGAAAGTGGAGTACTCTCAGTACTGGTTACCTATTGAGTTGTTTACCACACCAGTCTGTGCCCGGAGCAAGGTCATCCTGCTGGTTGTCCAGCTGGTGAACCTGAGCTGTCGTGAGCCCAGACTGCGGGAGGCTGATAAGTTTGTCCTCCTCGCCTCACTTGGACTCCTTTTAGGGGGGCACCCCTAAGGGCCTGGTGGGAACCCCAATCCCTGTTCCAGTTCCGCGCTGAGCCCTGGAAGGCTGGGAGACGAGCAGTGGGACGTATCGGGACTGGGAGCGTCCCGGGGAGGGGGAGACCGGCAGTGGGACAAACCACACTCCCGAGCGCAGGTCACGCGCAGGCCTCCCCAGTCTCGGGAAGAGGAGGAGACCTGGCACACGCAGTGGAAACCCTCCGCAGGACATCGACCGAGTCGCCCCGGGAGACCAACAGTCCCGGGTCTGGGGGTGGGACAGGGGCGCAGGCGTCTGGGACAAACAGCACAGCCATATTGTTGGGGCTCCGACTGTCAAGAGCGACGTCTAGAAATGGCTGGATGGGATTCTGGTATCAGTCAGTTGGCTGGGATTCTGGGATCGGTGAACTGGCTGGGTTCTGGGATCGGTGAACTGGTTGGGATTCTGGGATCAGTGAGCTGGCTGGGATCCTGGGATCGGTGAGCTGGCTGGGATTCTGGGATCGGTGAACTGGCTGGGATCCTGGGTTCGGTGAGCTGGCTGGGATTCTGGGATCAGTAAACTGGTTGGGATTCTGGGATCAGTCAGCTACCTGGAATTCTGAGATAAGTAGCTGGCTGGGATTCTGGGATCAGTCAGCTGGCTGGAATTCAGGGATCGGTGAACTGGCTGGGATTCTGGGATCGGTGAACTGGTTGGGATTCTGGGATCAGTCAGTTACCTGGAATTCTGAGATAAGCAGCTGGCTTGAATTCTGGGATCGGTGAACTGGCTGGGATTCTGGGATCAGTCAGCTGGCTGGAATTCTGGGATCGGTGAACTGGCTGGAATTCTGAGATCGGTGAACTGGTTGGGATTCTGGGATCAGTGAGCTGGCTGGGATCCTGGGATCGGTGAGCTGGCTGGGATTCTGGGATCAGTAAACTGGTTGGGATTCTGGGATCAGTCAGCTACCTATAATTCTGAGATAAGTACCTGGCTGGGATTCTGGGATCGGTAAACTGGTTTGGATTCTGGGATCAGTGAGCTACCTGGAATTCTGAGATAAGTAGCTGGCTGGAATTCTGGGATCGATGAACTGGCTGGGATTCTGGGATCGGTGAACTGGTTGGGATTCTGGGATCGGTGAACTGGTTGGGATTCTGGGATCAGTGAGCTAGCTGGGATTCTGAGATAAGCAGCTGGCTTGAATTCTGGGATTGGTGAACTGGCTGGGTTCTGGGATCAGTGAGCTGGCTGGAATTCTGAGATCGGTGAACTGGTTGGGATTCTGGGATCAGTGAGCTGGCTGGGATCCTGGGATCGGTGAGCTGGCTGAGATTCTGGGATCAGTAAACTGGCTGGGATTCTGGGATCAGTCAGCTACCTGGAATTCTGGGATCGATGAACTGGCTGGGATTCTGGGATCGGTGAACTGGTTGGGATTCTGGGATCAGTGAGCTAGCTGGGATTCTGAAATAAGCAGCTGGCTTGAATTCTGGGATCGGTGAACTGGCTGGGATTTTGAGATAAGTAGCTGGCTGGGATTCTGGGTTTAGTCAGCTAGCTGGGATTCTGGGATTGGTCAGCTGTCTGGGATTCTGGGATCGGGCAGCCGGCTAGGATTTTGGGATCGGTGAGCTGGCTGGGATTCTGGGATCTGCGAGCTGGCGAGTGTGACGGACAGAACGAGCTCGTTTCGGATCATCCTGCCAGAACCCGGCCCCGGCCCTCCACACACGTCTGTGCACACACTAGCACCTCACGTGCTGGCAGGCGGACTGAGCCCCCATTCTGCCGGGGTCCCAGAGCGCTGGATGAGTGCTGGGTCACAGGGGGGAAGGCGCTCGTCTCAGGCGGTGCAGCGTGAAGCGATGATCTATGAAGAGCAAGAGGCCCAGCTGGTGAGGTGGTGCTGGGGTGACGCCCTCTCCACCCTGTCTGTTTCCTGCATGACACCCAGCACACTAACCCAGCTCTCTCTGCTGCTGTCTGTGCTGCAGTGTCTGTATAAACCCCCCTCTCTCTCAGTGCAGTGTTCATGTACTGGAGTGTCCAGTCAGTGTGTGTGTATGAACCCCTCTCTCTCTCAGTGCAGTGTTAATGTACTGGAGTGTCCAGTCAGTGTGTCTGTATTAACCCCTCTCTCTCAGTGCAGTGTTAATGTACTGGAGTGTCCAGTCAGTGTGTCTGTATGAACCCCTCTCTCTCTCAGTGCAGTGTTAATGTACTGGAGTGTCCAGTCAGTGTGTCTGTATTAACCCCTCTCTCTCTCAGTGCAGTGTTCATGTACTGGAGTGTCCAGTCAGTGTGTGTGTATGAACCCCTCTCTCTCTCAGTGCAGTGTTAATGTACTGGAGTGTCCAGTCAGTGTGTCTGTATTAACCCCTCTCTCTCAGTGCAGTGTTCATGTACTGGAGTGTCCAGTCAGTGTGTCTGTATTAACCCCTCTCTCTCTCTCAGTGCAGTGTTAATGTACTGGAGTGTCCAGTCAGTGTGTCTGTATTAACCCCTCTCTCTCTCTCTCAGTGCAGTGTTAATGTACTGGAGTGTCCAGTCTGTGTGTCTGTTTTAACCCCTCTCTCTCTCAGTGCAGTGTTCATGTACTGGAGTGTCCAGTCAGTGTGTCTGTATGAACCCCTCTCTCTCTCAGTGCAGTGTTAATGTACTGGAGTGTCCAGTCTGTGTGTCTGTATTAACCCCTCTCTCTCTCAGCGCAGTGTTAATGTACTGGAGTGTCCAGTCAGTGTGTGTGTATTAACCCCTCTCTCTCTCAGTGCAGTGTTCATGTACTGGAGTGTCCAGTCAGTGTGTCTGTATTAACCCCTCTCTCTCTCTCTCAGTGCAGTGTTAATGTACTGGAGTGTCCAGTCAGTGTGTCTGTATTAACCCCTCTCTCTCAGTGCAGTGTTCATGTACTGGAGTGTCCAGTCAGTGTGTCTGTATTAACCCCTCTCTCTCAGTGCAGTGTTCATGTACTGGAGTGTCCAGTCAGTGTGTCTGTATTAACCCCTCTCTCTCAGTGCAGTGTTCATGTACTGGAGTGTCCAGTCAGTGTGTGTGTATTAACCCTTCTCTCTCAGTGCAGTGTTAATGTACTGGAGTGTCCAGTCAGTGTGGCTGTATTAACCCCTCTCTCTCTCAGTGCAGTTTTAATGTACTTGAGTGTCCAGTTATTATCAGTGTTTAGTTGTCTCTCTCTTTCTCTCTCTAGGCCCCTCCTGCCAGGAACCCCCTGTTAAAGAAAGGCTCTGTGATTGGCAAATACCTGCTTGAGGACAAGCCAATCAAACGGTCAGTCCTCAGCTCATTGCTCTCCCATTGGCTAAATGGCTTTGGGATGGGTGGGGCTTGAACAGGCACTTGTATGGCCTGGCTGGTTGGAGTCAGACTCACAAGCCTCACCTCAATGCACTGTGGTCATGTCTCAGAAATACCATAGTAAAACGACTGATGTCGGAAATCCCTTCCTTTCTTTCTTAATGTAGGCAGCTGAATCCCACAGATACCACCAATCAGGTCTCTGAGGAAGTGACATCAGAGCCCGACAGGAAGAAGTACGCCTCTCACCAGCGAGGTGAGAAGGCTGATGGACAGCTTGAAGAGGCGGAGCTGGGACAGGAAGGGGACGGGTGTCCGCAGGAAGGGAAAGAGGACGTGAAGGAGACACCTAGCGACAGGCCTTTGGGCACTGATGTGAGTTCCTGTGTGTTGTCAGCAACCGCTTAGTGAAGCTGTCGGCTCATGTGCAGTCCCGGGTTCGAGACGATCAGTGTTGGAAATTGGTCGAGATTTGACTGGCTTTGACTTTGTCTGTGGGGTGTCTGGTCTGCACTGAGGATTTTCAGACTAGATGTCTCATGTCCATTCCTCTCACTTTCGCTTTCTCTCTCTGCTCCCGCGCCCTGCCCTCCCCTCTCCCGGCCCAGCAGCGCCCTCCGCAGCGCGTCTTTAAGTTGGTCTTCATCGGGAACTCCGGAGTCGGAAAGACCTCCTTCATCCAGAGGTACTGCAGACGGAGCTTCCTGCCCAACATCAACGCCACAGTGGGTGAGACACTCTGAGAGACACAAACACAGTGACACAGTGACACAGTGACACAGTGACACAGTGACACAGTGAGCCAGAGAGTGAGTCAGTGAGTCTACGAAACAGAGTTCATCAGTCAGTGAGTGAGCCAGTGAACCAGTGAACCAGTGAGTCAATGAGTCAGTGAGTCAGTAAACTAGTTCATCAGTCAGTGAGCTAGTGAGTCAGTGAATGAGTCAGTAAGTGAATGAGCCAGTGAGGGAATTCTCCAGTGAGTCAGTCGGTGAATGAGTCAGTGAGTGAGCCAGTGAGTGAGTCAGTGAGCCAGTGAGTGAATGAGTCAGTGAGTGAGCCAGTGAGTGAGTCAGTGAGCCAGTGAGTGAGCCAGTGAGTGAGTCAGTGAGCCAGTGAGTGAGTCAGTGATTCAGTGAGTGAGTGAGTCAGTGAGTGAGCCAGTGAGTGAATGAGCCAGAGTGAGTCAG
This sequence comes from Lepisosteus oculatus, assembly GCF_040954835.1. Lineage (NCBI taxonomy): Eukaryota > Metazoa > Chordata > Actinopteri > Semionotiformes > Lepisosteidae > Lepisosteus > Lepisosteus oculatus. The sequence goes on from NC_090716.1 coordinate 857,703, forward strand.
TGAGTCTACGAAGCAGAGTTCATCAGTCAGTGAGTGAGCCAGTGAGCCAGTGAGCCAGTGAACCAGTGAGTCAGTGAGTCAGTGAGTCAGTAAACTAGTTTATCAGTCAGTGAGTGAGCCAGTGAGTGAGTCAGTGAGTCAGTGAGTGAATGAGTCAGTGAGTGAGCCAGTGAGTGAATGAGCCAGAGAGTGAGTCAGTGAGTCTACAAACCAGAGTTCATCAGTCAGTGAGTGAGCCAGTGAGCCAGTGAGCCAGTGAACCAGTGAGTCAGTGAGTCAGTAAACTAGTTCATCAGTCAGTGAGCCAGTGAGTCAGTGAATGAGCCAGTAAGTGAATGAGCCAGTGAGGGAATTCTCCAGTGAGTCAGTCCGTGAGTGAGTCAGTGAGTCAGTGAGTGAGCCAGTGAGTGAGTCAGTGAGCCAGTGAGTGAGTTAGTGAGTCAGTGAGTGAATGAGCCAGTGAGTGAGCCAGTGAGTGAATGAGCCAGAGTGAGTCAGTGAGTCTGTGGGTGAATGAGCCAGTGAATGAATTCTCCAGTGAGTGTGTGAGTCAATGAGCCAGTGAGTGTGCCAGAGGTGCTTGGAAGTGTGCTATTAAGCCTGTATTAACCGGCAATGTGCTGTATTAACATGAAGTTGTATTTTATTTGGCATATTAGCAATGTGCTTCATTGTCTTTTATGGTAGTTTGTCAATAATGGTGCGTTAATAAACATTTAAATACCCTTAGATCATGTTAATTATATCAGCTGGCAGTGTGTTAAGTGATTGTGTGATAACGGACTGTGTGATAATTGGCAGGTATGGATTTCCAGGTGCGCACTGTGACAGTGGACTCCACCCCTATCGCACTGCAGCTCTGGGACACAGCAGGACAGGAGAGGTCAGCAAAAATCACCTCCCCTTTAACAGCCAAAACACCTCCCTTTAACAGCCAAAACACCTCCCTTTAACAGCCAAATCACCTCCCTTTAACAGCCAAAACACCTCCCTTTTAACAGCCAAATCAACTCCCCTTTAACAGCCAAAATACCTCCCCTTTAACAGCCAAAACACCTCCCTTTAACAGCCAAATCACCTCCCCTTTAACAGCCAAAATACCTCCCCTTTAACAGCCAAATCGCCTCCCTTTAACAGCCAAATCACCTCCCTTTAACAGCCAAATCACCTCCCCTTTAACAGCCAAAATACCTCCCATTTACCAGCCAAATCGCCTCCCTTTAACAGCCAAATCACCTCCCTTTAACAGCCAAATCACCTCCCTTTAACAGCCAAAACACCTCCCTTTTAATAGCTAAAACACCTCCCCTTTAACAGCCAAATCACCTCCCTTTAACAGCCAAAACACCTCCCTTTAACAGCCAAATCACCTCCCTTTAACAGCCAAATCACCTCCCTTTAACAGCCAAAACACCTCCCTTTTAATAGCTAAAACACCTCCCCTTTAACAGCCAAATCACCTCCCTTTAACAGCCAAAACACCTCCCTTTAACAGCCAAATCACCTCCCTTTAACAGCCAAATCACCTCCCTTTAACAGCCAAATCACCTCCCCTTTAACAGCCAAATCACCTCCCTTTTAACAGCCAAATCAACTCCCCTTTAACAGCCAAAATACCTCCCCTTTAACAGCCAAAACACCTCCCTTTAACAGCCAAATCACCTCCCCTTTAACAGCCAAAATACCTCCCCTTTAACAGCCAAAACACCTCCCTTTAACAGCCAAATCACCTCCCTTTAACAGCCAAATCGCCTCCCTTTAACAGCCAAAACACCTCCCCTCTAACAGCCAAAACACCTCCCTTTAACAGCCAAAACACCTCCCTTTAACAGCCAAATCACCTCCCTTTAACAGCCAAATCACCTCCCCTTTAACAGCCAAAATACCTCCCCTTTAACAGCCAAAACACCTCCCTTTAACAGCCAAAACACCTCCCCTCTAACAGCCAAAACACCTCCCTTTAACAGCCAAAACACCTCCCTTTAACAGCCAAATCACCTCCCTTTAACAGCCAAAACACCTCCCCTTTAACAGCCAAAACACCTCCCTTTAACAGCCAAATCACCTCCCTTTAACAGCCAAATCACCTCCCTTTAACAGCCAAAACACCTCCCCTCTAACAGCCAAAACACCTCCCTTTAACAGCCAAAACACCTCCCTTTAACAGCCAAATCACCTCCCTTTAACAGCCAAATCACCTCCCCTTTAACAGCCAAAATACCTCCCCTTTAACAGCCAAAACACCTCCCTTTAACAGCCAAAACACCTCCCTTTAACAGCCAAATCACCTCCCTTTAACAGCCAAATCACCTCCCTTTAACAGCCAAAACACCTCCCCTCTAACAGCCAAAACACCTCCCTTTAACAGCCAAAACACCTCCCTTTAACAGCCAAATCACCTCCCTTTAACAGCCAAATCACCTCCCCTTTAACAGCCAAAATACCTCCCCTTTAACAGCCAAAACACCTCCCTTTAACAGCCAAAACACCTCCCTTTAACAGCCAAATCACCTCCCTTTAACAGCCACATCACCTCCCCTTTAACAGCCAAAACACCTCCCTTTAACAGCCAAAACACCTCCCCTTTAACAGCCAAAACACCTCCCTTTAACAGCCACATCACCTCCCCTGCCTCAGCAAGGTCACACCTCAGTAAGAAACACAGGACAATTGTAGGAACCTCTGGCTGCCCCCCCTCCTCTCCCCAGGTTTCGGAGTATCACCCAGCAGTACTTCCGAAAGGCTGATGGGATGTTGGCGATGTATGATGTCACTTCCTCTGCTTCATTCATCGCTGTCCGGAACTGGCTGGATAGCGTGCAGGTGAGAGTGAGCGAGTGAGGGAGTGAGCAAGGGAGTGAGCGAGGGAGCGAGGGAGTGAGTGAGGGAGGGAGTGCGTGAGCGAGGGAGAGAGGGAGTGATTGAGGGAGTGAGGGAGCGAGGAGTGATTGAGGGAGTGAGGGAGCGAGGGAGGGAGTGCGTGAGCGAGGGAGCGAGGAGTGATTGAGGGAGTGAGGGAGCGAGGGAGGGAGTGCGTGAGCGAGGGAGAGAGGGAGTGATTGAGGGAGTGAGGGAGCGAGGGAGGGAGGAGTGATTGAGGGAGTGAGGGAGCGAGGGAGGGAGTGCGTGAGCGAGGGAGCGAGGAGTGATTGAGGGAGTGAGGGAGCGAGGGAGGGAGTGCGTGAGCGAGGGAGAGAGGGAGTGATTGAGGGAGTGAGGGAGCGAGGAGTGATTGAGGGAGTGAGGGAGCGAGGGAGGGAGTGCGTGAGCGAGGGAGAGAGGGAGTGATTGAGGGAGTGAGGGAGTGAGGGAGTGAGGGAGTGATTGAGGGAGTGAGGGAGTGAGGGAGCGAGTGAGGGAGGGAGTGCATGAGTGAGGGAGTGAGCGAGGGAGCGAGGGAGTGAGTGCGTGAGCGAGGGAGAGAGGGAGTGATTGAGGGAGTGAGGGAGTGAGTGAGTGAGGGAGTGATTGAGGGAGTGAGGGAGCGAGGGAGTGATTGAGGGAGTGAGGGAGTGATTGAGTGATTGAGGGAGTGAGGGAGCGAGTGAGGGAGGGAGTGCATGAGCGAGGGAGGGAGTGAGGGAGTGAGGGGGCGAGAGAGTGGAAGTCAACAGAAGCACAAGAGCAGAAGAGAGGTTACAAATGAGAAAATCCACTCCAGCCCTTTCTTGATGGAAGACAGAGTATTAACAGTCTGGTTGGGCAGCTTGTTCCACACACCTCCAACCCTTTGTGTAAAGAAGTGCCTTTTCTATGAAGGGAGGAAAGTGTCCAGTAGAAAGTGCCACAGCATGGCACTGTTGTAACAGCAATAATTAGTAAAAACTTTATTATTTGAGAGACTTACTCTTTCTTCCTCAGGCTGTGACAGGAGATCGCACACTGTATTATTATTATTGAGAGACAGGCTCACTGTCTGTTCCTCAGGCTGGGACAGGAGATCACACACTGTATTATTATTATTGAGAGACAGGCTCACTGTTCCTCAGGCTGGGACAGGAGATCACACACTGTATTATTATTATTGAGAGACAGGCTCAGTGTCTGTTCCTCAGGCTGGGACAGGAGATCACACACTGTATTATTATTACTGAGAGACGGGCTCACTGTCTGTTCCTCAGGCTGGGACAGGAGATCACACACTGTATTATTATTATTGAGAGACAGGCTCACTGTTCCTCAGGCTGGGACAGGAGATCACACACTGTATTATTATTATTGAGAGACAGGCTCACTGTTCCTCAGGCTGGGACAGGAGATCAAACACTGTATTATTATTATTGAGAGACAGGCTCAGTGTCTGTTCCTCAGGCTGGGACAGGAGATCACACACTGTATTATTATTATTGAGAGACAGGCTCACTGTTCCTCAGGCTGGGACAGGAGATCACACACTGTATTATTATTATTGAGAGACAGGCTCAGTGTCTGTTCCTCAGGCTGGGACAGGAGATCACACACTGTATTATTATTACTGAGAGACGGGCTCACTGTCTGTTCCTCAGGCTGGGACAGGAGATCACACACTGTATTATTATTATTGAGAGACAGGCTCACTGTTCCTCAGGCTGGGACAGGAGATCAAACACTGTATTATTATTATTGAGAGACAGGCTCAGTGTCTGTTCCTCAGGCTGGGACAGGAGATCACACACTGTATTATTATTACTGAGAGACGGGCTCACTGTCTGTTCCTCAGGCTGGGACAGGAGATCACACACTGTATTATTATTATTGAGAGACAGGCTCACTGTCTTTTCCTCAGGCTGGGACAGGAGATCACACACTGTATTATTATTATTGAGAGACAGGCTCACTGTCTGTTCCTCAGGCTGGGACAGGAGATCACACACTGTATTATTATTATTGAGAGACGGTTTCACTGTCTGTTCCTCAGGCTGGGACAGGAGATCACATACTGGGCTGTCAGTTCAATGGAGTTCCCTCCTCCATCTCCCAGTAGGACTGGGAGTTGTTGTGAATCTCTGAGTCTCTGCCTGTCTCACTGTGTCTCTGTATGTCTTTTAGTCTCTGACAGCCAGTCTCTCTCCCCCTGTGTCAGGAACGTGTGTCTGAGGGAGCAGTGCTGTTCCTCTTGGGCAATAAGATGGATGCAGTGGAGCACACTGAGAGGGAGGTCTTGACCAGAGATGGCCGGAGACTGGCTCAGGTACTCTGAACTGGAGCGCTGTGTGTCTGTGTTACAGCAGTACAGCAGTGTTAATGGTAATAAACTCAGTGTGAGCTCAGCGCTGTGTCTGTTACAGCAGTACAGCAGTGTTAATGGTAATAAACTCAGTGTGAGCTCAGCGCTGTGTCTCTGTGTTACAGGAGTACCAGGCCGTGTTCTATGAATGCAGTGTGAAAGCTGGGCTCAATATTGATGAACCCATGGCTCACCTGGCCAGGTGAGAGAATGTCCTGACTGGGTCTCACACCTACTGTACAACACAAGACAAGAGTGGACTGGAGTGACTAATCTCTTACCTTGTACTATAGTGGACGACTACATCACAGTGCACTGTATCCTCTAGACCAGTGTGTTTTTATGCTGTTCAGTGCAGTACCAGAGTACATTCAGATCTACTGATCTCTCACTGCATGCTGAGTGCCCTGTACTGAGCTGCACAGCTGTTTCTCTGCACTCTTGTCTCTCTCCAGGCTGCTTGCAGACCAGCAGGACCAGGAGGTGGGGAGTGCCCTCTGTCTGTCTGTGGAGAGTGACAGTCCGAAGGGCTGCTGCAGTTAGAGACTGGCGAGATGGAGGGTCCAAACTCAGGGCTCTGAGGAGAGGGGAGAGGGGAGAGGGGGGAAGAATTGGTTACATTGTTGACACTGCCTGGCTGACAGTACTGACAATACTGTTAGAACAGGGCTCTGAGCTCTGTGTGCCTGACAGGTGTTGTACTGTCAGTACTGTTAGAACAGGGCTCTGAGCTCTGTGTGCCTGACAGGTGTTGTACTGTCAGTACTGTTAGAACAGGGCTCTGAGCTCTGTGTGCCTGACAGGTGTTGTACTGTCAATACTGTTAGAACAGGGCTCTGAGCTCTGTGTACCTGACAGGTGTTGTACTGTCAATACTGTTAGAACAGGGCTCTGAGCTCTGTGTGCCTGACAGGTGTTGTACTGTCAGTACTGTTAGAACAGGGCTCTGAGCTCTGTGTGCCTGACAGGTGTTGTACTGTCAGTACTGTTAGAACAGGGCTCTGAGCTCTGTGTGCCTGACAGGTGTTGTACTGTCAGTACTGTTAGAACAGGGCTCTGAGCTCTGTGTACCTGACAGGTGTTGTACTGTCAGTACTGTTAGAACAGGGCTCTGAGCTCTGTGTACCTGACAGGTGTTGTACTGTCAATACTGTAACAACAGGGCTCTGAGCTCTGTGTACCTGACAGGTGTTGTACTGTCAGTACTGTTAGAACAGGGCTCTGAGCTCTGTGTACCTGACAGGTGTTGTACTGTCAATACTGTAACAACAGGGCTCTGAGCTCTGTGTACCTGACAGGTGTTGTACTGTCAGTACTGTTAGAACAGGGCCCTGAGCTCTGGGTACCTGGACAGTTATAACATAGTCAATGATGTCTGTGTACTGGATATGTATTTGAATACTCCATTTGTCAGGAATACCAGAAGGGAAATGATTGACAGAACAATGAGACACCAGCTGTAATTAAAAGTACAAGTTCTAACACTGCAGGAGGGGTTCTGTATGAAATGTGTGTGTGTTTGTATGAAAATCATACTTCATTTTCTTTCTTTTTCATTTTAACCCAACACCGAACTGTAAATGAAATTGTATTTTTATGTAATATTTGTAAATGTTTCAATTCATAGAGAGGTGTGTTTTTAATTAAGTTTTTGTTTTTAATCGGTGAATCTCTGAGGATGTGTAAGAGCAAAGTCTCCTCATTCCTCCAGTGTCTCTCTCGTAGTGCAACTGTTTAAATAAAGTGTTGATAAAGGTAAAAAGTTCTCACTTTACCCCTGCCATCATCTCATCTCTCTCCTCTCTTTCAATTTTTTATTATTATCACTACAACTACTACACACCTGCAGATAGCTCCACAGTCAAAATGTACTTATTTAAACCTATTATTTTATTATTGTTTTAATTATTGAAAGACAGACTCACTGTTCCTCAGGCTGGGACAGGAGATCACACACTGTATTATTATTATTGAGAGACAGGCTCACTGTTCCTCAGGCTGTGACAGGAGATCACACACTGTATTATTATTATTGAGAGACAGGCTCACTGTTCCTCAGGCTGGGACAGGAGATCACACACTGTATTATTATTATTGAGAGACAGGTTCACTGTTCCTCAGGCTGTGACAGGAGATCACACACTGTATTATTATTATTGAGAGACAGGTTCACTGTTCCTCAGGCTGTGACAGGAGATCACACACTGTATTATTATTATTGAGAGACAGGCTCACTGTTCCTCAGGCTGTGACAGGAGATCACACACTGTATTATTATTATTGAGAGACGGGCTCACTGTCTGTTCCTCAGGCTGTGACAGGAGATCACACACTGTATTATTATTATTGAGAGACAGGTTCACTGTTCCTCAGGCTGTGACAGGAGATCACACACTGTATTATTATTATTGAGAGACGGGCTCACTGTTCCTCAGGCTGTGACAGGAGATCACACACTGTATTATTATTATTGAGAGACAGGCTCACTGTTCCTCAGGCTGGGACAGGAGATCACACACTGTATTATTATTATTATTGAGAGACAGGCTCACTGTCCCTCAGGCTGTGACAGGAGATCACACACTGTATTATTATTATTGAGAGACAGGCTCACTGTCTGTTCCTCAGACTGGGACAGGAGATCACACACTGTATTATTATTATTGAAAGACAGGGTCACTGTCTCTTCCTCAGGCTGGGACAGGAGATCACACACTGTATTATTATTATTATTGAGAGACAGGCTCACTGTTCCTCAGGCTGTGACAGGAGATCACACACTGTATTATTATTATTGAGAGACAGGCCCACTGTCCCTCAGGCTGTGACAGGAGATCACACACTGTATTATTATTATTGAGAGACAGGCTCACTGTTCCTCAGGCTGTGACAGGAGATCACACACTGTATTATTATTATTGAGAGACAGGCTCACTGTTCCTCAGGCTGTGACAGGAGATCACACACTGTATTATTATTATTGAGAGACAGGCTCACTGTTCCTCAGGCTGTGACAGGAGATCACACACTGTATTATTATTATTGAGAGACAGGCTCACTGTTCCTCAGGCTGTGACAGGAGATCACACACTGTATTATTATTATTGAGAGACAGGCTCACTGTTCCTCAGGCTGGGACAGGAGATCACACACTGTATTATTATTATTGAGAGGCAGGCTCACTGTCTGTTCCTCAGGCTGTGACAGGAGATCACACACTGTATTATTATTATTGAGAGACAGGCTCACTGTTCCTCAGGCTGGGACAGGAGATCACACACTGTATTATTATTATTGAGAGACAGGCTCACTGTCTGTTCCTCAGGCTGTGACAGGAGATCACACACTGTATTATTATTATTGAGAGACAGGCTCACTGTCTGGTCCTCAGGCTGTGACAGGAGATCACACACTGTATTATTATTATTGAGAGACAGGCTCACTGTCTGTTCCTCTGGCTGGGACAGGAGATCACACACTGTATTATTATTATTGAGAGACAGGCTCACTGTCTGTTCCTCAGGCTGTGACAGGAGATCACACACTGTATTATTATTATTGAGAGACAGGCTCACTGTCTGGTCCTCAGGCTGTGACAGGAGATCACACACTGTATTATTATTATTGAGAGACAGACTCACTGTTCCTCAGGCTGGGACTGGAGATCACACACTGTATTATTATTATTGAGAGACAGGCTCACTGTCTGTTCCTCAGGCTGTGACAGGAGATCACACACTGTATTATTATTAGTGAAAGCCGAGCCGGGGACGGAGGGGCTCGAGTCAGGAGAGCCAGTCTGCAGTTCTCGGGCTTGACCACCTGGCGTCGCTGGTGAATCTCCGCCCGGCCTGTGTCGGTGCGGGGAGGAGTCCAGTCTGGATCAGCGGGAGAGGCACGGGAGGGGCTGGCGTGTGTGGCCTCGCTTTGTGGAAAACACAGGAGCGCAGGACACGGGAGAAAGGTGTTTGTCTGCCGCCCGAGCCGCCCGAAGCCAAGAGACCGCGCACCGCCCGACACTCGCCCGCAGAGAGAAACTCAGTGCAGGTACGGGACTCCGAGACGCCGCTCTCAGCCGCCGTCAGCACAGGCGGCTCCGAGCCTGAAGTTACACAGTGTTGCAGTTCGTGAAGAAGTATCTGTGAGCCAGCGGCGCGCCTGTTCTCTGCGTGTTGCGTTAGAGCGCTCCCGGATCTGTGTAACGTACTGTAGGGAGCTGTCGCTGCAGTGATTGAGTGTGAGGATGAAGATGATGCCCGTGATAGGTCTGCTGCCGCTTTCGAGTTTCCTGGGACCGTCACCCCAGTCCTGCCTCTGCCTCGTGGGGCTCGCTGCACCCCCCGCTGCTGCCTCTCTGTCTCAGGGTCGAGAAACTCCGGGTTTCACTGGGCTGTTACCGTGGTATCACTGGGCTTTACTGCGCTGTTCCTGTGATGACACTGAGTGTTAGTGAGGTGTTTCTGTGATGACGCTGGGTGTTAGGGTGCTGTGCTGTTACAATGATGACACTAAGTGTTAGGGTGCTGTGCTGTTACAGTGATGACACTGGGTGTTAGGGTGCTGTGCTGTTACAGTGATGACACTGGGTGTTAGTGTGCTGTGTTGTTACTGTGATGACACTAGGTGTTAGGGTGCTGTGCTGTTACTGTGATGACACTGAGTGTTAGGGTGCTGTGCTGTTACTGTGATGACACTGGGTGTAAGTGTGCTGTGCTGTTACAGTGATGACACTGGGTGTTAGAGTGCTGTGCTGTTACAGTGATGACACTGGGTGTAAGTGTGCTGTGCTGTTACAGTGATGACACTGGGTGTTAGGGTGCTGTGCTGTTACAGTGATGACACTGGGTGTTAGGGTGCTGTGCTGTTACCGTGATGACAACTGGATGTTAGTGTGCTGTTACTGTGATGACACTGAGTGTTAGGGTGCTGTGCTGTTACAGTGATGACACTGGGTGTTAGGGTGCTGTGCTGTTACAGTGATGACACTGGGTGTTAGGGTGCTGTGCTGTTACAGTGATGACACTGGGTGTTAGGGTGCTGTGTTGTTACTGTGATGACACTGAGTGTTAGGGTGCTGTGCTGTTACAGTGATGACACTGGGTGTTAGTGTGCTGTGTTGTTACTGTGATGACACTAGGTGTTAGTGTGCTGTGCTGTTACCGTGATGACAACTGGGTGTTAGTGTGCTGTTACTGTGATGACACTGAGTGTTAGGGTGCTGTGTTGTTACAGTGATGACACTGGGTGTTAGGGTGCTGTGCTGTTACAGTGATGACACTAGGTGTTAGTGTGCTGTGCTGTTACCGTGATGACAACTGGGTGTTAGTGTGCTGTTACTGTGATGACACTGAGTGTTAGGGTGCTGTGCTGTTACAGTGATGACACTGGGTGTTAGGGTGCTGTGCTGTTACAGTGATGACACTGGGTGTTAGGGTGCTGTGTTGTTACTGTGATGACACTGGGTGTTAGTGTGCTGTTAGTGTGATGACACTGGGTGTAAGTGTGCTGTGCTGTTACAGTGATGACACTAGGTGTTAGTGTGCTGTGCTGTTACAGTGATGACACTGGGTGTTAGTGTGCTGTGCTGTTAGTGTGATGACACTGGGTGTTAGTGTGCTGTGCTGTTAGTGTGATGACACTGGGTGTAAGTGTGCTGTGCTGTTACAGTGATGACACTGGGTGTTAGTGTGCTGTGCTGTTACAGTGATGACAACTGGGTGTTAGTGTGCTGTTACTGTGATGACACTGAATGTTACTGTGCTGTTACTGTGATGACACTGGGTGTTAGGGTGCTGTTACAGTGATGACACTGGGTGTTAGGGTGCTGTGCTGTTACCATGACGACACTGGGTGTTTCTGTACTTTTACTGTGATGACACTGGGTGTTAGTGTGCTGTGCTGTTACTATGACGACATAGGATGTTACTGTACTGTTACTGTGATGACACTGGGTTTTAGTGGGCTGTACTGTGCTGTTAATGTGCTTTACTGCACTGTGCTGTGGGTTAATTTCTTTAAGAGGTCACATTCAGTACATACCCCTTTGCTAGTCAGTACCTAATTGATCTCCTCCAGCTGCTTCTTGAATGAAGCAGGGTTTGTAATTATCACACAGAGCTGAGAGCCTCTGTGCTGGAGGGTGATACCTCACTGCTGGGTTGGGGGGGTCAGATGGACCCCTTCAGGGGTGTGACCTTGCTGTGGTGAGCTGTCCCACACTGCCGCAGTGTCTCTGTGTGTCTGACTGAGCTGTATTCACAGGTTTCGAAACAGCAGCTTCTGTTTTTAACATGGGAAGACTTTCTCACTGTCTCCCAGTGTCTCCCAATGACCCCCAGACCAGTACTGACCCCCACTGACTCCTGGTGTCTCCCAGTGTCTCCCATTGACCCCCAGACCAGTACTGACCCCCACTGACTCCTGGTGTCTCCCAGTGTCTCCCATTGACCCCCAGACCAGTACTGACCCCCACTGACTCCTGGTGTCTCCCAGTGTCTCCCATTGACCCCCAGACCAGTACTGACCCCCACTGACTCCTGGTGTCTCCCAGTGTCTCCCATTGACCCCCAGACCAGTACTGACCCCCACTGACTCCTGGTGTCTCCCAGTGTCTCCCATTGACCCCCAGACCAGTACTGACCCCCACTGACTCCTGGTGTCTCCCAGTGTCTCCCAATGACCCCCAGACCAGTACTGACCCCCACTGACTCCTGGTGTCTCCCAGTGTCTCCCAATGACCCCCAGACCAGCACTGACCCCCACTGACTCCTGGTGTCTCCCAGTGTCTCCCAATGACCCCCAGACCAGTACTGACCCCCACTGACTCCTGGTGTCTCCCAGTGTCTCCCAATGACCCCCAGACCAGCACTGACCCCCACTGACTCCTGGTGTCTCCCAGTGTCTCCCATTGACCCCCAGACCAGTACTGACCCCCCTTGACTCTGAGTGTCTCTCACTGACCACTACACAGCCTCACCCACCACCTCTAACTCTAACTGTCTCCCCTTGACCTTTGCTGAAACTCCACATAAGGTCATAAGGTGGTTTTTTCACTACCTCACCCACTGGGACACAGTCAAGCCCAACACAAACTAAAACAACACCAGACCCCGTCTCTCAATAATAATACAGTGTGTGATCTCCTGTCCCAGCCTGAAGAACATTAAGCCTGTCTCTCAATTATAATAATACAGTGTGTGATCTCCTGTCCCACCCTGAGGAACAGTGAGCCTGTCTCTCAATAATAATAATAATACAGTGTGTGATCTCCTGTCCCTGCCTGAGGAACAGTGAGCCTGTCTCTCAATAATAATAATACAGTGTGTGATCTCCTGTCCCAGCCTGAGGAACAGTGAGTCTGTCTCTCAATAATAATAATATAGTCTTTGATCTCCTGTCCCAGCCTGAGGAACAGTAAGCCTGTCTCTCAATTATAATAATACAGTGTGTGATCTCCTGTCCCTGCCTGAGGAACAGTGAGCCTGTCTCTCAATAATAATACAGTGTGTGATCTCCTGTCCCAGCCTGAGGAACAGTGAGCCTGTCTCTCAATAATAATAATACAGTGTGTGATCTCCTGTCACAGCCTGAGGAACAGTGAGTCTGTCTCTCAATAATAATAATACAGTGTGTGATCTCCTGTCACAGCCTGAGGAACAGTGAGTCTGTCTCTCAATAATAATAATACAGTGTTTGATCTCCTGTCCCAGCTTGAGGAACAGACAGTGAACCTGTCTCTCAATAATAACAATAATACAGTGTGCGATCTCGTGTCCCAGCCTGAGGAACAGACAGTGAGCCTGTCTCTCCATAATAATAATACAGTGTGTGATCTCCTGTCCCAGCCTGAGGAACAGACAGGGAGCCTGTCTTTCAATAATAGCTATAATCAGAATGACAGAATGATAACAATTTCTGTTGCTTTGCCAATACTGTCATTCTGTGATCATGTCACAGACAGAGTGACACTCAGAGATCCTGGTCAGTGATGCAGGCTGGCTAGCTAGACAGACAGGGTGGACAATGAGGGGCAGAGGGGTGGACACTGCGCTGGGACAGGCAGAGGGGTGGCATGAACTACTGCCTTGGACACTGACACTGGGTCTCTGAAGTCTCCAGGCCAGTCAGGGAGGAGCTCTGGAGAGAGAGACAGTCGCACCCAGAGGGGGGCTGGTGGCCTGTGTGCTGAGGGGGGAAGGTGTTGACAGTCCTCTTCCTGAGCGACGGTATTTCACAACAAACAGAGACTCAGCCTGTGTCCCCCCAGGGGCGAGAGACAGAGAGACAGGTGGCCGGCAGGCAGGCTCGCTCTCTCGGGCAGGAGGGAGAGGGAGAGGGAGCCGGGGGAGGGGAGATCGAGTCTGGACTTGACAGTCTGAGAGAAGAAGACAATAGTAGACACACGGAGGGGTGGGCAGGGAGGGGCACAGACGGGAGGTTTCGCTCACACACTCTGCTGCTCATGCATTCCTCAAAGTGACTTTCCGATCTCTTCCTCCGCCAGGCCCGAACACAGCTGGGCATTGTTCCGATGTGCCAGCGTTCGTAAACGTGTCGGAAAAGCAGCTGCTGGTGGTTATTGCTTTGGCAGCGTTGGTAACGTCTGTAAAGGTTTATCAAGTTGAGAAGGAGGCAGGACGGGAAAGAGACAGGGCCTGACACAGACTGCACACTGATCCAGGACTCCTGGAGAGAGAGACAGGGCTTGACACAGACTGTACACTGATCCAGGACTCCTGGAGAGAGAGACAGGGCTTGACGCAGACTGTACACACTGATCCAGGACTCCTGGAGAGAGAGATAGGGCTTGACACAGACTGTACACACTGATCCAGGACTCCTGGAGAGAGAGACAGGGCCCGACACAGACTGCACACTGATCCAGGACTCCTGGAGAGAGAGACAGGGCCTGACACAGACTGCACACTGATCCAGGACTCCTGGAGAGAGAGACAGGGCCTGACACAGACTGCACACTGATCCAGGACTCCAGGAGAGAGAGACAGGGCCCGACACAGACTGCACACTGATCCAGGACTCCAGGAGAGAGAGACAGGGCCCGACACAGACTGCACACTGATCCGGGACTCCTGGAGAGAGAGACAGGGCCTGACACAGACTGTACACTGATCCAGGACTCCTGGAGAGAGAGACAGGACCTGACACAGACTGTACACTGATCCAGGACTCCTGGAGAGAGAGACAGGGCCCGACACAGACTGCACACTGATCAAGGACTCCTGGAGAGAGAGACAGGGCCTGACACAGACTGCACACTGATCCAAGACTCCAGGAGAGAGAGACAGGGCCAGACACAGACTGCACACTGATCCAGGACTCCTGGAGAGAGAGACAGGGCCTGACACAGACTGCACACTGATCCAGGACTCCAGGAGAGAGAGACAGGGCCCGACACAGACTGCACACTGATCCAGGACTCCAGGAGAGAGAGACAGGGCCCGACACAGACTGCACACTGATCCGGGACTCCTGGAGAGAGAGACAGGGCCTGACACAGACTGTACACTGATCCAGGACTCCTGGAGAGAGAGACAGGGCCCGACACAGACTGCACACTGATCCAAGACTCCAGGAGAGAGAGACATGGCCTGACACAGACTGCACACTGATCCGGGACTCCAGGAGAGAGAGACAGGGCCAGACACAGACTCCACACTGATCCGGGACTCCTGGAGAGAGAGACAGGGCCTGACACAGACTGTACACTGATCCAGGACTCCTGGAGAGAGAGACAGGGTTTGACACAGACTGTACACACTGATCCAGGACTCCTGGAGAGAGAGACAGGGCTTGACACAGACTGTACACACTGATCCAGGACTCCTGGAGAGAGAGACAGGGCTTGACACAGACTGTGCACTGATCCAGGACTCCTGGAGAGAGAGACAGGGCCTTACACAGACTGCACACTGATCCAGGACTCCTGGAGAGAGAGACAGGGCCTTACACAGACTGTGCGCACTGATCCAGGACTCCTGGAGAGAGAGACAGGGCCAGACACAGACTGTGCACTGATCCAGGACTCCTGGAGAGAGAGACAGGGCCTGACACAGACTGTACACTGATCCAGGACTCCTGGAGAGAGAGACAGGGTTTGACACAGACTGTACACACTGATCCAGGACTCCTGGAGAGAGAGACAGGGCCTTACACAGACTGTGCACTGATCCAGGACTCCTGGAGAGAGAGACAGGGCCTTACACAGACTGTGCATTGATCCAGGACTCCTGGAGAGAGAGACAAGGCCTGACACAGACTGTGCGCACTGATCCAGGACTCCTGGAGAGAGAGACAGGGCCCCGACACAGACTGTGCACTGATCCAGGACTCCAGGAGAGAGAGAGAGAGAGACAGGGCCAGACACAGACTGCACACTGATCCGGGACTCCTGGAGAGAGAGACAGGGCCTTACACAGACTGTGCACTGATCCAGGACTCCTGGAGAGAGAGACAGGGCCTGACACAGACTGTGCACTGATCCAGGACTCCAGGAGAGAGAGAGAGACAGGGCCAGACACAGACTGCACACTGATCCGGGACTCCTGGAGAGAGAGACAGGGCCTTACACAGACTGTGCACTGATCCAGGACTCCTGGAGAGAGAGACAGGGCCTGACACAGACTGTGCACTGATCCAGGACTCCTGGAGAGAGAGAGTCTGTACCTGCAGGCAGGAGAATAGAGGAGGAGTCAGCACTGTGGAATGACTGAGCTCATAGTCTCCGTCGGCTCAGGTGTGACTCAGACAGGAAAACACAGCACTGTCAGTGTGTGAGTTACTGATTCAGGACTCCTGGAGAGAGAGAGTCTGTACTTGCATCATACCCTCTCTCTTCAGGATTACTAGAGCTGTGTGCACTGTGTTAACTCCTCTGTCTGTCTACACTGTGCTGTAGCAGTAGTGTGCACTGTGTTAACCCCTCCGTTTGTCTCTCTGAGCTGTGCTGTAGCAGCAGTGTGCTCTCTGTTAACTCCTCTGTCTGTCTGCGCTGTGCTGTAGCAGCAGTGTGCTCTGTGTTAACCCCTCTGTCTGTCTGTGCTGTGCTGTAGCAGCACTGTGCACTGTGTTAACCCCTCTGTCTCTCTGCGCTGTGCTGTAGCAGCAGTGTGCTCTGTGTTAACCCCTCTGTTAGTCTGTGCTGTGCTGTAGCAGCAGTGTGCACTGTGTTAACCCCTCTGTCTGTCTGCGCTGTGCTGTAGCAGTAGTGTGCACTGTGTTAACCCCACTGTCTGTCTCTCTGAGCTGTGCTGTAGCAGCAGTGTGCACTGTGTTAACCCCTCTGTCTGTCTGCGCTGTGCTGTAGCAGTAGTGTGCACTGTGTTAACCCCACTGTCTGTCTCTCTGAGCTGTGCTGTAGCAGCAGTGTGCACTGTGTTAACCCCTCTGTCTGTCTGCGCTGTGCTGTAGCAGTAGTGTGCACTGTGTTAACTCCACTGTCTGTCTGCGCTGTGCTGTAGCAGCAGTGTGCTCTGTGTTAACTCCTCTGTTTGTCTGCGCTGTGCTGTAGCAGCAGTGTGCTCTGTGTTAACCCCACTGTCTGTATGTGCTGTGCAGTAGAAGCAGAGTGCTCTGTGTTAACTCCTCTGTCTGTCAGCGCTGTGCTGTAGCAGCAGTGTGCACTGTGTTAACCCCTCTGTCTGTCTGCGCTGTGCTGTAGCAGTAGTTTGCACTGTGTTAACCCCTCTGTCTGTCTCTCTGAGCTGTGCTGTAGCAGCAGTGTGCTCTGTTAACCCCACTGTCTGTCTCTCTGAGCTGTGCTGTAGCAGCAGTGTGCTCTGTTAACCCCACTGTCTGTCTCTCTGAGCTGTGCTGTAGCAGCAGTGTGCTCTGTTAACCCCACTGTCTGTCTCTCTGAGCTGTGCTGTAGCAGCAGTGTGCTCTGTTAACCCCACTGTCTGTCTGTCTGAGCTGTGCTGTAGCAGCAGTGTGCACTGTGTTAACCCTTCTGTCTGTCTCTCTGAGCTGTGCTGTAGCAGCAGTGTGCACTGTGTTAACCCTTCTGTCTGTCTGCGCTGTGCTGTTGCAGCAGTGTGCTCTGTGTTAACCCCACTGTCTGTCTCTCTGAGCTGTGCTGTAGCAGCAGTGTGCACTGTGTTAACCCTTCTGTCTGTCTGCGCTGTGCTGTTGCAGCAGTGTGCTCTGTGTTAACCCCACTGTCTGTCTCTCTGAGCTGTGCTGTAGCAGCAGTGTGCTCTGTGTTAACCCCTCTGTCTGTCTCTCTCTCAGGATGGGAGCCTATGATGAGAAGAAGGAGACATGTGGGACGATCTGTCTGAAGTATCTTCTCTTCACCTTCAACTTCCTCTTCTGGGTGAGAGAGTAAATGTGGATCTGTGTGTCCTCCTCTCCCGCCTGTCTCCCTGCCTCTGTGTACTAACCCCTGCGGGCGCTGTGTGACCTCCAGCTGGCAGGGGGCGCTGTGATGGCCGTGGGGGTGTGGACTCTGGTGGAGAAGAGTGACTACATCAGCCTGCTGTCCTCCAGTATCTACGCCGCCTCCGCCTATATCCTGGTGATCGCTGGGGCGATCGTCATGGTGACGGGCATTCTGGGGTGCTGTGCCACTTTCAAGGAACAGAGACGTCTCCTGAGAGTGGTGAGTGGTGAGACAGAGTCCTGCCGTCTCTGCCCGATCCCCCTCTCCCAGCGCTGTCTCCCTGTCTCACCTGCGTCTCGGTATCCCTCCCTGTCCCTGCTCTGGCACTTCTGGTCCAGGCAGGATGTGGAGAGAGACAGGCCGGGTCTCAGTAGTGACAGCCAGAGGAAGTGTGCATGCCCAATATCGGTCCCTCTGGCTTCATTACCATTGTGCTGCTGTGAGTCAGGGGTGGACCTGCTTCCTGTTTCCTGTGGGGCACACAAACTGTAACACACTGAGTCTCAGTCACACACACACCTGCACACCATAACACACTGAGCATGAGACACACACACCTGCACACTGTAACACACTGAGTCTCAGTCACACACACCTGCACACTGTAACACACTGAGTCTGGGTCACACACACACCTGCACACTGTAACACACCGAGCGTGAGACACACACACACCTGCACACTGTAACACACTGAGTCTGAGTCACGCACACACACACACCCGCACACTGTAACACACTGAGTCTGAGTCACACACACACACCTGCACACTGTAACACACTGAGTCTGAGTCACGCACACACACCTGCACACTGTAACACACTGAGTCTGAGTCACGCACACACACACACCTGCACACTGTAACACACTGAGTCTGGGTCACACACACACACCAGCACACTGTAACACACTGAGCCTGAGACACACACACCTGCACACTGTAACACACTGAGTCTGAGTCACGCACACACACCTGCACACTGTAACACACTGAGTCTGAGTCACACACACACCTGCACACTGTAACACACCGAGCGTGAGACACACACACACCTGCACACTGTAACACACTGAGTCTGAGTCACGCACACACACACACCTGCACACTGTAACACACTGAGTCTGAGTCACACACACACACCTGCACACTGTAACACACTGAGTCTGAGTCACACACACACACCTGCACACTGTAACACACTGAGTCTGAGTCACACACACACACCTGCACACTGTAACACACTGAGTCTGAGTCACGCACACACACCTGCACACTGTAACACACTGAGTCTGAGTCACACACACACACCTCCACACTGTAACACACTGAGTCTGAGTCACGCACACACACACACCTGCACACTGTAACACACTGAGTCTGAGTCACGCACACACACCTGCACACTGTAACACACTGAGTCTGAGTCACACACACACACCTGCACACTGTAACACACTGAGTCTGAGTCACACACACACCTGCACACTGTAACACACTGAGCCTGAGACACACACAGCTGCACACTTCTGCTTTGTTGGCAGAACCTATGAGAACCAGTGTTATAAAAGGTCAAAACAACAATTACAATTACAGACATGAACAACAAAAATATCAGTTTGTATCCCTCTTAGAAAACTATCTCCCTGTATATCCTCCAGTATCCCCCAGTATATCCCCCACTATATCTCTCTGTATCCCCCAGTATATCCCCCAGTATATCCCCCTGTATCCCCCGGTATATCTCTGTATCCCCCAGTATATCCCCGGTATACCCCCCAGTATATCCCCCGGTATATCTCTGTATAGCCCCAGTATGCCCTCCCAGTATGCCCCCAGCGCTGGCTCTTTAAGGGCTGGGCGGCTGTGTGCTCAGGCAGCAGGAATGAGGAGAGGGAGGAGGTGGAATGTGCTCCCTCACTGCTCACCAGCTGATAGCGCTCCCTCCCTCCGCTGGGCTGTTTACACAGCAAGGGCCAGTAAAAATAGAACAATAGGAACAAGCTGAGGCCTGAGCAGAGCTGGCCGATTTCCTCTCCCGTCTCCCTGTCTCTCTGCTCCTGTCCTCCCCCGTCTCTCTCCTCTCTCTCTGCTCCTGTCCTCCCCCGTCTCTCTCCTTTCTCTCTGCTCCTGTCCTCCCCCGTCACTCTCCTTTCTCTCTGCTCCTGTCCTCCCCCGTCTCTCTCCTTTCTCTCTGCTCCTGTCCTCCCCCGTCTCTCTCCTTTCTCTCTGCTCCTGTCCTCCCCCGTCTCTCTCTGCTCCTGTCCTCCCCCGTCTCTCTCCTTTCTCTCTGCTCCTGTCCTCCCCCGTCTCTCTCCTTTCTCTCTGCTCCTGTCCTCCCCCGTCTCTCTCCTCTCTCTCTGCTCCTGTCCTCCCCTGTCTCTCTCCTCTCTCTGCTCTTATCCTCCCCCGTCTCTCTCTGCTCCTGTCCTCCCCCGTCTCTCTCCTTTCTCTCTGCTCCTGTCCTCCCCCGTCTCTCTCCTTTCTCTCTGCTCCTGTCCTCCCCCGTCTCTCTCCTTTCTCTCTGCTCCTGTCCTCCCCTGTCTCTCTCCTTTCTCTCTGCTCCTGTCCTCCCCCGTCTCTCTCCTTTCTCTTTGCTCCTATCCTCCCCCTCCTTTCTCCTCTCTCTCTGATCTTGCCCCTTTCTCCTCTCTCCTCTCTCTCTACTCCAGTCCTTCCCCCTGTCTCTCTCTGCCCCTGCCCCTCCCTCCTCCCCATCCCTCTCTCCTCTCTCTCTGCTCCTGTCCCTCTCTCCTCTCTCCACAGGGTGCCCCCTCTCTGCTCTGTCCCGCTGTTTGACCCCGGCCTGCCCAGTGTGGCGATGAGTCTTCCCCCCTCTGTCCTGTCCAGATCAAGTTCAAGCGCTGTACAGGCAGGCCGTACCCTTGCCAGAGCTCAGACAGTCCGTACAGCGTCCCCAGACCCTGAGCGCACTCCATCTCTCCACAGTACTTCGTGCTGCTGCTGTGCATCTTCCTGTTGGAGATCCTCGCTGGGGTCCTGGCCTACATCTACTACCAGCAGGTACAGTCTCAGCAGGAGAACTGCACCCTCCCTCTGTCTCTGTCCCCATCAGACTGACGGTCCCTCTGTCTCTGTCCCCATCAGACTGACGGTCCCTCTGTCTCTGTCCCCATCAGACTGACGGTCCCCCTGCCTCTCTGTCCCCATCAGACTGACGGTCCCTCTGTCTCTGTCTCCATCACACTGAGGGTCCCTCTGCCTCTGTCCCCATCAGACTGACAGTCCCTCTGTCTCTCTGTCCCCATCACACTGAGGGTCCCTCTGCCTCTGTCCCCATCAGACTGACGGTCCCTCTGCCTCTGTCCCCATCAGACTGACAGTCCCTCTGTCTCTCTGTCCCCATCACACTGACAGTCCCTCTGTCTCTCTGTCCCCATCACACTGACAGTCCCTCTGCCTCTGTCCCCATCACACTGACAGTCCCTCTGTTTCTGTCTCCATCACACTGAGGGTCCCTCTGCCTCTTTCCCCATCAGACTGACAGTCCCTGTCTCTCTGTCCCCATCAGACTGACAGTCCCTCTGTCTTTCCCTCTCTCTGTCCCCATCAGACTGACAGTCCCTCTCTCTCTCCCCATCGGACTGACAGTCCCTCTGTCTCTGTCCCCATCAGACTGACAGTCCCTCTGTCCCCATCAGATGGAGAGCCCCACCTCCCTCTTTCATCCTCCTCCTCCTCCAGTCTCCTGCCCTGCTGAGAGAATGCCCCCTGGTGGCTGGGAGCAGTACTGCATGTGTGCTGTTTGCCCTGGGGGATGGTGTGTGTGCAAGCAGGGGTCTTAATGCAGTGTGCCCAGTGTGGGTGCCAGCCTGGCGCGGGTCTCTGCCCCTGCAGACGGCTCAGTCTGTCTGGGAGATCAGTGTTGTTTTGCGGTGTCTGATAATGACTGTTATTTTCCTGTTGGCATCGCTGGGGTGGGATGTGTGATTATCAGGATCACACTGCTGGGTGTGTCCACGAGCAGCAGTATCACATCAGCGTCCCACAGTTCGCCTGTGTCAGTGTGTGTGTCTGTAAGTGTTTATCTGTGTGTGTGTGTCTATAAGTGTTTAAGAGAGAAGATAAGATAAGACTTTATTGATCCTGAAGGGAAATTGATTAAATTTATTTGTGTGTGTGTAAGTGTGTGTCTGTGTTTATCTGTATGTGTGGGTGTGTCAGTGTGTGTCTGTCAGTGCTTATCTGTATGTGTGTGTGTCAGTGTGTGTGTCTGTGTTTATTTTTATGTGTGTGTGCCTGTATGTATGTGTGTTAGTGTGTTTCTGTAAGTGTTTAGTGTTTATCTGTATGTGTGTGTCTGTAAGTGTTTATCTGTATGTGTGTGTCTGTATGTGTGTGTCAGTGATTATCTGTATGTGTGTGTCTGTAAGTGTTTATCTGTATGTGTGTGTCTGTATGTATGTGTGTGTCAGTGTGTCTGTAAGTGTTTATCTGTATGTGTGTGTCTGTATGTATGTGTGTGTGTCTGTATGTGTTAATCTGTATATGTGTCTCAGTGTGTGTCTGTAAGTGTTTATCTGTATGTATGTGTGTCAGTGTGTGTATCTGTGGGATAGCCAGTGAGAGGAGGCTCAGTGTGTGTGTCTGTGGGACAGCCAGTGAGAGGAGGCTCAGTGTGTGTGTCTGTGGGATAGCCAGTGAGAGGAGGCTCAGTGTGTGTCAGTGTGTGTATCTGTTGGATAGCCAGTGAGAGGAGGCTCAGTGTGTGTGTCAGTGTGTGTATCTGTGGGACAGGCAGTGAGAGGAGGCTCAGTGTGTGTGTCTGTGGGACAGCCAGTGAGAGGAGGCTCAGTGTGTGTGTCTGTGGGATAGCCAGTGAGAGGAGGCTCAGTGTGTGTATCTGTGGGATAGCCAGTGAGAGGAGGCTCAGTGTGTGTGTCAGTGTGTGTGTCTGTTGGATAGCCAGTGAGAGGAGGCTCAGTGTGTGTGTCAGTGTGTGTGTCTGTTGGATAGCCAGTGAGAGGAGGCTCAGTGTGTGTCAGTGTGTGTGTCTGTTGGATAGCCAGTGAGAGGAGGCTCAGTGTGTGTGTCAGTGTGTGTGTCTGTTGGATAGCCAGTGAGAGGAGGCTCAGTGTGTGTGTCAGTGTGTGTGTCTGTTGGATAGCCAGTGAGAGGAGGCTCAGTGTGTGTGTCAGTGTGTGTGTCTGTGGGATAGCCAGTGAGAGGAGGCTCAGTGTGTGTGTCTGTGGGATTACCAGTGAGAGGAGGCTCAGTGTGTGTGTCTGTGGGACAGCCAGTGAGAGGAGGCTCAGTGTGTGTATCTGTGGGATAGCCAGTGAGAGGAGGCTCAGTGTGTGTCAGTGTGTGTATCTGTTGGATAGCCAGTGAGAGGAGGCTCAGTGTGTGTGTCAGTGTGTGTGTCTGTGGGATAGCCAGTGAGAGGAGGCTCAGTGTGTGTGTCTGTGGGATAGCCAGTGAGAGGAGGCTCAGTGTGTGTGTCTGTGGGATAGCCAGTGAGAGGAGGCTCAGTGTGTGTCAGTGTGTGTATCTGTTGGATAGCCAGTGAGAGGAGGCTCAGTGTGTGTCAGTGTGTGTATCTGTTGGATAGCCAGTGAGAGGAGGCTCAGTGTGTGTGTCAGTGTGTGTGTCTGTGGGATAGCCAGTGAGAGGAGGCTCAGTGTGTGTGTCTGTGGGATAGCCAGTGAGAGGAGGCTCAGTGTGTGTCAGTGTGTGTATCTGTTGGATAGCCAGTGAGAGGAGGCTCAGTGTGTGTGTCAGTGTGTGTGTCTGTGGGATAGCCAGTGAGAGGAGGCTCAGTGTGTGTGTCTGTGGGATAGCCAGTGAGAGGAGGCTCAGTGTGTGTGTCTGTGGGATAGCCAGTGAGAGGAGGCTCAGTGTGTGTATCTGTGGGATAGCCAGTGAGAGGAGGCTCAGTGTGTGTCAGTGTGTGTATCTGTTGGATAGCCAGTGAGAGGAGGCTCAGTGTGTGTCAGTGTGTGTATCTGTTGGATAGCCAGTGAGAGGAGGCTCAGTGTGTGTGTCAGTGTGTGTGTCTGTGGGATAGCCAGTGAGAGGAGGCTCAGTGTGTGTGTCTGTGGGATAGCCAGTGAGAGGAGGCTCAGTGTGTGTGTCTGTGGGATAGCCAGTGAGAGGAGGCTCAGTGTGTGTGTCTGTGGGACAGCCAGTGAGAGGAGGCTCAGTGTGTGTCAGTGTGTGTATCTGTTGGATAGCCAGTGAGAGGAGGCTCAGTGTGTGTGTCAGTGTGTGTATCTGTGGGATAGCCAGTGAGAGGAGGCTCAGTGTGTGTGTCTGTGGGATAGCCAGTGAGAGGAGGCTCAGTGTGTGTGTCTGTGGGACAGCCAGTGAGAGGAGGCTCAGTGTGTGTGTCTGTGGGATAGCCAGTGAGAGGAGGCTCAGTGTGTGTGTCTGTGGGACAGCCAGTGAGAGGAGGCTCAGTGTGTGTGTCTGTGGGACAGCCAGTGAGAGGAGGCTCAGTGTGTGTGTCAGTGTGTGTATCTGTGGGACAGCCAGTGAGAGGAGGCTCAGTGTGTGTGTCTGTGGGACAGCCAGTGAGAGGAGGCTCAGTGTGTGTGTCTGTGGGACAGCCAGTGGGAGGAGGCTCAGTGTGTGTCAGTGTGTTTTTGGTAGTTTTTTTATTTGTTTTTAGCTTAGATTTTGATGCTAGTTTGTGGAATAGGTGATTTAGTTTTTGTGTGGCCAAGTTTATGCCTAATTTGTTGGTTTGATACGGAGTGTTTAGGAATGTGTCCATCAGTGTCTGAATTTCGTCGTGGCCCAGTGCAGTTTGGTATCTGTCTAGGCTGTCTGTGTCCCATCTGTATGCCTGGTTGAGGTCGTACAGCAGGCTGGGCTGTGTCAGTGTGTCTCTGTGCTGGTGTGCTCTCTTCATGTAGAGTGTGATCTGGCTGTGGTCAGAGAGGGGAGTTTGTGGCCTGACAGTGAAGGCACTGATACAGGAGGGGTCCAGGTCAGTGATGGCGTAGTCCACCACACTGCTGCCCAGAGCTGAGCTGTAGGTGAACCTGCCTAGAGAGTCCCCTCTAGTCCTGCCCAGTGTGTCCCTGTGTGAGGTGACCGGTGTGGTACAGAGGGGACTGTCTGAATACACCAGTGTGTCCCTGTGTGAGGTGACCGGTGTGGTACAGAGGGGACTGTCTGAATACACCAGTGTTTCCCTGTGTGAGGTGACCAGTGTGGTACAGAGGGACTGTCTGAATACACCAGTGTGTCCCTGTGTGAGGTGACTGGTGTGGTACAGAGGGACTGTC